>NW_026652281.1:122339203-122578245 GCF_009828535.3 Hylobates moloch | reverse complement strand
ATAAATAAATAAATAAAAAATAAAAAAATAAAAATAAATAAATTAAAAAAAAAAAAAGAAAGTAGGTTTTAAGCACTCTTTTGTGGGAGGAGAGGAGTTAAGAATTAAAAGTTAAAAAAAAAAGGTAGGAAAAAAGCTACTGAAAACAAACGAAATAAACCAAAGGTAATCCAGCCCTATTTGAAGCCAATGAGCAAAAAATTTAAGTACATTCCCATTGGCCCAGAAAGAGGAATTCATACTAATTGGTACCATTATAGAAGCTCTAGGTGAAAAGTAGGGCTTTTATCTTACGATAATTATATGAAACCTCTGCTGTTGATGCCACTCAAATAATGTACCTTTTGCCTTGCAGGACCAAAGAATTATAGAGGCTGACTATAAAAATGTACAGCCATGGAGTAAGAGGTCTAGTTACATCCCTTAGAAGGAGAACAATTAGCATACAATGGAATCTCAGTGAAATAGAACTTAACTTTTAAAACATTTCCATTTCTATTCAGTAACCTCGCTTTGAAAGAAAAATAATATAGTTGACATTTAATGAATACTTACTATTTGCCAAGCACTCTGAGTTGAATTAGAAAGAGGCAAATAATAAAGTCAAGTTGAAATCAGAAATTTTATGAAAGCAAATTTTCCTCTCTTTTATTTTTAAAGTGTAGCAGATCTCAGGGAGGCTTTGAGTAGAGGAAAAAATCACTTAAAGTGTTAGGTGGAGTCTTGGTTCTGGCACTTGGTCAAACAGTCCTTTTTATTCATCTGTAAACTGAAAATAATGATATCCTCCATTGTAGATCAATGAAATAAAATATGTGAAGGCATTTTTCAAGCCACAAAATGTACGGTAAATGTAATTTAAATGTAATTTTACACTTATATACACATATCTAATTATTTTATTTACAGTGGATTCTGGCAGGAACAAATAGCACAATGAAGGTTTTGAGAAAACTTAAAAAAATTTTGCACGTGGTTAATATCTAGGAAACACCCTGTATATCATTGATATTCCTTTGTTACCCAATAAACAAGCAAAAACCCACAACCCAATAAATATATTACAACAAAAACCCACTCCAAAACACAGCAAGGTACAATAAGCAAAGACCTCTACAGATGATTGCTGTATGATAGAAAATAGTAAATGACACAATTCACTAATATTTTTTATTTCTTCCAGTAAGTCATTAGATGCTTAAGAGAAGTGGCTTATGACAGTTTTCATTTTCATTAAATATTTATATTTACTAATGGAAATTGTTCTGACAAATTGGGTAAATTGAGCAACTTAGAAATTTATGCGTCAAAAATAGAAGTTCTGGAATTCCTAGTGAGCAAGCTAATGCTTGAGTCATTAACACGCCATTGATTTTATAGTTAAAAAGCTGGAAAGGAAATATAGTGAGTGTTTTAAATGTTGTGATAGTTGTTTATCTTGATACTTAAATCACAAGTCTTTTGATTGTAGATGCCCATCAGCTATGAAACATGCTCCTGTGGATTTTTCAGACGATCCTCTTTTAGTTCTCTGGGGATATCTTACCCCCCTTTTTTGTCATCTATGAGGAAGAAAATGACAATGAACCATTCTTGCCATGTAGCAGCTAAGGAAAGGATCATAAGTTTCAGAAAATTGGAAGACCAGAAATTTGAATACAGGACAGAATTTCTGTTTCTGGAAGGCAACAGACCTGAGTTTCTGGGGAACTATAAGAGAGTAACTTAACCATAATTATTCAACAGTAGCCCAAAAAATATTTACTGAGCACTTACTCTGCACCAGGCGCAGTGCTCAGGATGCAGTAATGAACAAGAAAACACTGTGTCTGAACTCAGGGTACTTAAGGCAGACAATTAAGTGAATGGTAATAACACAATGTGAGGAATGTGATGACAGGAAGCTGTGAGCACACATACACAGGGACCATAAGTTCAGGGACTGTCTTCCTGATGAGTGGTGTATGATGGACCCTGCAGGATGAACAGGAGGTAGGAGTGTTCCAGGCCATGGAAACAATGTGTGCAATGGCCAGGAAATTAGAAAGAGTATGGTATGTGTTGTCAAGCAAATGGGCTTGCTGCCTGATGCACACAGAAGCCAATAACGATGGCACCAGCTTTTGAGAAAAGAAAGCTTTCTTTCAGCAAAGAGACAGGAGCAGGCTCAAATCTGTCTCTCTGATTTGGGATCTGGGGCAAGTTTTAAGGGATCAGAGAGCAAGGGAAAGGATTTAGGAACGTTGGTCTGACAGGGTCTGATTGGAGGGCTTCAGATTTGAGCATTTACAGTAAAGTATGTTGAGGCAGATTTTAGCCTTGGATCTTCCTGGCCAATGGAGTCCTTACTTCTTAAAGAGTTCTGATGTTCAGGTTCCGGTCAAGTCTCAATCTTCTTGATTCTGAAGGCAGAGGGGAAGAATTGTGAGTTCTGGGTATTGTTAGAGGTCAAAGCTTTTTCTATTGCACATGCCCAGGCTATACGACTTGCAGTTTTTGGCTCTGTTATGGCTAAAAGGTAACCTGACATTTTGTTATCAACAGAGTAGGTCCAGTTTGGGCTGGTCCCACAGTTACACATGTTCCAGCCACCAAAAGACAGCGTGGGTAGAATAGTTGTTGAATAAAACCTAACATGAGCTACAAATGTGAGTCATACAAGTAAACATGACATTTGTAATTCTAAACTTTATAGCAGTCACATTAAAAAAGTAAGAGGAGGCAGATAAAATTAATTTCAATAATATATTTTATTCAGCCACAAATGTCCCAGAAACTGTCTTTTCAATGTGTAATCAGTATAAAATATTAAGAAGACACTTTATATATTTTTTTCTTTTCCTTTATTTTTTGGAGACGGGGCCTTGCTCTGTTGCCCAGGCTGGAGAGTAGTGGCGTGATCTCGGCTCACTGCAACCTCTGACTCCTTGGTTCAAGTGATTCTCCTGCCTCAGGAGAATCTCCCAGTAGCTGGGATTACAGGTGCGCACCACCATGCCCGGCTAACCTTTTGTACTTTTAGTAGAGATGGGGTTTCACCATGTTGGCCAGGCTGGTCTCGAACTCCTGGCCTCATGATCTGCCCACTTCTGCCTCCCAAAGTGCTGGGATTACAGGTGTGAGCCACTGCACCTGACCTATATTATTTTTTTCATACTAAGTCTTTGAAGTTCTGTGTGTTTTTCACGTGAGCACAACTCTATTTGAACTAGCCACATCCAAGTGTCCAAAGTCACATGGCTACTTCCCTGGACAATACAGGGCCTAGACAGTAGAACAAGGGCTCGAGGGGTGAGAGATGGAAATGAACAAGTAGAAAGGAACCAAATCTTGAAATTTATTTCTTTATTTGCAACCCATTTAATTAGACAAAGTGGTCTTTAAGGTTCTTCTAGCCCTAAAATTCAGTGAACCGCTAGCCTATCTTAATGTAGGAGTGGTAAGGAATAGCCCAGACTGATTGTTCTCACCTTAACATCTCAAATTTCTCTTCCTCCCCACTTCCCCCTTTCCCTCCTATTCCTCTTCCTCCTCTTTTCCTTCCCTTTCTCCTCCTCCTTCTTATTCTTTTTATTATTTTGACTAAAAAGGTATTTATACTTGCCACTGACCCAGGAATGCTGCAATGCATATACTTGCTCTCACATAAAATTTTATTTAAAGCTAATTTCTCTTGGTTCATTTGGTAGGGCTTCCATTTGACAGTATTTATAGTAGAATTTTATATAGTAGATTTTACCTTCTGGTGATAGCACTTTTGGTTTTCTTTGGGAACTGTGATTCATTCCTCCATTTTAAGTCAATGTTGTCCAGGTGTGGCTAGCCATGCTCCAAGTCCAGGGAGAGGTGTGTCTTAGGCCTATGCATGCATTCTTGGCCATAGTGATTGGTTCACTGATGGGCCCGTTGCATAAATCATATGAATCAGGGCCAACCAGAGCTCATTTGGGGAATTTTTCTTGAGCTATTGGGATATAAGTATATTCTATTCTTTCTATTGGTAAAATTATTGGTAGGATAGGATAGGATGTGGACTGGAGTGGATGGCAGCCATCTTGTCTCTGTGAGGAGAGAGCTTGCTTGAGAATGAGAAATGTGGAGCAGTGAGATGGGAGAAGCAGAGCTTTGAGAAAAAGTCTTTTGTGCTCCTGGATCCAGCTGTACCTGAAGTCCAAAGATTCGATCTTGGTCTTTCCAGTTTTATAAATCTCTGTATCCTCTCTCCCTCTTATTTGGATAAAGCCTCTTTGAGCTGGAGTTTCTACCACTTGCCACGAAAAGATTACTGGATAAATCTTCAATAAGATTATTGTCAAGTGAAACAGTTTTACAGAATGGGCTCCAGAATTATATTATAGAAAAACATCATTGAATACAAATTCTAATGCCTGAAAAATATGTTTCTTTCTATGAGCTACTATGAATTATTAACGAATTAAGGCATTTGCTCATTTTATTCAACATTTATTACAAATATACGATGTATCAGGCACTGTGTTCTGCCTTATGTGTTATATTGTGCCAATTGTTTACCTGATTGTTTTTCTCATTCCTCTGTGAGCTTTTGGGGACAGAATACTCCTGCCCAACACCACATAAAAAGGAGAATTTATAAATAAAAATAGAAGCAAGATCTATGCATGTGAAAGGTGTTTCATTCTTTTTTAAAATTGCAAGTCTCATACTCTTTGAGAAGGAACAATTAATACTTTTTTTTTTTGAGGTGGAGTTTTTTCTTTTCGCTCTTGTTGCCCAGGCTGGAGTGCAGTGGCGCAATCTCGGCTCACTGTAACCTCCACCTCCTGGGTTCAGGCGATTCTCCTGCCTCAGCCTCCCGAGTAGCTAGGATTACAGGTGCATGCCACCACACCCAGCTAATTTTTGTATGTTTAGTAGAGACAGAGTTTCACCCTGTTGGCCAGGCTGGTCTTGAACTCCTGAATTCAGGCGATCCACCAGCCTTGGCCTCCCAAAGTGCTGGAATTACAGGCGTGAGCCACTGCTCCTGGTCTGGAACAATTGATTCTTTCAAATTTATCTTCTTCTACTTTACATATGTCACATAATTTTCTGCATAATTTTCTAACTATAATTTTGGAGAACTTTAGAATTGATTGTCTCCCAAAATTGTGACTAGAATAAATGGGCAGTTCAAAAATAAATCCACATCTAGACCTTACCCCCAGTGTATCAGAATCACTTGGGATGATTATTTGAAATGAAAATTCCTGGGCTTCTTTTGTTCAGAGATACTAAATTGGAGTCTTTTTGGTAGAGTCCTTAATTTATATTTTAACCAGATGCTTTAGAGAATCACATGCACAGTTAAGTTTTAGAATTACTTGGTTGCTTAGGAAAACAATCCATAAGCATTGCAGGATAGAGTGAGGACATGGACTGGCTTTGAGACTTAGATCATTAGCATTTAAATATTATTTATCTACTTTAGTCCACCTGACAGCAAATAATTATTTTTAATGATTATAAACATTTCACATGGGAAAATATTTTATAAATATCATTCACCTATTAACGTATGAACAGAATTTTATTAGTCACAGGTAAATACTATAGATCATAGAGACTATTTATTTAATTTAATTATAGCATGTGAACTCTGTCTAATGAGAGATTAGCTGACCAATATTAACTTAAGCTGGAAAAGCTGGGCTAATACTATTCTTTTCAAACAAGAAATCAATCTTGTTCCTAAACTCTATTCTTATATATTTTATACAAACTCTTAAAATATCTTGGTCAGTTTTTTTTACATTAGCCTGTGTTGTGAGTTTTGACATTTATTTTAAATTTTGTATTGCCTTTCAAAAATGGTTGGTACAGTGCATTCATGTTGTAAGAACTGGGTATGAGAATGAGATCTTGCAAAATAGAAATAACCACCTGAAATTGAGATTTGGAGAGGGGACTGAAAGAGAAGCTCAGATCACAGTGGATGTTTAGGATGCTTATTTTTTCAATTTCATAAGCTAAGTGGAAGTCTTATCATGCCCACAATACTTTCTGAGCCCTGGTAACATTCCTACATAGTTTATACTTGGATAAAATATTAAAACTGGATAAAGCAACTGGGAAGAGTTTCTATTTCAAGAAATGTTAGATCACTTGAATGTTGGCCTCTAATTCTGGCTAGCTAACTTACTTTTATTAAGTTCATTCATTCATTCATTCATTCAACAAGTGTTCATAAAGTGCCTGCAATATGCCAGCCACTCTACTAAGCATTTGGGATGGAATAACATGCACATAACCCTGTCCTCATGTATCTTATCATCTGGTGACTCTACTTATCTGTGTGTCTTGTCCTATGTGGAGGAACCCAGAGAATAGTCTTTCATAATTTTCAGAAGAACTTTTAGTTTCCATAAATAACAGACCTATTGGCTTAGTAGATAGTTCATTTAATATGTATGGTGATATCTCATTTTATACACTAAGTCCTGCCCATCTCAGTCCAATGTACCCCATGAGGAATAAATGAGTTAATCTATTGATTATCACCACTAGACTGTTTTTTTGCCAATGATCCTGCCACAGATAGAGTACAAGATGATTGTACTTTTTACTAAGTTACTACTACAATCTGTAGCGTGCACCTCCCAACTTACTTCTTTAGAAAGAAGTGTAACATTCACACTGACCCCCCAAATAACTATATAATCGGGAAATCTGTCTTGAGGGGCCAGCTGTGACTTGAACCCATTTGTTGAGTTCTATCAGCCAATGTAGCAATTATGATTAGGACTGCTTAGGAGGAGAATTGGACCAGGCCAAACAGGTGTGAGTAATTGCCTGCCACTCCAGAGCATGGATTCTGAAGGTGTGAGTGCTAACATAGAACTCTTCAATGATTTGCAGGGCTGCCAAATGACTGTCATTATGGCTAACCAAGGCCTGATAAATCTCCCTTAATCCCCAGATTTCTATGTAGTAATATTTCCATGGAAAAGAAGATGCAGTTTCAGGGATCAGTGCCTGGGAGAGTTCTCTTTGTCTTCTCTAGTTTTATACAATGATTATGGCAAGAGATAATTGGTGGTAATGTTGAGGTCATGAGAACACTGTAAGGAGTTGCATGTAACGAATGTTTTAACAAAATAATACGAAACTGATCACGTCTACATTCTACGTTGTTCTTTCTGTATCTTCTGATCTTGGGAGATAGATTTATTCAGCCATTTATTGTTGTCACTTATTACTATTCTCATAGGTATTGGAATCACATCCTGCCCATGTGGATGTAACACTCTGGATTGAGTACTTTTCTTTGCTATCAACATTGGGTTGAAGTTGATATTGGTTTTTCCTTTAGTGGAGCCAAAAACACTTTTCTTCACTGTTTTTGCATCTGTTACAAACTAAGGCGGCTTCCATAGACTTAACTGTAACTTAGCTCCTGGTAATTGCAATAGCATCAACAAAATTAACATAAATATGCTCACTGAATATTTTACACTATGTAAACTGTTGTTATATATATTTTTATATTCGATCTTTGAAGCCATCCCAAGGGGTGATTGTTAGTAAATTTATTTTACAGATAAGAAAATTAAGGCTCATCTGAAGACTTAAGGTCACACGACCTGGAAGATACTGACCTAAATTCAGAACCAGTTCCTCTTAATTTAAATCCTGTTCCTTTCCCATGGCACTGAATGCCATTCACAGAGATGGCTGCTGTATCATGTGCCCTCCAAATTTTACTCTGCACTGTCTTTGGAGACATAATAATAAAGATAGTAAAATGCAAGAGTAATAGTAATAATAATAGCATAATTTGGTGTTAACAGTGTTGCTCTAACCTTAATAAGTGATTTAAATTCTAAGATTCACTCTACACGTCTGTGAAAACAGTAAGCATCTCTTAATATTGTGAGGATTAATGACATCATCCATACAATAATAAGATGATGATGATGATGACAACTACTGTTTTGGAATCCTCTGTGTTTACTAAATGGTAGCTATTTTATATGTATTACCTATAAGCCTTGTAATAATGTTGTAAAATATACATTTTAATTCCCATCTTATAAGTGGGGAAACAAAGACTGGAAAATGTATGTGATTTGCTCAACATCAAACAGTCATCAAGAGCCTGTGTTACCATCTGGCGTGGATCCAAAACCCATGTTCTTTACTGTGTTAAGTTGTTGCAAAGCATTCTTTGAAAAAGATGGAAGCCTTCTTCACTCAAAATCAATTAATTTCTTCAAACACTTGACCTCCCATGAATACCAAGTCCATGTTATACTCATGGTATATTTTAGTGTACTTGAGGTACACGCAGGAAAAGAAATTTGAATTTCACAATTTAGCACAGATAGTTGGTTGCTGTGAATGAAAATGTTTCTTTTTGTGCTAATGAGTTCGTGTATGTTATCCTAGGTTCCTTTAAAAAAGGTAGGTCAGATTCCAAAGAAACTGTGTTCTAGAAAATAATAGTTTAATGAAAATCTAGGTTGTGGCCCACAGAATTGTGACTCTGTGCTTATCAGACCAGAGAATGATGATTCACGCTTATAACTAAAGAGACTTGAGTGTTTTTGAGGGATTTATACCTGGGTTCTTATATCGTGTCTCCTCTGTAAATCTAGCAGGAAGACAAGGAAAGTGTTGTGTACCATTTCACCACTGAGGAAACTGAGTCTAGAGGAGTTACATTTTCTGCTGAAGATCACATAACTAGGGGAACTTGTTTCTACCTCCAGACAATTTTCTCCTGTGACCTTAAGGTAGTAGGCACAAGGGCCGGGGGCTATTCCCCAAGCTAATTTGTGGATAAAGATTTATTTTTCTCCTAGGCCTTAGGATTATAATAGGAAAGCTTTCTCCTCCTGTATTCATCTTTAATGTAATGAGTATAAACTGTGAGTCAGAAGGCTGGGTTTCAGTCCTGCTCTGTCACATACCAACTGATAAACTAGGTCACTTAGCCTATCTGGGGCTGTGTTTCCTCTTGTGAAAAATGAAGATAATAGTGCTTTATCATTCTTGTCCTATGGGGCTGTGGAGAGCATCTAACCAGAGACTGTAGGTGGTAAGAAAGTGGTCTCAGCATTCAAGTCCTGGACAAGCTCTAGCCACCCAGCATAACCTCTTCTTTCTTAATCATACCATAATTTTCTTTTGAAGAATTGCTTATCTTCCATTATGTGTGATCTTGGAGGGGCTGTGAATCAGGGTCTTTCTGCCTTCCTACTACAGTCATCAAAAATGTTCCAGAGGCCATTGCAAGCTTCTCCCTCCAGACCCCTCCTCACCCTCTGGCATAGTCATAGGGCAGACACTGGATCTAAGCCAGTCAGATGGGCTCTTTCTTCTGGAACTGAATCATCAGCAGAATGACAAAGAAAGACTAAACAACGATGACTCAAATTAATTGATCCTTTGATTCCACATCAGCTCCTTCATGATACTGGGAAGCAGTTCCTTTACCTTCTTTGTTGTCCCACTGTGGAGCTGGCTCCTCTAGCTTTCCCAGCAATTCTACGGGAATCATTCTCCAGTGATTTCTCTTTTTGGGTAGCCTAAGTTGGATTATGTTGATTGCAATCACAGAATTGTATTACATATGTCAGTTTTTAATGCATTTCCTTAACCTCAAAATGCCACAAATTTAATATGCATCATTAAGTTTTTCACGGAAAAAGGAAGAAGCAGTCACACTATATTCAATATATACACCGATAGGCAAGAGGCATACTGATTTGAGAAATGTGAAACATGAGAAGTAGAATGTAAAAAAAAAATGTGTGTGTTAGAATCGAGGAATTGTGGTACCCATATTATCATTATTAATAAAGTATATTAGAATAGTAGTTATGACAACTGAGTATTTTATGTACCTAGAACCCACAAGGAGTCAGGGAAGTAGGCCAAAGGACAAAGGAGTTGATTCTAAAATTCTCTTGATTGCTTCTCTGAGAACTTCTCAATTTATTCCCCTTTTGGTATAAGAAATATCTGGTTTTGACTGCCAGCTAATTTCCAGAAGTCGAAGGCAGTTATGGTTTATTGTGAGTGGGAGGTTTGTAAGAAAATAGCAGTGCAGCAGTAAAGAGAAGCTCTCTGAAGTTGTTCTGAATGTACAGCTAATGGGCAGTTATCTATGAGAGAGATTTTTATAGCTTCCTCCATATAGCTGGTGAAAAATTAGCCTGGGTGTTGGGGGAGGAGCCTGTCAATTTGGCTTCTTATCAAACTCAACTTTGTTAAGCAATTAATTCTAAGGTGTTTTATCTATTTATTACCAAGGCATGTAAGTCTTAGCTGGCAGCCTTGATTAATAGATTAATGATCACTGCTCCCTACAATGTAATTGTCATTGTGTCCCTAGAAGAAGTATAAATTTACCTCTGGGGTTAGGATTAGGTGAGGGTGACACTCAAGCAGCCACAGAAGATGTGAGGATTTGGGACTGTTTAAATGAAGACAAAGACATGTCCTCAAGAAACAATTTTCCAAGCTGCTGTTTTGACTTGACAGTGGCAGAGACTTCATTGGAAGATGTTGTGAAAATGAAATGCAGCAGGATCAAGAGGAGAGGGTCTATTAGTCACTCAAAACTGACTTGTGCAGATCTTGCAATTCCATTTGTATTTCTGTCTCCCTATCTATAAAGCAAGAGCAATTATTCACAATTTGACTGTCATTTGTATCATGCTAAGTGATTTAGGGCTGCATCTTCACATGACCCAGCTTATAGCAGATGGGCTGTAGATTTAATGAGGTGATGTATCCCTGCTCTATCACTTCCCAGCTCCATAAGCAAGGGCAGTTATGCAACTCTTTATGTCTCATTTCCTCATTTGGAAAATGAAAATAATAATAACGCATCTCATCATCATTTTGTTATAAAAATTACTCTAACTAGTGTCTGACAGGCTTAGCAGGCTACAGAGTAAGTATTCGGTAAATGTTAGCTACCATTACTTGGTAGATGGGCATGAAGATATTTATCGATGGGTGCAATGTAGATGTTTTATGACTCCTGTTAGCATGAGTTTGACAAACTACAGCCCTGAGTCAAATCTAGCCTGTCACATGTTTTTGCAGAGAAAGTCTTATTGGACCAGAGCCATGCTCTCTTGTTTATATATTGTCTATGGCTTCTTTTTTGCTACAGAAGGAGAGTCGAGTAGTTAAAACAGAGATCCTAAAATATTTACTATCTGGCCCTTTAGACGAAAAGTCAGCCAATCTCTGGGGATCATCAAGAAAACAGACAAATGTCCCACCCTTCATGTAATTTATGTTTAGTGATAGATTGGATGTGTTATAATTTACTTAACTTTTCCCCTTCGGGTGATTAATAGACATTTAATAGGTTTTCATTATTTTCATTCACAGATAATTCCACAATAAATGACTTAATATATATGTGAATATATCTGTAGGATAGATTCCTACATGTGAAATACTTAGGGGAATTATTTGGGACACCTCAGCTGATGTCTTGCAGATTTACTGATGGGACATCGTGAAATTTCTCAATACCAAAGATGTCAGAACTGAGTACAGAATTAAGCTGTCAGTTCTAATTCCCTATAACAGAGTTTATCAGTAATTAGCTTCTTTGATTGAGCCAGAGGTTGCAGTCCCTAAAGAAAAAAACACAACACTGAATCTCAAGAAATTGACTACTTGTCAGATGAAGTTAACTATCAAGATTCCTACCCATCACAAGTAATCTTACGGCTGGTCATTGCTTCCATCTATCAGTTCGGTGTCGCTGCCTTTTTGCTTTGGAATAGATTGTGTGGATAGAGTCATCAAACTTAATGGAAGTTTCCATCTGGATCATGGCATCTGTTAACCTTAAAAATGCTTATGATCTCTGAGTAAGGGAGCAGTTACGTTATTCTTTCATACAAGGTGATATTATTCCTAAGACCACTCCTTTGTGAAACATGCCTCAATCAGAAGATCTGATGATAGAAACAAACATTTTATCCTTGGGTAAAGGACCCTTCTGTTTTTTACTTTTGACACGCCTCAAATTGTTGCGCCTGCAAAGACATGGCTCAGGATTTACTACTAGTATACAAAATTATGATATATTGGTTAGTAGATTGTGGAGATTAGCTGACTATATCTAGATAGTATTTTCAGAGAACAAACTGCTATATTGAATCAGGGCACCTAAAACGCAAAAGTCTAAGGGGCCAAGGAGATAATGTTAATGGTGAACTTGAAAGCTCGTTTTTCATTTGAAGAGAGGGGCTGCTACTTAGTCCCAGCCAATTGCTGCCACACCTTACTTTTCTAAAAGAAGGTGGACATACACATCTGTAGGTAAAACTGTCCCAAGATTTAGAAGTCTGCAACTAAAAATAAATTAACTTAAAAATAAAATAACTTAAAAATAAAATGAACTTAAAAATACATAACTTAAAAATTAAAAAAAGCATATATGGCATGACAGTTGAAATACATCTGTTGGTTTGATACCATCTGTAAGCCAAAAAAAAAAAAAATCTATAAAGTCAGAAGGTAGAATGATTGAGAATAGAAATGGCTCAGGATGAGATGCTCACAATCAAGGTCATGAATTGCTAGGAATTTCCCTTAAGAAACAGGCTTTGTCATCAGACAGACCTACCGGCAGGGTAACTTCTGTTTCCTTCCTGAGGACTAAATGAGAAAATGTATGTAAAGTACTTTGCACGGTCTCTGATACATGGTAGGTGCTAAATATGTATTAGCTAGTGTAACACAAAATGTAAAATGGGCCTACATTTTATTTTAAAAATATGAAATATACTTTAGGTCTAGAATCCTTTCATTCTTTCTTTTAGGATTAGCATATATGTAGACTTGGAATGGTTTGCCATTCCCTATTTCCTGAAGAGCCACTATGAAATCCTTCAGTGTTGTCATTTTATGATTGGACTTGTGAAGGGCCCAGAAAACTCTGTGTGGTATATCAGGTGCCAGAGCACTGGGAATTCCATGATGCAGATGGAGGCTTCCAGTGCTGGTGGGCTAGCGTTGTGTTCTGTCCCTAAGGACAAATACTCTTGGTTGTAACAGTGATTCTCCAGATTATTATAAGTTATGGATTGTCATGATAACCACTGGGGTAGTGGACTGAACCAGAAGGACTGTGAAGAATGTTTTAATGTGGAAGGGGTCTTGGGTTTTACAAACTTCTGGGAAGATACTCCTGGGAGATGCTGGTGGACATTATAAGATCATCAAAGGGTCATTGGAGACCTTTCAAATTTACTAGTGACCTTGGAAGGTTGAGACTAATGAGCATGTTGATCTAGTGCTGGTAACACATATTTCTTTAGATTTGGTACTAGATTAATTTTTCATTTTTATAGACAGGTGAATTCAGGGTGGGTGGTAGGAGTGAGGTTGTAATGGTAGAGGCCTAAATGCTTGCTCTAGGTTGAGTGTGGCTTGCTAAATGGGAGCGGGTTGGGGTTAAGAAGGCCTGGGTGGGCAATTGTACATATCTACCCTGAAATAAGTATTGGGCTTCATTATTTTAGTAGCCTGCTTAGCCAGAAAACTATCATTTCCTGGAAAAAGCCCTGTATCTGTTTGTTACCAAAATGTTTGTCCCAGCTTGTCAAGGGACAATGTGTTCTTGGATTTTCTACTCAGTGGTTTAATTACCAGCCAATATCAAAATAAAATGGAAATTTTACTTTCTTCCTTAGTGGATAAACTATTTATCTATTGCCTTATCCAAGCATTTTACATAGTTATGGATAGATATATGATAGGTAGGTAAATAGATATACATACAAAAACACACATTATATTTCATGTAATATATATTCTAATTTGACTTTAATTACCAGCACATGATTTAAATTCATGCCGTTTAATCACTATTTCCAAGTAGTAAACTAAATGCATAATTGTTCATTTAAATTGTCACAAAGCCACCTATTTTTCAAGATCTTTTATTAATCATAATGAGAAATTGTATTAATTATTATAATTTATATCAAGATATTAATCTTGCCAAATTGGTATGCTTATGTTTGTATTCACACTTTCGGTTTCTATAGTAAAGTGAATTTCCTATGGAGAGTATCTTTTTAGATGTTCTTATCTGTTTTTCTCATTCATTTTATTAATCATTGCCAACTGTTAAACTGTTCAGCTTCCAAGTGCTTTTTTTTCCTCCATGTCTTTAATGACTAACTTATTTGGAACAGCAGCGGAAAGAAAAATCTCTGAGGCAGAATCTGCTCAGACACATTCTGACACGTCTCAGCTCAGGGAAAATTTCCAAAGGATAATTATAGATGTCACTAAAGCTGAATTCATGATGGTCAGATTGTCAGAAATCTTATTTATAAATGCTATCATGATACTGGAGGGGAATCTATCTCACTTTGGAGAAGGAAAAGTTTGAAACCTTCAAGGCTGCCTGGGTCTGCCTGCATCTCTGGCTCTGGGATCTTGTTTTGTGTTAGAATCACCTGTGGAGATTTTGAAAGCTAAAATTTAATTCGGCCACTAACAAATTTTTCTCAGACAATATTTACTATTATACTAACTAGCACTGCACTCACTCACTGTTCGGCATTGTTCTATGCACTTTAGATCTATCATTAACTCATAGAGTTCTTCCAACAAGTCTATGAGGTAGTCACTATTAGGACGGTTATTTTACCAATGAAGAAATGGAGACACTGAGAAGTTAAGTAGCTTGCCCCGGGGTCACATCAGTAGTAGGTGTAGAGTCGGGATTAACCCAGGCAGCTTAACTCCTGAGTTCATACTTTCAATTACTGTATCTTCCTGCTGCTCATCTTCAGCATGACTATGACCAGAGAGAAAGATCTGGGTTTATTAGGATAATATCACACAATGGAATTCATTGCCTGGTTTTCAACTCTTATGCATTTAATTTGAATACCTTATTTGTATCATTATTGACTTTCAGATATGCTGACTGATTACTCTCTAATGAGCACACACATAAAAATTTGTCTGCAGTCTGGACTAACTAAATCAGAATCTTTGATGGGTGGGGCCCGAGTATCTGTGGTTTAAGCAGCTTCTCTGCTGATTCTGACGTGCATGCTGCTAGCCATCTAATATCAGAAGGTGGAAAACTACACTATTAATTTCAATATAAAGTAGACTGAGACCAGGACTCTAGAAAGCCATGAAAAGTACTATGGGGGAACAGGTGGAAGGCATTAATTCTGAGAAGCACATACAGTGATGTATTTATATATACTATTGTTACAATAGCTTCCCCAATTCTAACCTGTTCTGATCAATAGGACAAGATACATTACAAGAGGATTTTGGGCAGAATTTTACATTTTTGAGGGACTTGACTTTAGGCTCTTTGGTCCAGAAGGCAACGTCAGTTACCCCAGTGCCCCCTGTTGGCCTATGTCAAATATTAAAAATATTAAATCCATGGATTTCATATAATAGATAGGAAACCATACCTTCTATACCTCTTCTAATACACATGCTGATTCATAGAGGCTTTAATTACCTCAAACAAGTTGCCAACCAATTGCCAATTTGATACCTCAATTGGCAGTGTTTAATAAAATGAATGAGAAAAACAGATAACATCTAAAAAGATATTCCATACATCTTTCACATGTCCAAATACATCCATATATCTCTATATCTCTGTCTTAAAGAGATGACATATTAAAAGGTCTGTAGAAGATGAATACACAGTATTAAGAACCATTTGATAACTATCCCCTATGAGAAATGAGTTTCATTCAAATTCCCTCCTACAGGATAAACCTGCAGATGTTTAAGGACAGACTTCTTGCCTTTTTCTAAGGCAAATATTTCTGTTTCCTGGTGTTGAGAAATATTTAAACATTAAGCTTGTCAAGGCCTAATCTTGTGGTATCAGAGTCCTAATATCAATAATTAACTTTCTATTGTCATAACAAAATTGGCACTAAGAGAGGTATATAGTTGTTCCACCTTTCCCTTATTCTAATATTACTTCCTCAGTGCACCAGGGCCTTAAATAACTATACATTTGCATAAGGGATGCTCAATTGCTGCATTAGCTCTTAGGCTTTTCTCAACTCTATCTGGAAGCATCATGCTTGGGGTAATTAAAGACCCTCTTTAATTCAGCATATGTTTTAGAGGAGGTGCAGAAGGGGCATGGTTTCCTATCTGATATATGAGACCTGTGGATTTAATATCTTTAATATGTGACACAGGCCTTTGGAGGTCATTGGGGTACTTGACTTTGCCCTCTTTGGACCACAGAGCCTAAAGTAAAGCCCCTCAAAAAGGTAGAATTCTACCCGTAATACTCTTGTAATGTATGTTGTCCTGTTGATCAGAACAAGTTAGAATTTGGGAAGCTGTTGTAAAATTAACGTGTATAAAACCTTTGGTAACATTTATCTCTGAATCAGGCTTAGAGTATTACATCATCACTGGACTTCCATACATATTAAGTTACTGCCATGTGGCAGTAGTGTTCTCTTAGGTGGACTCTGTTTTCTTTTTGTTTATCTTTGGTCTCTGTGGGATCTTAACTGCTAAGATGTAGAGCCTTAATGCTGGCAATACTTTCAGGCCCCTGTAGGCTTCTGGCTGCATTCTGTCTGTTATTGTCTCTGTGACAGTTTCATGCCCAGAATGGGTCACCAGTAGACAGTGATTTTCATTTGTCCAGGACCCATATCAGAGTCTTTCCTGTTATGAAGTTGCATAGGGGAACACAATGGTCATAATATGATTAGGTATAGTTAATGTGACTACTTGCTCAATGCAAATTAATTGCAAAGCTAAACTGAAAACTATGCAAAAGATATAGAATTCTATAAAATTGATCAAAAATGAAAGTGGAGAACTTCTCCCATCACGTGGTAAACTATTGTAAAAGGATTTGACAGGACCATATCAATTAAAACTAAAGAAACTAAAGCACAATATTACTTCAAATAGGATGCTTTGAGTTAAAAAATGATTAGGAGACAGCCTTTTGAAAATTAAAAAAGATTAAAAATGTTTTGCAAAGATTTATAATTGTGAAGAAAGGTTAGACAAAAATGAAGGATTTTCTATAGCAAGGTCATAAAATTGTGTCAGTAAAATTAAATAAAAAACAAAAAATGATTCTTTGTTTATTTTAAAAAAGATACAAAGCTGAAATCATAAAATAAATTTAGTTCCACATAATTAAACAATCATTTTATGTTCAGTTTCATTTTTCAATATAAAATTTCAAATCAAACTATTTTTATGTATTTATTTTTTACTATTTACCATAAAATTTTGTCCAATTTATATCACTCAAGGGTTTGGCAGGAAGCAGAAGGTACAGTCAAAGCAGTCACTGGAGAGAGTTTACTATTTTCAAAGACCTGGACAAGTTTTAAGGAACTACTAAGGGATAATCTAGTAACCTGGGGCTAGTAGAAGTGGAAAGTCATCACCTCCCCTAGGATTAAGGAGCCAACTAGAAACAGCAGTCACTTGAACTCAGAGAGAGTAACTGTATGGAGAGTGTTGCCTTCAGTAGACAGTGGGCATAGCCAACTCACAGTGATTACACAGGGAGGAAATCAGAGCACTAATGCTCTTCTTTCTTCTCTTTCAGTCCCGATCTCCTGCCAGTGGCCCCAATGGCCAAAGCCAACCAGAAGCCAGAGTATAAATAGATCAGTTTCCTTGGTCACAGAGCAGGGTAGGGAAAGATGGAGAGTTGAACTGGAAGAGAAAATGACAAATTCCAGCATGCCATTTGAAATAGATTAACTTTAAATTACTTAGATGTTTCTGAATTCATGCAATTTTTGGACAGTTTAACAGAATAGGACTTGTACTGCTTGATTTAAGACACATTTTAATGTAAAGTTAAATCAGCTTTTGTAGTCACAATATGTACTCTTACTGAACAATGATTGACATGGTAATATCCTTCAGAATTCCCTATGCATACTGCTGCTACATCATGTCCTCCAATATTGTATTTGGGAAGTTTTCTTTTTGGAGCTATGTATAAGACTTGACATTTATTTAAATTAAGGTTTGTGATAATCAATTTGGATTATGTTTCAGTCTCCTGAGATTTTTTGGAGTTTGACACTTTATTGTATCAGTGCTCTTCGTAGCTTTTTGTCATGCTTACATACTATCAGCTGCAATGATCATCCAATCCTTGATAAGGATGCTACATTGGGCATGGCCGTAGGTAGATCCCTGAAGCATACTACTATAGACTACACTCCAGAATGGCAATAATTCATAATGTATTAGTCAGGTTAGACTAGGTTGTGCTGCAGTAACAAATCAACCTCCCAAATCTCAGTGACTTTCCATACCAAAGTTTATTTTTTACTCATGCTGCATACATGGTCCATGTATTTCTCCTCACAGTTCAGTGGTTGAACCTAGTCATGTGTCCTCAGTCTAACCATAAAGGAGTTAAAAATGTAGGAGGATACATAAATATTTAATGAGAATTAAATTTTAATATCATTTGCATCCATTCCTTTGACCAATTTTGAACCCACCTGATACTAATCTTATCTATATTTCTCCATCTTTTAAAGACTTGTTATTTATTGAAGGCCTTTTATAGAATAACAATAATTAAACATACACTCTAATTAAATCTCCAAGACCATCCAGTGGGATAGGAATTATCATTTTCCTTAAATTAGATAAGAAAACTAGAGATTAGAAGTTAAGGCTGGGCATGGTGGCTCACACCTATAATCCCAGCACTCTGGGAGGACTAGGTGGGCAGATCACGAGGTCAGGAGATTGAGACCATCATGGTTAACATGGTGAAACCCCATCTCTACTAAATATACAAAAAATTAGCTAGGTGTGGTGGCAGGTGCCTGTAGTCCCAGCTACTTGGAAGGCTGAGGCAGGAGAATGGCGTGAACCCAGGAGGCAGAGCTTTCAGTGAGCGGAGATCATGCCACTGTATCCCAGCCTGGGCGACCGAGCGAGACTCCATTTCAAAAAAATAAAAAAATAAAAAAAAAGAAGAAGTTAAATATCTTGTCTGAGGGTATACAGTCGACAAGCAATAAAGATTTGAACCAGTGAATTCTAAACATACATATTGCTCCTTATTATCTATATATCTAATCTCTTAGCTAAAAATGGGATAAAAGAAAGGGTAAACCTAAGGCCAGATTGAAAATAGGACAAATTGATTTTTCATCCTTCCCAGCAATTCTTTCCTTGTGCTCTGATTGGTACTACTTTCTGTCTCGTATTTATACACACAAAGCTCTCATTATCTCCATTGTTATCAATTGCTCCCACACAGAAATCTGAGAAGTCACTCATATTAAAGGAAAAATGACTCAATCTCTTCTGTTTTCCATTTTAAGGGTTACTTACTTATTAAAGTTAGATCATCCTGCCACTAAGAAGAATATATTTCTAGTTGCATATGAAACATCTTTGAAATCGCTTATTTAAGTAAACACATATTATTGTTATCCCGAAAATTATATCATGGAGCTGCCAACAGTGTGACCTTAGGAGGCAGTATAGCACAATAGAAAACATGGACTTTGGGCTCAGGATGTGAATTAAATCCTTGTTATACTTCTAGTATCTATGTGACCGTGTGAAATTTATTTAAATTCCTGTGACCTTAGTTTTCTCATCTGTAAAATGACTTAATGCCTACCTTATATTTTTTGTGAAGATTAAAGAAGTATAGCACAGGGTAGGTGCCGCAAGTATTTGTGAAGTGAATGAATAAATGGTGTCCAGAATACACTAAGCAAGTCTTGATACAGAGCAGTTAGTAAATGATTGTAAAGTTGGATCTAGGGCCAGGGTAGAGTATGTTAGAAAAAGAAAGTCAGCAAGTGAAGCCAAGTATGGAAATTAATAAGTGTGTTTCAATCCAAATGAATTATTTTTTTTGTGTCATAGGTTTATATGATAATGGAATAGAGGATAATTTATTTTGGAATCTACCCACTAAAAATACATGTTCTATGTCTTACTACTATAGCAACTAAAAACAATCTGCCGTAATAAGATGGTGTGCATGGTGGCAGTGTGATTAGCCAGTGTATGAAGAACTCTTTATTGAAATGACTGGCCCAACCTGAGACGTATGGCCAGGTGGCATGAAAAATAAAAGATAATTGCAGTTGGGCTGTAGCAGTCTCACTGGTTAATGACATGAATTGTGATAACTCTTGGTCATTTTTTATGTTGCTGAACTAACAGGCCGGGCACAGTGGCTCATGCCTGTAATCCCAGCACTTTGGGAGGCTGAGGCAGGAGGATCATGACGTCAGGAGTTCAAGACCAGTCTGGCCAATATGGTGAAACCCAGTCTCTACTAAAATTACAAAAATTAGCTGGGAGTGGTGGCATGCCCCTGTAGTCCTAGCTACTTGGGAGGCTGAGGCAGGAGAATTGCTTGAACGCGGGAGGTGGAAGTTGCGGTGAGCCAAGATCGCATCACTGCACTCCAGCCTGGGTGACAGAGCAAGACTCTATTAAAAAAAAAAAATTTTTCTATAAATTCGATTTAGGAAACTATAGATAATAAAGAAAAAGTAAGAAGATATAGTTGAGGCATTTTTGAGGGGACATGATTGTGCCTTTTCTTTTTGTTTCAATCATTGTACATTTCAGAATGAAGATATTTTAAATCTGGAAATATATTTAGTAGGGCAAGTTTTATAATATGAAAAAATAAAGTAAGTATGTTAAAATAATATGTATCTGTGACTTAAATTGTTAATTAAGTAGACTTAAACTGTTCATTGGGAATCATACTTCATGTACATACAAGTGGTAGAATATGTGGAATAATAGATTCTATGGGGAAAGAAAATATAACACATTTCTTTTTTTTTCTTCACTTTTCTAGGTATACTATATGCAAGTTTTTTCTGGGTCAGCTTAAGAAATCTAACCAATTAAAAATAAAAAAGGCAATTGCTCAGGTTAAAGGGGAAATTCTAGTATCTCAAGAGGTTTCAGTTATGATGTAGCACCTAGAGAAAAATGGATGAAGAATGTATAATTTGAAAATTATATGTACTTCAAATTGTTGAGTGTGTAGTGACTCCAGGACACAAGATTCCAGGATACAGCTCCCAGGGGACATCAGAATTTTCTGGGGAATATTTTAGATATTCATTCAAAGCAGCCTAGCAGTCCTTGTTCCTATTTTTCTTATGATTGCCTGTGCTTGACTCAAGATGAAGATCAGTCAGAATCACGTAATAGCACGCTGCTTTTTATTCCCAGCACCCTAGGTGGCTGATGGCATTTCCCCTTTTATTCCCCAAGGAGTTTCATAGCAGAAATAAAACTCCAATGATAATTCATATTCATGCTCTGTTGATCCTCCCTCTTCTTTTGATGCTCTGATCGATTTTTCAACCCGTTTCTAAGCTGACCTCATTACTTATTGACTTATTTCAAAAAGGAATAAAAACAAATCGGATTTTTTTCTTTAATTGATTTTTTCAGATAATAAAAGAAAAAAATGCTCATTGTAGAACATTTGTAAAATATGTACCAAAATGGATGAAATCAATAAATCAAATCATTGATAACCCTATTACAATTGGAGTATAATTTCTTCCAGTATTTTCTCTACCTGTCAGGGTTTCTACTCAACCTCAGCACATGTGACATTTTAGATAGAATAATTCTTTGTTTCTGGAGGATGTCCTATGAATTCTAGAACATATACAGCATCCCTGGTTTCTACTCACTAGATACTGGCAGAATATCACTAGATACTTCCTCAGCACCCAAACATCACAAAAAAGTCTCCAGACATTGCCGAATATTCCCTTGTGAGCAAAATTGCACCCAGTTGAAAACCACTACTAAGTATTATAACGAAATTGGAATTTTACTGTCTGTACAATTTTACATTCTTTTAAGCTATTTATATGCTTCTTAAACTAACAATACATAGTGGAAATTTTCCCATTTTATTAAACAGCATTGAAATGATGGTTTTTACTAGCTGAATTCCAATGTAAGGATCGAATATAATTAACTATTTTCTCATCGTTGACCAGTTACTTTGTTCATACATTTTTAAATAAATAAAAGTTTAAGGAGTATCCTTATACATAACTGTTTGCCCCTATCACTGATTAGAAATTTTTTTGTATCTTACTAAAGTCAGAAAATTATTTTCAAAGTAGCAAAGTATCTTTGAACTAATGCATAATTGTTCAGAACTTTGGTGGTGTTAGTAGAGTGATAGACGTCTTTCACCCAAAGCAAGTTGGTGGCTAAAATCTCTAAATCTGCTCTGAACCTCTTTTGAATAATGTTTCAAAGGGTTGAGAATCTAATGAAAGCTAAGGACTACGTAAAAATACACACTATTATACACACACACAATTCCATATACAATTCTGGAAGGTGGAGGTTTGTGGATCTGTTAAGAACAGCCATAGGCCTTAAGGAGTCCTGCTATAAAGACCCCTGGTTTCTACTGCAGCTTTTACAAATATGTAACCCCAATAGACAGCTAAGCAAACCAAGGTTAAGGGGCATGTCCATGATAGAACCAGAAGACTTTTGTCCACTGAGCCTTTATGAATTTATAAATGTCCAAAATGAATCATATTACAGAAAAGCTTTGGAGGTAGAAAAGTGAGACACTCTTCTGGTCCCTTAGACCTGTGGCAGTATTTATCTAGTGGGGTCTCAGTTTCCTAATTGACCTAGCCCATCAGGTCACCAGCAGTATCTCATGAAGATAAAAACAATACCAAGCACTAGGCTTCAGAAAGCACTTATCTGTCCTCACCACGAGGCTGAATATAATTTACTCCCCAGTGCAGACTGATACATAATCATGTCTTTGAAAAATGTTCCCTGGAACGAACTATAATGCAATGACTATGGCCACAATCATTGCTTTCCAACATAGAGGGTGGGGGAGAAAAAGGGAAGTTGAATAGCATTTACCAAGATGAAGCACCTACTCCCTTGCCAAAGACAGTTCAAGGATCTTTGCTTCCATACTTTCGTTTAGTCCTCACGAAGACTCTGTGAGATGATTGATATGATCATTTTACAGATAATAATTCAGATGGGTTAAGCCATTGTCTTAGTGTCACGTGGAGAGTAAGTGACATGTCAACTTGAAGTAAGCTCATGCTCTTTTTATTACACTGTGTTACTCAAGAGGAAAAGAATCAAGACTTTCCCCAGCTTCCCTCAGCACCCTACTACCCCCATCTCCAAGAAAGCTTTGCCCTGGCACACTATCCCCTTAAAAATAAAGTATATCACTTTTTGGAGGGCCTTCTGAGGCACTCTTAGGTGATTATATTACCTACTTTATTAGACATTAATATTGCATTTAGAAGACCTGACTTTGTTTTCTTGCCCTTTATCGTTTGCTTTTGATTGATGATGGGCAAGTCACTAATTCTCTTTGAATGGCAGTTTTCTTCTCACCACAGCTGCTGCACTACTTGATGCATAGTATTAAGAGCTCATAACTCGAAGTAAAAGAAAACTAAAATATTGTTACTTTAAAAAACATTTAAATTCCCTTAGCTTTAATTTCCACATTTATAAATTTGGAATTATAATTCCTATTTCACAAGGTTGTTAATTTGTTCACTTAACAAATACTGTGCATCTATTAGCATTATGCACTTATTTATTGTTAGGGGAGAGGTGGTGGTGGTAGACATATGATAAACAAGTAGAAAAAGCAAATTTGATAGTTGCCCATTGTGATAAGTACTGTGAAAACAATAAACAAGCATTTTGGGTAGCAGGTTGAGGGTACAAGGGTTGGAGATTAAGGGTGCAAGGGCAGACAGGGGAAGCCTCTGTAAGGACATGATGGAGACTTGAAAGCTAAAGGATGAGAAGGCACCAAAAATTGCTGGGTAAGTGCTATCCAGAGGCTCTAAAGTGTGAAAACCAGGGTTACTAAAAGATAATGATAAAGAGCGAGAAGACTATAAGCGTCGCTACCCAAAATACAGTCTGCAGACCAGTGGTCATCTTCACATTCTTTGTTACTAGTCTGTGACAAGATTAGAAGCCTGAACAGAAATGTAAATCAATGCAATGCCCCTGTCATTAAGAAAGTCTTGCTAGAAAAACAAAAGTCAGCGAATTAAGCAGTATGCCTAGTTATATAGTTGGTATAAAGTCTGAGGTCCATAACTCCTTATATTTCAGTAACAATTTGCAGACCAGCCACCTTTAGTAGCATTCGTAAGCCAAAATTAGAGAAGTCAGGGGTCAGGCCCTGCAGAACCTTGAGACCAAGGTAAGATGTCTGAGTTTTATCTTAAGTGCAGTAGGAGAGGTGGCTGGCAAGATGGCCAGATAGGAGCAGCTCCAGTCTGCAGCTCCCAGTGAGATCAACACAGAAGGTGAGTAATTTCTGCATTTCCAACTGAGATACCTGGCTCATCTCACTAGGACTGGTTAGACAGTGGGTGCAGCCCATGGAGGGCGAGCCACAGCAGGGAGGGGTGTCGCCTCACCCAGGAAGTGCAAGGGGTCAGGGAGCTCCCTCCCCTAGCCAAAATCACAAGCATTCCTATACAACAATAACAGACAAACAGAGAACCAAATCATGAGTGAACTCCCATTCACAATTGCTACAGACAGAATAAAATACCTAGGAATACAACTTACAAGGGATGTGAAGGATCTCTTCAAAGAGAACTACAAACCACTGCTTAAGGAAATAAGAGAGGACACAAACAAATGGAGAAACATTTCATGCTCATGGATAGGAAGAATCAATATCATGAAAATGGCCATACTGCCCAAAGTAATTTATAGATTCAATGCTATCCCCACCAAGCTACCATTGGCTTTCTTCACAGAGTTAGAAATAACTATTTTAAATTTCATATGGAACCAAAAAAGAGCCCATATAGCCAAGACAATCCTAAGCAAAAAGAACAAAGCTGAAGACATCATGCTACCTGACTTCAAACTATACTACAAGGCTACAGTAACCAAAACAGCATGGTACTGGTACCAAAAACAGATATATAGACCAATGGAACAGAACAGAGGCCTCAGAAATAATGCCACATGTCTACAACCGTCTGATCTTTGAGAAACCTGACAAAAACATGCAATGGGGAAAGGATTCTCTATTTAATAAATGGTGTTGGAAAACTGAAACTGGACCCCTTCCTTACACCTTATACAAAAATTAACTCAAAATGGATTAGACTTAAACATAAGACCTAAAACCATAAAACCCCAGAAGAAAACCTAGGCAGTACCATTCAGAACATAGGCATGGGCAAAGACTTCATGACTAAAACACCAAGAGCAATGGCAACAAAAGCCAAAATTGACAAATGGGATCTAATTAAACTAAAGAGCTTCTGCACAGCAAAATAAACTATCATCAGAGTGAACAGGCAACCTACAGAATGGGAGAAAATTTTTGCAATCTATCCATCTGACAAAGGGCTAATATCCAGAATCTACAAGGGAATTAAACAAATTTACAAGAAAAAAGCAAACAATCCCATCAAAAAGTGGGCAAAGGATATGAACAGACACTTCTCAAAAGAAGACATTTATGTGACCAACAAACATGGAAAAAAGCTCATAATCACTGGCCATTAGAGAAATGCAAATCCAAACTATAATGAGATACCATCTCACACCAGTTAGAATGGGGATCATTAAAAAGTCAGGAAACAAAAGATGCTGGAGAGGATGTGGAGAAATACACAGTTGGTCAGAGCATACATTAGTTCAACCATTGTGGAAAACAATGTGGTGATTCCTCAAGGATCTGGAATGAGAAATATCATTTGACCCAGGAATCCCATTACTGGGTATATAACTAAAGGATTATAAATCATTCTACCGTAAAGACATATGCACACTTATGTTTATTGCAGCACTATTCACAATAGTAAAGACTTGGAACCAACCCAAATGCCCATCAATGATAAACTGGATAAAGAAAATGTAGCATATATACACCATGGAATACTATGCAGCCATAAAAAGGATGAGTTCATGTCCTTTGCAGGGGCATGGATGAAGCTGGAAACCATCATTCTCAGCAAACTAACACAGAAACAGAAAACCAAACACCACATGTTCTCATTCATAAGTGGGAGTGGAACAATGTGAACATATGGGCACAGGGTGGGGGAACATCACACACTGGGGCCTGTCAGAGGTGGGGGTCTAGGGGTGGGAGAGCATTGGAGAAATATTTAATGTAGATAGATGACTTCTTGATGGGTGCAGCAAACCACCATGGCACTGTATACGTGTGTAACAAATCTGCACGTTCTGCACATGTATCCCAGAACTTAAAGTAGAATAAAAATATAAATAAATGAAATAAAATAAAAAACAGCAATGGGAAACCATTTGTGGTTCTAAGCAGGAGAGTAGAGTGAACTGCTTTTGAGATAAACAGATGCTCTAATGCACTTGAAAACATTTTATAAAGTCTGATGAATGTGAGTTTTGACTCAATAGTCTCATTTAATCAGGGCTTGTCTAGCCATTTTGCCAACAGCTTCCTCCTGGACTTCTAATTAACATACGTCATGAATCTCTTGAGGCCATACTGCATCATAATTTTTTATGTGGCAAAATATATGCCATATGATATTGAGGTTCTCTCTTTCTAATACAAGTAAAATTTCATGCTTGGGAAGTAAATAAGTCATATGCCTATAGCTCAGGGGTTTCAGATATCAAATAAATCCCCCCCATTTTTGGGCAGCATTAGGATTCCATGTTCACACCTACAGAGCTTATTACTCACATATTATCCATTTGTACCTCCTTTGCTAAAAATAGCATCTGCTTTGAATCTAGGAACTTCATAGCTGTACTTCATTCATGGCGGAAGTTTTAGAGTTTTCAGCAAGAGGAAGTGGTGAGTTCACTCTCTTGTCACCCAGGAAATGGCCCCTTATATCTTTTGGAGAAGCAATGGCATTGATGTGTTTGCCCCAGAAATGATAATTTCCCTTTCTCTCTTCCCTTCCTTCCTTCTTTTTTTGCTTTTTTTCCGACTCCCCCTTTCCTTCTCTCCTCTCTTTCTTCCTTGCTTCCCTTCACAACGACTTACTAATTATCTATACCATGGGCTAAGAACTATGCTAGAATCTGGAAATACACCATTAAAAAGATACACACAGACCCTAACCAAAAGATGTTTAGTCTTGAAGGGTCACAGAAAAGTGACTGGGAAATTATAATCCAGTGTGATCTGTGCTACAGTGGGGGAAATAAAAAGTGCATATTGGAGAACAAAAACTGGGAAGCTAACATGAAATTGGAGTCAAGACAGCTTCAGGGAGGAAAGGATGTCTCAGTTGAGGTCCAAAAAATAAGAAGTTATGCTGAAGATTTGGAGATGAGCAGAGTGTTCTTGCTGGAGATATCATATGTGGAAGCTTGGAGAAGAGACAGTGCAATGTAAGTTGCAATAAATAAAAGATGTTGAGTCTGGGGGGACAGGAGAAGGAAGAGGTAGAAGTAAGTAGGAAACAGATCATAAAAAGCCTTATAAAACTATGCTAATGAGTATGGACTTTAAAGTGACGACAAGTCATTGAGGGATTTCAACAGGCAGATGATGTGTCATGTGGGCCTTTTAGAGAAATGATACTGGTTTCGGGAAGAAAAATGGATTAAAGGGGCAAGGTTGGATTCAGGAGACCACATAGAAGGATGTGTCTGAGAATTATACTGTAGAGTGAACAAGTTACAACAGTATGCATGCATATAGCAAGATATTATATTTCATTAGACACTCAGAAAACTGCTGACTGATTTTCTTGGGGTCATAGGACTATTTGGAAAATCAAGAACAAGGGCCAGGTTTCCAATCTGGAAATGGATTTTTCAGTGAGAGCTGTTTTGAGAGCAACCATCACTCATTATTTTCCCGGCCCCTTACCTACCCCACATAATTCGGGCTTTTTTTAGTCTTAAAGTGAGGAGTTTCTCTTTGATGACAATTTTACTTTTGGGAGCTGTCCAATATTCTATTGCTGCATTAAAATATAAGCTGACTTTTAAAAGTAACGAAGGGGATATTATGCAGGCAGCTGTCAAGGGAATGATTGGAACTTACTCCTGAAATTCTATTGTATCAAACCCTGCAGATTTTAATCTGTCCCCCTAAGGTTTTTTCTCAACATGCACCCATGATAGAAAGAAGGGGGATTAATCAAAGAACAAGTGTGTTCAGCAGTATTGTGAGCTTGACAGAGAATGAAGCACCCTGGAGGATCATGAGGAGAGGTAGGGCGC
The DNA here is from genome assembly GCF_009828535.3 of Hylobates moloch. Taxonomy (NCBI): domain Eukaryota; kingdom Metazoa; phylum Chordata; class Mammalia; order Primates; family Hylobatidae; genus Hylobates; species Hylobates moloch. Next base: position 122,549,985 of record NW_026652281.1, on the reverse strand, counting down.
GATCTCTGCCCTGAAGTTGTCTAGTTTAAAAAGCAAAAGCAAACACACAGGAATACATCAAGCCATTTAAAACAATATCTAGGCATGCATTCTGGTTATATGCTTAAAAGGCTAGTGTTCTAGTTGTTCAGAAAACAAAGATGACCGGTAAGGATGAAGCAGTCAGACAACCTTTCTGGAAGAAATGGTATTTGAGCATAGTCTTGGGTGAAGAGAGGTGAGAAAGTGGTAGGCTAGGGGGTTGGAGTGGTGAGGACACATGTGTGAATGACTGTGGAGTGCTTGTGGCACTTTGGTATGGAGCCTAGAAAAGTGGTGGGGAAGTACCAAGAAACAGTGGGAAAGAAGCTCAGCCAGACGGTGTGTGGGCAATAATGAATTACTTTGAAGTCAACACACAGAAATTTTGAGAAGTGGGGATGCAGTGAAGCCTCTACAGTAAAGGTGTATTAAGAAATGATTATAAGATATCCATATGAATGGAGGAGAATGGTCGTTCCCAGCTCCCAATATACTTCAACTTGCCAATACATCTTGGCCAAGTCAAGAGACTCAATGCATGTCCATGCTTCCTCTCATCTTTGAGGCATCTGGAGGGTTAAATGAGATAGCTGATGTGAAAGTGCTCTGTGGATCCTATGTAATTACCATAAATGTTGTTGCCACCTTCGCAAGTTTTCTATATCTTTGAGAAGTCTCTTTTTCAAAATTCAGTCTCAGTAGCTGACTCAGTGCCTTCCCTTGCTACTCTGGCTAGGCAGACTGTCTTGCAGAATTCTCTGTCCAGCATTAATCAATTGTGCCCTTTGGTATGCATTCATTTCTAGCATGTTAGACACATCTGCTTTGACAGAATCCAGTCTGGTTAGACAGTCTGAAAAAACAAACAGTAAACCGAATTCAGCATTTATAACAGTGAAGTGGATTGATCTAAATTAATATTTAATTTTTGGTCTCAGTTTGGGGATTTTGTGGTCACGGCCTGGGTCTTCTTTCTTTTAGAGTTCCCTACAGGACATTGCATAGCCTCAGTGACTAATGGCTTTTCTACACAAGTCACTGACCGGCTGCCCAGGAGGTAGATTGTTGCTTCTCCTTGTGCTGAAAATTGCCGGCTTAGCAGCTTTTCCACCATGGCTTTCTGCTAATATTTTTAGATTGCCAAGATGTTATCAAAAATTGTATTTAGTTGGGTGGCTTCGATGATTGCCTCTCATTGACAACAGGATTGTAACTTCTTGAGTTCAGTTGTGTCTGTTTAAATTATCAATTTCTGGAAATTCTTTACAAGGGACTGCTCTGTGTTTTGCAATGAGGGGCTGTGCATTTTTCTGTGGTTTCCCATGTAATGAAGATCCACAAAGACATGACTTTTGATTGATGACTGTATTTAAGAAGCTATTTTAGGAGTATTAGGTTTCCATGTTCTTTTGCTCAGGAGCAGCTTTTTAAACTGCTCTTTCTCAGCAGCTTCATTCTGACAAGGAACATTCTGTTTGCATTTCGTTTTTATTTTTAGGCATTTGCAAATGAGGCTACCCTGAAACAGCAATCTGCTCTATCCAGAGGGGGGCAGAACAGTGTCAAAAATTTAAGTATTTATTCCACAAATATTCATCCAGCAAGTGGAGCACAGCAGGCCCTGTTCTAGGCATTGCAGATACAGGGATGTGTTAAGAAAACCCAGTCCTTACCCTCAGGAAGTTTATAGGCTTGTGAAGGAGTGATTTTTGAATTATAATGATGATAATCACTGTGAAGGGGAAATGCTAGGAGCTATTGGAGCCTTCAGAGTATGGAGCAGGAATAGATTAAGCAGTAGAGTAACATGTTGATATAGACAGGAGACAGGGAAATACTGGGTAGAAGAGGGCGGTTCCCTGGCAAAGGTCCCACCCTCAAGGCTGGAAACCTGTGGTCCTAAATGGCAACAGGCATTCCGATTTTTGCACACAAAAGTTGCATTTTGGCCCACCACGTACCCCTGTTATGTACCCATATAAACCCCAAGCCCCAGGCTCCGTGAGCTGATGAACAGAAGAGCAGAAGAGTGGCAGAGAAGGAGAGAAGAGAAGGAGCATCTGAACGTCGAGGGGAGTTCAACTGGGGACAGTTGGAGAGGAGATCAGCCACTGGACAGCTAAACTCCAGGAAAAGATCATCTTCCCATTCCATCTCCTATCCAGCTTCCCATCCATCCCAGTGAGAGTCACCTCCACCACTCAATAACACCCCCTCATTCACCATCCTTCAAGTCCGTGTATGACCTGAGTTTTGCCGGGAAGCCCTTCCCACCTGGCCATCTCATTAGAATGAACATGTGCTAACACGTGGGACTCAGCCTCAGCACTTTAATTAGAATTATTGAGAAAGAGATGTTCTCCTTCCTCGGGGGCTTTCAGAACCAATAGTCATTTTGGAGGGGCTGCTGGCCATTTTGTTACTCAATACGAGGAGATAAGCTTAAGAAGGGAGCAACACACCAGGCAGCAGATGGTGTTCTTTGAGCTTCTGGGCAATCTGATCTATATGTCCCTAGTTTTTCAGTTGTATGATCCAGTATATTTCCTTGTATTTAAGTGAGTTTGAGTTTGTTTTCTGTCACTTGCAACTGAGAGCCCTTTTAAATACAGTACTCTATGATTCGAGATCAGTAGCCAGAGTTAGAATGATGATGAATATTTATTTAGCTCTTACTGTGTGTAAGTAAGTTACCATGACCCTTGACACACTTTATCTAAATTTAACCTTCCCAACAACCATATGACATAGGTGTTATTTTCCCCAATTACAGATGAGATAACAGATTTAGAGTGGTGGCCTCAGGTCACACAGGATTCAAATCTAGGCAGCTTAACTCCAGAGCCCATGCTCCACTACTTCTTAACAATAAGAAAAGATTTCATTAAAACAGATACTAAAGAAGCTCAAGTGAGAATTATAATCAGTTTCTCTCTTTGTTCAGTATCTTTCACATAACGCAGAAGAAAAAGCAGCAACAGAAGCCATTATTCATATATCCTAGGTTAAGCCAGGTGAATTGTCACTGCCTAAGGCCCTAACTAACATTGATGGATTTTGACTGTTATAAAAAGATCTCTCAACTTCATGTGGTACTGAAAACTCAATGAAGAGAGATCTCTCCTTTTGGCTCCAGGCCTATATAACCAATAAGCATCTGAAAATAACTATGTCCGGACTATATCAAAAAATGTGGTCTCTGATTTTCTTTTTATTTATTTTTAAATATTTATTTATTTATTTATTTATTTATTTATTTATTTATTTAGAGATGGTGTTTCGCTCTTGTTGCCCAGGCTGGAGTGCAATGCTGGGATCTCAGCTCACTGCAACCTCCGCCTCCCAGGTTCAAGTGATTCTCTTGTCTCAGACTCCCAAGTAGCTAGGATTACTATAGGCATGCACCACCATGCCTAGCTAATTTTGTATTTTTAATAGAGACGCAGTTGCACTATGTTGGCCAGGCTGGTCTCAAACTCCTGATCTCGGGTGATCCACCTGCCTCAGCCTCCCAAAGTGCTGATATTACAGGCATGAGCCATTGCTCCTGGCCTCTGATTTTCAAATGGCACAGCAATCTGTTCCTCTTGCTGTATTTCCATTTTAATCGATGGAAACTCCAGGTATGTGGCTCATCAAGATGATAATACGGGATAATTTATCTATCCCTTTCCCTGTGGGTCTAGGTCCGATCGATTGGCAAATTGCCAATTCTATATCCAAACTATATCTGAAAACCATCCATCAGCCATTTTAAACTTACATAGGTTCTTGGAACATACCAGGATCTTTTGCACATGAGGACATTTATTCTTAAGGTTTCTGCTACTCCCCATACTGTTTTCCTGGCTCCTCCTATGGCTAGCTCTTTCTCATATTTCAGTTCTCAGCTTTAACATCTGTCTTCCTAGAGTCCTTTCTTGACTACCTTGTCTGAGTAATCACTTCTCCCCAACTCGTCACTTTTTTTCACATAATTGTCTTTATAGTTCTTATTTCAAACTGAGACATATTTTATTTTTTTATTTTTTAATGAACATATTTTTTTATTTTTTAATGAACATGTAACAACTGTACATATTGGTAGGGTACATAGTGATGTTTCCATACATATTATATATACTGATCAGAGCAGGATAATTAGCATATCCATTATCTCAAACTTTTATCATTTCTTTTTGTTGGGAGCATTCAATATCGTCCTTTTAGCTATTTGAAACTCTATCATATATTATTGTTAACTATAGTCATCCCACATTGACATAGAATGCCAGGATTTATTTTTCCTTTCTAGCTATAATTTTGTATCATTTAACAAATCTCTCCCTATGTCCCCTTCCCTCACCCTTCTGAGCTTCTAGTATCCTCTATTCTACTGTTTACCACTGTAAAATCACTGTTTTTAGCTTCCATATATGAGTGTAGAAGAGTTCCCCTTCTCCATATCCCCACCAGCATTTGCTAATATTTCTATTTTTGATAATAGCCATTCTATCTGGAGATGATACTCCACTGCGGTTTTGATTTACATTTCCCTGATGATTAGTGATGTTGATGTGCATGTGTGTGTGTTTTGAGAAACACCTGTTCAGATCGTTTGCCCATCTTTCAATTGGATTATTTATTTATTTATTTTTTGCTGTTGAGTTGCTTGAGCACCTTATATAACCTGGATATTAATCCGCTGTTGGATAGTTTGCAAATATTTTCTTCCATTTTTGATATTGTCTTTTCACTCTGTTGATTGTTCCCTTTGCTGCACAGAGCTTTTTAATTTGCTAAAATTCCATTTGTTTATTTCTGTTTTTGTTTTCTGTGCTTTTGAGGTCTTATTCATAAAATCTGTCCAGATCCATATCCTGAAGCATTTTTCCCATTTTCTTCTAGTAGTTTAATAGTTTCAGTTCTTACATATAGGTCTTTGATTCATTTTGAGTTGATTTTTGAGTAGGGTGAGAAGTGGGGGTATAGTTTTATTTTTCTGCATATGAATATCCAGTTTTCTCAGCACCATTTATTGAAGACTGTCCTTTACCCAGTGAGTGTTCTTGGCACCTTCATCAAAAATCAGTTGGCTGTGGATACTTGGATTCATTTCTGAGTTCTCTGTTTTGTTCCATTAGTCTATGTGTCTGTTTTTATACCAGTGTCATGCTGTTTTGGTTACTACAAATTTGTAGTACATTTTGAAGGCCGGTAGTGTGATGCCTCCGGCTTTCTTCTTTTTGCTCAGGATTGCTTTGGCCTTTCACTGTCTTTTGTGGTTCCATACAAGTTTTAAGATTTTAAAAATCTATTTCTGTGAAGAATGTCATTGGCATTTTGATAGGGATTGTACTGAATCTATAGATTCCTTGGGTAATATGGTCATTTTCATAATATTAATTCTTTTATATTATTAATTTGCTTACTTATTTTCTGTGTTTCCCACCACAATATAAGCTTCCCAAAAGTAGATTCTTTATCTCTTTAGTTGAACTTTGTATTTACATACATAATCTAATGCTTGGCATATTATAGGCACTTAATATGAAATTAGTGGATGAATGGGCACTCAGTGATAGGGATGATATAGTTACAGACTCAGGTAACCTTCTCTCTCATTGTGTAGCTGTATGTCATTAGCTAAATATCTGTGTGTCTTTGAGTTTTATTCTCTTAGTTAGTCGAAAAAAGGGAGGGGGCTAATGGCAACCACTTTGCCCTCCTAAACCAGCAGGTTCATGAGTCTTCTAACTGGAAATAGCAGTGGCAGTGCAAATATCCAGAGAAAATCATTAATTCATGACCCATGACTCAGGAGACAGGCAATCAGCGCTACAGAAAAATGGCAAAAATGACAGTGTGGGGACCAAAAAAAGAGCCCACTTACAACTGTTAGAGGGTAATTGGTATCACACAGAGCAAAACATCTACATTTGTTGCAGAAATACACTTGGCCATGGGGAATTCTCTTCAAGCATAGGAATGAATGTTCAGAATCCAGTGCTCATGCTAATATCTATCTTTCAAGTCCAGGGTTGACTGTTCAGGGGCTTTCTACTCAGCATAACTTTTATGCCCAACAAGATTAAATTCTTGGGCAGAATAATTACATGTAAATGCTGCTGGGCTATTAGCCTCAAGGGGCCAATTTTCTAGCCATTTGTTGCTATCTGAAATATCAAATTTATTACACAGAGGGCATGGTAATACATATGACATCCTCTTCTAAATAGGATATGAAAGGCACTAATCAGCACTGTGGCTGTGAATGTTGAAGTCAGTAAGATGTTGCTTTAGTTTGATAAGGTGATCTAAATTAATGACATGGATTATTTTAAGGGAAATAAAACATTTCATAATAAATGTGCTACCTGAATACAGTTTCCTTATTTCAAAGACTATTTGCTCTTAAGACGGCTAATAATTTCCCACTCTCTCATATTTTCATAGATTCCCAGGGTCCGGGAAAAAAGACACTGGGCAAAAATAGGGGCTCCAACTTTAATTTCTGGCTCTGCTATTGTCTTACTATGTGAGCCTGGGAAAGTCACTTACCCTCTCTGATCTTCAGTTTTCTTACCTGTAAAGATAAAGCTGTGCTGTGCTGATGGCATTTTTGAGAGCTCAAAGGAGGGAATTTGTTTTCAAGCACTTTGGAATCCTGAAAATGCTATACAGAGGTGGAATTGTGCTCTACATTGTAGGCATTTGTTAACTTTGCATGCCCAATGTCATTCCTACTGCTTTTATTCTTATCAAAGGACCCTAGGCTTCATTTTTAGAATGTTTCTTCCTTTATTTAAGTCAATACAGCTCAGTTGTCTTTTTCTAAGATTCCGGAAGTAGTCATAGGACCCAAGCTTGGCCAATTGAGCCTTCTATCATGTTGGCCTCATTGATTGTTTCAGAGATAGGTATATGACTTGGGCCAAGACAATGAGACGTATTTCTTGTATATATGGGTGGAGGTGATGGGAAAGGGAAGTTTTTTGCTTTGGGGAATGTAATCTGTCAGGGTATAAAACATGATGCAGAGCAGAGAGATGTAGGGAGACCCCCTGAAACTATTGCTATGGAATAAAAGATGAAATGCTCCTGCTTATTGTAAATACATAATTGCATGCAGGATTGTGTAAAGACAATGCCAGGTTGGACTGCCAGAACGAGCCAACAGCGTGTGATATGCTTCCCCCTGCAGAGAGCCTATGAATGGACGTGCAGTCAGGGAGGTTTCATACCACCAAGATTCCTATCCCAGAAAAGCAGATGTTCATAGCTCTGGGAATGGAATGTGACCCTTGTGGAGAGCCTATAAATGGACGCATGGGGGGCTCCTGTCCATATGGATAAGATAGGGCTATAAATGCCTTCATCTTGCCACAGCTCTTTTAGGCCTCTTTAGGGTTAAGGCATACTGCCTTCTGAGAATTTCTGGTCTAACCGGTTGTCTAGCTTCACGTCCTGTTTCCATGGATTTCTTGTAACCAGCTTTTGTTGCAACTGTTACTGCTGATTAATATCTTGCTAATCATAGGTTATGGAAAAATGTGTTTCTGTTTTAAGGCTCTGTTAGAAATTACTGATGCACACACTATATTGTAAATTCTTATCTCTGTATACTGTACTTCTACATACAAATGTACTGTACTTCTACATATGAATGTTATGTTAAAGAATTACTTCATCCCCATGTGGCCATCTCACCTCATAATCAAATGATCCTAAATCCCTCACTAACCTACCCCCGCCCTCACTAAACTTAATAATAAATGCTGGTATATCCAGTGCTTTGTTGGCACCACAGGACCAGAAGGCGGTGACCCCCCTGGACCCAGCTTTCACTACCTGTGTGTGTCTATTATTTCTCAACCTGCCAATCCACCTGGGAACAAAGAGAGAGCCCCTTTGCATTGTGGGCTGCTGGCCAGATCCTGCAATAGAGAGATAGGGTGATGCTGAATTGTAATGACATCTTTTGAGCCCCTGGATCAAGCTTACTGGCTGTATGCTTTATTGATCTGTACCAGGCACAACTAAAGGCATTCAGAATTTATCTTTGTATGAGAGAAATAAGTCTTGCTCTCATACAACTCACATTTCAATTGCATGAACCAACACATTTCCAGTTTCAGTCTTCATCATCTGTTTGTGTTCTGTCTTGATCCTGAAAGTTCAGGATTGTATAAAATGGACAAAAATATCTATTTTGCTGAAATATTGTAGAGATAATGTATATGAAGTCTTTGGGGTATAGTAGGTGCTAAATAAATGATATTAAAGTGGACATCAATTATTCTTCCTGGCCACTGTTTCCTTTGTTGGAGAGTCTCCTATCTTTTGAGTCAGAGTCTATTTTAAAGGTTGGCAGTGCCATCTCCTATGAAGCAAAGGTATAGACATTTAGCTAAGAATTCACTAATTGGATGCATCAGACTTTGTCTGAATCACATTATACAATGAAGAACCAATCATGCAGACTTCTTTCTGGGGAGGTTGGTTCTAGTGGTGGCAGCTGTATGTGATTCTTAGAGTCAGCAGAGGCAGTGGTTCTAGCAGTAACATCTGAAGCTCTACCTCAAAATGCTAACAGAGCAAACTGCAGAGGCAATGTGTGGCGGTGGAGGCTGTGTGCCTTCACCATACATCCCTGAAAAGAAGGGATTCCTGGATGTGTAGCTTCTGAAATAGTTCTCTGGACTTCCTAGGAATTATGGAAATCAGCCCATATCCATTAAGTTCATTATTTCTGCTTTAATTAGCCAGAGTTTATTTTTTTGCTTACAATTAAGACCTGACTTATGATAATTATGATAATATAATTTCAATAATGACAATGGTGATGATAAGAACTGTGTTGTAGGAAGCAAAACAATCACTCAGTTTGTAATGTGGAAAATAGATGAGAGGAGTGAGATGGGAAACTGATATAAGTGTGAGACTAATTACATTACAAATGATGTATGGTGGCAAGAGATGGCATGGCTGATGGTTAGTATCTAACTGTGTAGATGGACAGAAAGTAGTAGACTCAAGAGAGACATTGGAGGTGAGATGAACTTGAGTTTCTTCAGCTGTTGGACCATTCGCAGTACAGAAACTTTGAGAGTTGTTGGCCTTAGGTGCTAATGTTCTTTGTTCAACCAGAGATATTTGGGCTGCAGAGAGTACAGCTCAGCTTCACCTCATTTAAACTGAGTCAAAGAACGACTAGGCATCATGTTCAGGTTGGGTTCCCTCAACTGGGTAGAAAGACTCAGGCTTTTCCAGTTTTGTCTTTGCAAGGAGGTGAGATTTCTCCTGGACTCTCATATGCTGATGACATCCAATATTTTGCAAATGGTAAATATGCAAGAAAGGTGCTCATGAATAGATAATGAACACTGCTCATCATGGTTTTCTGTGGAGCTTTGTCGTTGTCCCAAGTGCTGTAAGGCCAGCCTAATGAGCCTCTTGTGACCACAGGAGGAACATGGTTCAGAGAGGGTAAGCGCTTTCTATTGAGATGTATAATTTTCCTCTTAAATTCATTAAAAGTTTCTGAAACAAATTAATAAAACATAATTGATACAGATCCAGCATCCATTTCTTCCATAGATCTTTAAGAAGTTGTAATTGTTTCCCAGCCCCCAGGAAGCTCTCATCTCTAAGAATAGAGTGTTAGTTTTGACTCTCTGGCAATTGTTATTATTCTGAGGAATTAATTTACTCTAATTAGTTTTAAGCCCATTAACAGAAATAGAAAGCTGAGCAAGGGAAGGGAGGTCTGAAAACAACATTTTCCTCAGCCCATTGTAAGAACCTTCCATGTGCTTAATAATTTGGCTAGTGGAAATCAAACCTTGTTAAAAACCAAAGAAAACACATATAAATCAAGATATAACTAGTATGGCTCCTAAAAGGCACATTGGCTCTTATTCTCTTTTCTGAAAGTAAGAAATAAACTATAATTTTTCTGTCCCGCTGGAAATCTTCAAACTGAGTCCCAAGGATGCCAAATCAGAGAAATGATTGATAGTGAGGTTCACAAGGGGTTGGTTTTACTCAGGCAAAATCAATTTCTGTTTGCGATGATTCAAGATGTTTGGGAAAGGCTCTATCCTCTCAGGAAGTAGCCTCCCCATCCTGAATCACTGTGGCTGGAATCTGGTCATGACAGAAAAAAAAGTCACTTATTTCAGTTCGTTTCTCCAGGTCTTCTTTAAACAGTTCATCCATGCAGGAGGGGCAATGCATTTTCCCAAGTCTCATGGAAGGGTTTGCACAGCTTAGAGCTCAGCCTCAGAGTGGACTAGCACACAGCTGTTTTGGAGACTGGAGGATAGCCTGCTGGGATAGAGGTATCCCTGGAAGATACAGAGCTGGTAAGGCTATCAAGGTAAATTGGGCACAAATGGTGGAGTCCACGGAGTTCAGAAAGGTTTTCGGGCAACAGGGAGATTTTGGAGTTTTTTGTTTTGTTTGTTTTGTTTTGGAACAGAGAAGTAACAGAATCAGATCTGTGCTCCTTGATAAAATGTAAAGAATGAATTTGAAGACCAGAGATTGAAGGATAGAAGGCAAGTTAGGAGATCCAGGTAAGGAGTACAGAAGGCCAGAAAGCAGGGCAGTAGAAATGGAAAGGAGGAGACAGAGTCTGAAAATGTGTTGGAGTGGAATATGTGGCATTTAGTGAGGGACAGGATGGAGATAAAGAAACCCAGAGGCTTTAGGTCTGGGTAACTAGAACAGTGAGGCCAGCAGTAAAGATAGGGAGGGAACAAAAACAAAACATTCCCAGAGTCTGAGACAATGGATTTGGTTTTAGACAAAATAGGTAGTGCTGATTTTAAAGATGATAGGCTTTGGGGGAGAATAATCTGAATTTCCTGTAAAGCAGACACTGACTGGTCAGACTCATAAACTTTTGACCCAGGCAGAGGTATATGAAATTTATAATAAATAAATGAAGCTGACTGGAATTGAGGGCCAATAGATTTAGAGAACATGACCCATGTGAATGCCATTTAGCTACACTGAGTTGCTGATGTGCAAGAATGGGGGCCAGTATTGCCAAATCATCCAATTCCTAAAGAGAGGCCAGAAATCAGAAATGTTATCTAAAGTCTCCTGATTCTTAAATGTTGGCAACCAATTCTTTCTTTGCTGAAACTTGAAGTGAGCCAATCCAAGGCATTTCTGCAGAGCATCCCATCTGATCCCACACATTTGAGATTGGATGAACTAACCTGAAGTATTACAGAGCAGCAGTGCAGAAGTGGGGACACAACTAAAGGAGGATCACCAAGGAAGTGTTTTTGAGCAACTGCAACATTGCTGGCCCCATGCTAGATGCTGTGGGAGATATAAGCTATGGCTGCTGCTCTCAAGCTGACAGCATCGCTGCATCAGAGAAAAAGGCAGCACAATGTGTGATTATGGGTGGTAAGACTCAAGAAAGGGAGAAATCAGCATGAAACAGACAAGTGAAGAGAGGCAATATAAAAGCTCTGGGTCTTAAATAGCTTTAAAGAGGAGGCAGAAGGTGCACAAAGAGCTAGAGATTTTCCTCCAAATTCAATTTCCAAGTCAATAGCTGCAATTCAACAGGTTTTGTGATTTCTGCAGGAAGATAGGCATGGGGTTTCTGAGAGCAGGTGGAAATGAGTAAATTATAGGTAGAACCTGCTTTCACACTAACAGAAAAGTTTGTGCTATTTTATTTTTTAAACAGTTTCCTCTGTTCCAATTGCTAGGCCCTTGGCATCTAACTTAAGAATTATCAGTAAGTAATAAAAATCCTGTCAGTTTATATTCGGAGATGACACATCTCTGTAAAATAGTGAGATAATCCTCAAAGCTGGAGCATCTTATTCAAGGTTGGTTTATTTAGGATTGCCCATGGAGTGGGAAAAGAGGTTAAGAGAACACTGAAATTCTCAGGATAGGGAAGGGTAGTACAAAAGAGAGGATTTGTCATGTTGTTTATAACTAGGCTTTGGGGATGCAGCAGAAAGTCAAATAGAGTTTTGCTTGATAATATACTCTATTTGCTTCTTGATTTCTTTTCTTTCTTCTTTTTTTCTTTTCTATTTGTTCCCCAAATCTCTGATGTTAACAGTGAGGAGTGATTTATTTGTTGGGGGATAAAGAAAATAGTGTCTCTGTCCTGAGTTTGTATCAATCATTGTATTTAAACGAGCTTTTTTTCTGATAGGCAGAATCACTTTGTGAACCACATTTGATCCCCTCAGTTCAATTACTGCAGAAGCTGCTTCCTGGCTCAGGTGAGGAAAACTAAGAATATATTTTTGCATTTTCCCTTCTGCAAGGGAGGACATGAGAGTATAACAACCTCTCAGGAAACAGCATGACATTTGGCTGACTGTTCTGCTTTGGGGATGGATGGCTCTGGGGGAAAGAAGCATTTTCAGAGCTAAGATGCACTGTTTTTCATAAATAGGTAGAGATATACATCTCCTGCCTTTTTGACCAGTTTCAATTATGTTTGGGTGAAAATGCCAGACCATATTTCTCTAATAGCAGCATGAGTTCTTACACCTGATGCAGTTTTGAGATTATTAGGTTCTTATCTCTAAAAACAGAGGGAGAGGGAAGGAATGAACCAAGGAGAGAAGGGCCTCCGTGCAAAACTCCAGAGAGCATCAGGCCTCCCAGATTTTTCTGGGACTGTCAGCCACACGGAGAGTCATACGGTAAGTTGAACCCAAGGTTCTCATATGTGTCCTTTGAGCTGAAGTAAGATCCCTCACACGAAATACTGTCTTCTATTGTAGTGGGGACTATTTTAGTTGTGCACACAGGCTACTTCAGAAAGGAGTTGGAGGTCTCATTTTAGAGAAGGTTAATATACTAAAGACATTTAATTGCTTTCTGGATGACTTTGAAAACTCAGATTTCCAGCACTCTTTGGGAATTAGGTAAATTCTTTCTTTTCTTTTTTTTTTTTAATTACTATACTTTAGGTTTTAGGGTACATGTGCACAATGTGCAGGCTTGTTACATATGTATCCATGTGCTGTGTTGGTTTGCTGCACCCATTAACTCGTCATTTAGCATTAGGTATATCTCCTAATGCTGTCCCTCCCCCCTCCCCCCAACCCACAACAGTCCCCAGAGTGTGATGTTCCCCTTCCTGTGTCCATGAGTTCTCATTGTTCAATTCCCACCTATGAGTGAGAATATGCGGTGTTTGGTTTTTTGTCCTTGCGATAGTTTACTGAGAATGATGTTTTCCAGTTTCATCCATGTCCCTACAAAGGACATGAACTCATCATTTTTTATGGCTGCATAGTATTCCATGGTGTATATGTGCCACATGTTCTTAATCCAGTCTATTGTTGTTGGACATTTGGGTTGGTTCCAAGTCTTTGCTCTTGTGAATAGTGCTGCAACAAACATATGTGTGCATGTGTCTTTATAGCAGCATGATTTATAATCCTTTGGGTATATACCCAGGAATGGGATGGCTGGGTCAAATGGTATTTCTAGTTCTAGATCCCTGAGGAATTGCCACGCTGACTTCCATAGTGGTTGAACTAGTTTACAGTCCCACCAATAGTGTAAAAGTGTTCCTATTTCTCCACATCCTCTCCAGCACCTGTTGTTTCCTGACTTTTTAATGATGGCCATTCTAACTGGTGTGAGATGGTATCTCATTGTGGTTTTGATTTGCATTTCTCTGATGGCCAGTGATGATGAGCATTTTTTCATGTGTTTTTTGGCTGCATAAATGTCTTCTTTTGAGAAGTGTCTGTTCATGTCCTTTGCCCACTTTTTGATGGAGTTGTTTGTTTTTTTCTTGTAAATTGTTTGAGTTCGTTGTAGATTCTGGATATTAGCCCTTGGTCAGATGAGTAGGTTGCAAAAATTTTCCATTCTGTAGGTTGCCTGTTCACTCTGATGGTAGTTTCTTTTGCTGTGCAGAAGCTCTTTAGTTTAATTAGATCCCATTTGTCAATTTTGGCTTTTGTTGCCATTGCTTTTGGTGTTTTAGACACGAAGTCCTTGCCCACACCTATGTCCTGAATGGTATTGCCTAGGCTTTCTTCTAGGGTTTTTATGGTTTTAGGTCTAACATGTAAGTCTTTAATCCATCTTGAATTAATTTTTGTGTAAGGTGTAAGGAAGGGATCCAGTTTCAGCTTTCTACATATGGCTAGCCAGTTTTCCCAGCACCATTTATTAAATAGGGAATCCATTCCCCATTGCTTGTTTTTGTCAGGTTTGTCAAAGATCAGATAGTTGTAGATATGCGACATTATTTCTGAGGTCTTTGTTCTGTTCCATTGATCTATGTCTCTGTTGTGGTACCAGTACCATGGTGTTTTGGTTACTGTAGCCTTGTAGTATAGTTTGAAGTCAGGTAGCATGATGCCTCCAGCTTTGTTCTTTTGGCTTAGGATTGACGTGGTGATGCGGGCTCTTTTTTGGTTCCATATGAACTTTAAAGTAGTTTTTTCCAATTCTGTGAAGAAAGTCATTGGTAACTTGATGGGGATGGCATTGAATCTATAAATTACCTTGAAGTAATAAGAGCTATCTATGACAAACCCACAGCCAATATCATACTGAATGGACAAAAACTGGAAGCATTCCCTTTGAAAACTGGCATAAGACAGGGATGCCCTCTTTCACCCCTCCTATTCAACATAGTGCTGGAATTTCTGGCCAGGGCAATCAGGCAGGAGAAGGAAACAAAGGGTATTCAATTAGGAAAAGAGGAAGTCAAATTGTCCCTGTTTGCAGATGACATGATTGTATATCTAGAAAACCCCATTGTCTCAGCCCAAAATCTCCTTAAGCTGATTAGCAACTTCAGCAAAGTCTCAGGATACAAAATCAATGTACAAAAATCACAAGCATTCTTGTACACCAATCACAGACAGCCAAATCGTGAGTGAACTCCCATTCACAATTGCTTCAAAGAGAATAAAATACCTAGGAATCCAACTTACAAGGGATGTGAAAGACCTCTTCAAGGAGAACTACAAACCACTGCTCAACGAAATAAAAGAGGACACAAACAAATGGAAGAACATTCCATGCTCATGGGTTGGAAGAATCAATATCGTGAAAATGGGCATACTGCCCAAGGTAATTTATAGATTCTTTCTTTTCAATATCCTGTTTTAATGGATTCTGTTTCCTCCAGTGATTGGAGCATCGGAGCAATAATAGGATTATTTCTTTGGGTTAGCACTGACAGTTAATGTCACACAAATTAGAAAACTGCACTTACATGCATGCCTTGAGTTACAAACAACAGATGACAACCATCACTTACCAGAGATGGTAAAGTTTTCTTTTTCTTTTCTCTATGCCTCCTCAGCAA
Organism: Hylobates moloch; assembly: GCF_009828535.3. Classification (NCBI taxonomy): domain Eukaryota; kingdom Metazoa; phylum Chordata; class Mammalia; order Primates; family Hylobatidae; genus Hylobates; species Hylobates moloch. The sequence goes on along the minus strand of NW_026652281.1, from coordinate 122,534,648 downwards.
GGCTGCCCTCTCTACACAGCCACTGAGATGTCCAAGTCAGAGACAGTTTATCAGTAGCTGGTGTCTGGTCTAAAATAATTCACAGTTGAATTTATCAATCACATTGGGAATTTATTATGTGGACGATATTGGGTTCTGTGGTTAGTGTGCAAAGATGAGTGAAGCACATTACTTGCTGTCAAGAAGCTAATAGTAAAAGAGAAGAATAGATGTGGAAACACATTCCATATGATGTGTTTGGTGGTAAGACTTAAGAAAACGGGAGACCTTGATTCAGCCTGGATATCTAAGGAAGGCATGCTGCAGAAGATGACATCACACCTGAGTCTTGAAGTAACAGCAGGAAGTTAGTAGAGAAGAGTTAGGAAGAAGGAGGAAATGCCAATGCACAGGAACACCTATAGTTAGTCTCAGTGAGTGCTTTCTGTGAGCCAGCCTCTATGCCTTACACACATTCAGGATTCTCACAGATGACATAAACACAGCCAGCAAACATATGAAAAAATGCTCAGTATCACTAATTATTGGATAAATGCAAATCAAAACCAAATGACTATTATTAAAAGATAAAAAAAACAAAAAAGACAAATGCTGGCAAGGTACAGGAGAAAAGGTAATTCTTATACACCGCTGGTGGGAATGTAAATTAGTCCAGCCATTGTGGAAAGCTGCTTAGCAATTTCTAAAGAAATTAGAACTACTATTCTACCCAGCAATCCCATTCTGGGGGCATATATCCAAAGGAATGTAAATGGTTCTACCATAAAGATATATGCATGCATATGTTCATCACAGCACCATTCACAATAGTAAAGACATGGAATCAACCTAAAAGCCTATCAGCAGTAGACTGGATAAATAAAATGTGACACATATATACCATTGAATATTACACAGCCATAAATAACAATGAGATCATGTCTTTTGCAGCAACCTGAATGGAGCTGGAGGCCATTATCCTAAGTAAACTAACACAAGAACTGAAAACAAAATGCCACATGTCACTTATAAGTGGTAGCTAAAAATTGAGTGCACATGGACACAAAGAAGGAAAAAACAGACAATAGGGCTTACTTGAAGGTGGAGGTTGGGAGGAGGGTGAGGTTTGAAAAACTACCTATTAGGTTCTATGGTTATTACATGGGTGACAAAATCTGTACACTAAACCCCCGTGACACAGAATTTTCCCATATAACAAACCTGCACATGTACCCTTGAATCTAAAATAAAAACAAAAATTTTAAAAATCTTGTCAGTTAGGTATCTTTCAGTCTATATAGGTGAAAAAAATGAAGGCTTAGAGAAGCTAATTAACTTGAGCAGATTAATATTGCTACCGTGTGGTAGACACAAGTTTTCAACCAAGACCTGATTTCAAAACTCAACTGCTTACCTATCATAGTACACTGCCTTTCTGGCCTGCAAGACATAATTGGTGTGATTATTTCCACCAAATGGGAAAAATATTGTAAGTCCCTTTATATGAAACTTGTATGCCCCTATTTGGCAAAGAATGAGGAAGAGCACACAGAAAACAAAGTAGAAGTCCTAGAAAGTCATTGACCATTGAAAATGAACAAGAAGTTATGCAACAAAAGGCTGAAATGATAAAGTAGGCTAATGAGAACAGGACAATTGATTTTACCCAATGCTTAAAGCAAGTACAAATATCAGCTGTGGAAAGTGTTGTTTCTTTAGAGTCAACAGGACCCCACTCTCCCCATCACTCCCTTGGGCCCAGCTACACTTGGTCCTTCTTTCTGTTCCTCAAAACACCAAACTTGCTCTGGCTTGTGGGCCTTTGCACTCACTCCTGCCACTGTTTGGAATGTTCTCTACCTAGATCATCTCTTTTTCATTCCCTTATGAGTCAACTCAAGTGTCACCTCCTCAAAGATGCCCTCCCTGACCTCCTGACCAAGTGAATTCAACCACTTTTTGTCAAATTACTCTAATTTTTCTATTGCATTTATCACTCTCTAAAATGTCATCTTTATTTATAAGTTTATTTGTATACTGCCTATCTTCCTCTACAAGGGCATACGTTCCAGGATGGTGAAGGTTTTGTCTTGCCCACTGCTGTGTTCCCAGCTGCTACAGCAGTGCTTAGCCCACATATTGGAAGAACAAGGATATTTAATTAGAATAACTTTGAAAGGAGAATAGGTGTTTGTTTTCATCTTCATTTAACAGAAAATAGAATGGGACTCTTTGCGGTAAAATAATACGTCAAAAATGATTAAGTGGAAGAGCCAGGGATTGAACCTGAGTCTTCTTCCCCCACTGCATACACCTCTCATCTAGCTCAGAATAGTGTTTGCTGGTTTCTTACTTTTCTTCCCTTCTGACTTTCACATATAAAGATGGATTTCCCTGAGGTTAGAAACTTTCTGTAATGACTAGGGTTGTATATTCTTCTATTCACTACCCAGTGCCCTTCACTTCTGCATCTTCCTTGGATTCCCTAAGATAGAGATGCTAGGTTGACCAGGTGGCAGTGGGATGGGGTCAACTGTGCCCCAGAAGCCAGTGTTATGGCTGTGACTCTTTCATTGCTTGCTATATGGCCTTGGGCCCATCTCCTCTTTTCTCTAGACCTGGTTAGTGAAGAGAATGAACTCAATAATCTATGAACTAATGATTCCTCGATGGCTGTTTCAATATGAGCCTGGCGATGCTGAGACTGAGCATGGTGTGTCTGTGTCTCTGTATATGTGTATGTGTCAGGGGTTGTTATTTGGAGGACATCAGAAACTAATGATACAGTTATCCAGTTTTTTAAAGCCTGAACATAAAGTACTCAGGTCACCTACAGTTGACTTCATTTGTCCCAAGTGTTCTGCTCAATGAATACTCATGGATTGAAAGATGGAATGAATGAGGATGTTTGCTCAAACCTTCCTGCTTAATGATTTAGTAGCAGTGTGTGCTCTTAGTCACAATTCACTGAAACTAATTTTAACTAAACTAGGCAAGAGGAATGTTTGGATGGTTTTCCTGGGCCTACAGAATGCAAAGGAGGGTGGAGAATTGCATGAGGATGAGGGAAACTAAAAGAGGAGAGGAGGGCTTGGAAAGAGGCAGCATGGCAATGGTTCTGTCATGGGAGAAACCTCAAGACCCTCTCTACAGCCATGTCCATTTTGTAACAAAAACATGCAGTCTATGCCTCCATTCGTTATTAACGCACGTGGCAGTCAACATCCTGGGAGTGCCTGCGGTGGTCAGAGGCTAGTGAGGAAAACAAAACTGTGGCAGTTATTTTAATGGAGAGACTTCAACATAGGGAAATGGTTGCACAGAAGTTGGAAATTGCAATCGTAAAAATGAACCTCAAGGCAACATAGATATAGTACCGGCAGGAAGAAGCTACCATACCTAGGGCTGGGAAACAAAGAGAAATTGCTGATATCAGAGTCCAAAAGCTTGGCATGAAGGAGCTGAATCCTAGCCCTTTGAGGGGAGGATGCTGGCCAACCTCTGCTGGTGTCTCGGGAGTTGGAAGAGGATTCTGCCAAGGCTGGGGCTCAGACCTCTGAGGAGAGGGTACCTGGCTGTTACTTCTGAGGGACTGAGGCAAGGATGATTCTAGGACTGTGGAAAGAAGCTGGTAAAGGACCAGTTGTCGTTAGAAAGAACTGATGATGCCCAGGTGAAGAGCAGCGGCTGGCTGATGCTGAAGGGAGAGGAGCAAGTCGCTTCTCTCCTCCTGCCTTCCAGTTTCCGTATTGACAGAATGAATCGGGAAGCCACCTGGCCCTAAGAAATACAATCTACAAGGCCCCAGGTCTGGCAAAACAAAGCTGGGTAGCGAAGGTGAATTTTGAGCTGAGAGACAGTAGCTTAATCACCTGCAGCGCACCTCACCCTCAGGTACTCCAAGGCAGAGGTTAGGTCATGTGCTCACCCTCTGGCTGTATCGGGCAGGGATAGGGAGGATCTGATCTTTTCCTTTTGTCATTAAAAATGATAAGCTGGAATTGGTTTTCTAATATTACACATCCTGTAGGAGAAATTAATTCTCAGTGTGGAAATACGGGTGGCACTAGACAGAGGGAATGGATGTTGGGGAGGCAAAATGCCAAATATCTGCTGTGGCATCTTAGTAAGTAATGTCTTGGTGGAGTGCTGAATGTTGGTATCATTTTCCCTTCTGTATAAAGACATGGAGTTGACCCTTCTCATCCCTTTATTATAGCATTAAAGCTGGATATTTATGTCACGCTACCAATTGCAGATGCCCTGTTTAGATGGGGATTATAAATCCCCTACATTGAACTTTAATTGGGGACAAATAAAGAGAAAAAGTTTGGGGTTATTTTCTTCCATGGTTCAGAGATTTATGTAGGGCACTTACAACCTGTTTATCTCAGCAGGCAGAAAGAGGTTTCTTAAATGGATTTTCATGCTTATGGCTTCAAAACACAAAGCCCTACGCAGCTTGGTGTTTGTTTTGCAAATCCTTTTCACACCAAAATTATTCTTTTGTGGAAGGAGGGAGGAAAACAGCTTACAGTAGTGCCCCCCGCCATCTCCCCCAATTTCTCTATGTTATGCCTAAAGAGAGATACACACAAACATGTAATAGATCAGCTTTTGGAGGAATTCAATGAATGGTAATTAGTCCATGGCAGCTTTGAATTTCTTGAAATTAGGAACATTGATTCTTTACTGAAATGTAAGTTACTTGGAGATACTTTATTCATCTTTTATTCTAGGTTTTGCTTTTTTTTTTTTTTTTTTAAAACAACTTGAGCTTATTTGCTAAGTAAAGTTTTTCATTTATGCTTTATGCTGCTTGACTCAGAAGACTGAATTGGGAAGTTCTTTAAAATTAAAAGCTCTCATAAATTTCTTCAAGGGTGGTTACGAAAAAATTATTGACTGGCTAAACTACAACAGCCAAAAGGAAGGTCAATTGTCAGTCTTGCATAAAAGTTTATTTCTTGAAAAATACTGAAAAATAAAAAGTTAAAATTCCTAATAGACTACCTTAAAAGTTATGTGAGGCCAGGCGCGGTGGCTCACACTTGTAATCCCAGCACTTTGGGAGGCTGAGGCGGGCGGATCACGAGGTCAGGAGATCGAGACTACGGTGAAACCCCGTCTCTACTAAAAATACAAAAAAATTAGCCGGGCGTGGTGGCGGGCGCCTGTAGTCCCAGCTACTCGGAGAGGCTGAGGCAGGAGAATGGCGTGAACCCGGGAGGTGGAGCTTGCAGTGAGCCAAGATTGCGCCACTGCACTCCAGCCTGGGCGATAGAGTGAGACTCCGTCACAAAAAAAAAAAAAAAAAAAAAAGTTATGTGTATGTCATATAAGAAGTGAAATTTCTTTTATCCTCAGAAGTAATATTTTTACTACTACAAGCTTTTTATATACATATATGCATTTATTAAAAATAGAACCATGATGTATATATTAGTCTAAAATATATCTATTTTCAGATAATAATATGTCAGATATTTTCTAGGTAATTACATGTGATTGCTCTCTATTTTACACAGCATGACTTCTCATAATTTATCTCTTCCCTGTTGATGGATATTTAGATTGTGTTCTTACTTTTCTTGCTACCAGAAACAATGCCATTGTGAACATCCCTGTATATCTATCTTTGCGTATATGTGCTATTGTTTCTCTAAGATAGATATGATGTCATCATCCTTTTGCAAAAAGATTCAGTTCAGAATCATGTGTTGCATTTAGTTGTCTTGTCTCTTTAGTCCCTTTCACTCTGAAATAGTTCTTCAGACTTTAATTTCATGAACTGGATACATTGGAAACTACAGTTATTTTGTAGAATGTTTCTTAATTTGCCTTTGCCTGAATTTTCCTTATGATTAGATTGAAGTTGTATATTTTTGGCAGAAATATTACAGAGCCGATGCTGTGTCTTTCTTGCTGCATCCTATCAGGTGGTGCATGATTTGTCCCTTCACTGATGATGATGTTCACTTTGATCACACGATTAAGGTGTTGTCAGCCAAACTTCTTCATTGTGCAGTTACACTCTTTCCCTTTGAAATTCATAAGTATTTGATGGGGAAAAACTTTGAAACTATGTAAATATCCAGTTTATCATCAAACTTTCAGTTTATCCATTTATTTATTTAAATCAGTATGGGTTCATTTTCCTAGTTTATTCAATATGTTATAATCCATTACTATATCTTTTAATTTTGATATTCAAATTGTCTATGCTGAAACATGTTTCTAGAATATTACTACTTAAAAACTGTTCACAATTATTTCATTTGGGAAGAAAGACTAGTGATTGGGAGTGGATAAAAAAGAAATTTTACCTTTTAAATTCCTTTCTATTACCTTTGATTTTCTAAAAATTCTATTTCCCACCATATTTTGTTTTAAGAAAATGTCAGAAGAGGTTATCTGGGCCATAACATTAGGGCTGTGATGCTCAATTCTGACAAAATATTATAATTTGTAAAAAAAATACCATTGCCAGGGCCTCATTTCCAGAATTTGATGTAATTTGTTCTCAGGTGGGGCTTGGGTATCTATATTTAAAAAAATTCCTCCATTGAGCACTCTGGGTTGAGAATTACTAAATTAGGTACAAACAAGATCAGCTATATAATTCGCAGGGTTCAGGACAAAGTGAAAATGAGAGGCTTCTTGTTGAAACCCATTAAAAATTTCAAAATGGTGATATCAAATTATTAAACTAAGAGTTTTAAGCATGGGGGCCCTGTGAGACTGCACAGGATGCATGTTCATGAAACGGGTCCTGGGTGAGGATATATACCACATTCGGTATAAGAAAGAAAACTACACAAATCAAAGGTATACAGGCATAAAGAAATGGTACCAGGAGAAATGATGGCATAGACACGGACAAGTATCTATGTGCTCTCCCTGATTTTCCAGCTGTCTTGCAGTTAGATGAGGACACATGACCAGGCCTAGACAATGGGCAGTGGGCAGAAGTGACGAAGAGCAGGTTTGAGTTCTTCATGAGTTGTCTGAGGTCTAGATCTGAGACAGTGTTTCCAAGAAGGTGCCGCTTGCATCAGTGTGGTAGCCTGAGAGAATATGTGAAGCATAACTCCCTGGCAATTCTCATAAGTTGTGTACCATAAGCAGGAAGTACATCTTTTATATACAAAGCCACAGAAATTTGTTACAGCAGCATAGTTTTAACCTATTCTGACAAATAGCAAAAGATACAGATTAAATGCTGTAGGGTGTCAGAGGAAAAAGAGCTGACTTCTTGCTGTAGGTATCAGGCAATACTTCATGGAGGATGGTATATTTGAAATGGAATGGGTAGAATTTGCACATGTAGAGTTGGGAAGACAAAAGTTGGATTAATTAACTGTTACTACATCGAAAACCACTCCGCGTGTTGGTGGTGGCAGGACCCTAAGAGACAGAATGGAAGCATGCCAGGCCTCTCTAGGCTTAGGCCCAAAACAAGCACATTGTCACTTGCACTACATTCTATTGGTCAAAGTAAGTCATAACACCAGCCTATAATCAAAGGGTGGGGAAAGAGTCTCCACTTCTTGATATCATATTTTTGGCACTTGGGAGATATTCAGCATTTGTGAAATAAATGCACAATGAACTAGGTTGCCTGGATAATAGCTTTGTGGATCTCAGTCCTTGGACTTCCACACTTCCCTGTCTACATGGCCTATCTATGTAATCTCATCCTGTATTCCCAGTTGTATGTATCTCTTCCCTGAAATCTCAATTTCTTTCCATAAAACCAACTGCCTACTCCATATGTCACTAATTCTGTAATAGGCAGCTTTTGCTTAACATGTGCAAACCCAGACTCCTCACATTCCTCTCCCCCAGATGGTTCCCTCCCATAGTATCAATTTCAGTTCATGGTAGATACATTGTTCTAGTTGCTCAGACCACAGACCTCGAAGTCATCTTGGCCTTGTTTCTTTCTCTCATACCCCATGACCAATCCATTAGCCAATCTTGTTAACTCTACCTTCCTTACATGTCCAGGGTACAATTACTTTTACCCTGTCTACCACTATCATCAGATTCAAACCATCCTAATCTGTTTGCCTTCATTATTGCAATAGCCTTCTATCCCATCTCTATCCTTGCTTCTTCTCTGACTTCTGCACTCAATGTTTTCACACAGTCTCCAAAGTGCTCTTTCAAATATCAAAGTCCTTTAATGTCCCCCCCTGCTTAGGGGCTTCCAGGAGTTTCCCATCTCATGGAAAGCAGAAGTCCATTTACAAAGGCTACCAAGGCCCAGCATGAACTGTTTTCCTATTCCCACATTGCACTCCTTCCCTACTCCTCTTTTGACTTTGTTCACTCAGCCCCAGCCACATTGGCCTCCTTACTGCCCCTAGAACACAGGAACATGCACCTGCCTGGGGGCTTCACTTTTGTTCTCTCCTCTGCCTGGAATGCTCTTCGTCTTGATAGCTGCATGCCTCCCTTGCTTATTTCTTTCAAATTTCTACCCCAGTGACTTCTTCATACCAATAAGGACTTTCTAGACCTCTGTATTTAAATTGCCCCCAACAAACTTTCTCTGCATCTCACACTGTTTTTCTTTTGTCCGTAGCCCTTCCAGCCTTTGACATATTCTATATCTACCTGTTGTTTGTTTGTTGTCTGATTCTTTGTACTAGAACATTAATTTCAGGCAGACACAAACATTTTTTTTTCTACTTGCATATCTCCAGAGCCTAGAAAAGCTTAGAAATATTTTATAAATGAATGAATAAATAGAGGTAGAGATTCTTACAATGGGTGAGAGACTAGGTGAGGTAATCTGGAAGATCATTGCAACTCAAATAGCCTGTGACACCAATAGAAGTAGAAATTGAATTGTTTGGCCAGGCACGATGACTCGGGCCTGCAATCCCAGCACTTTGGGAGGCTGAGAGGGGTGGATCACCTGAGGTCAAAAGTTTGAGACCAGTCTGACCAACACGGTGAAATCCCGTCTCTACTAAAAATACGAAAATTAGCTGGGTGTGGTGGCAGGCGCCTGTAATCCCAGCTACTCGGGATGCTGAGGCAGGAGAATTGCTTGAACCCAGGAGGCAGAGGTTGCAGTGATCCGGGATTGCACCATTTCACTCCAGCCTGGGTGACGCGAGCGAAACTCCGTCTCAAAAAAAAAAAATTTACTTGAGATCCACTGTCATCTCATTATCACTATTGCCCTTCCAATCTGTTCTCTCCATTAGTGCCTAAATCTCCTGGTTTTCTGTCCCTCTTCTCATAATTAATATCGTCTAATCTAAACTTAATTATTACATCCCTGAACTTTCTGCCTAAATTCTCTTCGCACTATCTCATAGCACCATTCACTATTTCCTTATACCAGTTATCACAACAAAATTGTGTTATACATTTATTGGTGTGATTGTTTTCATAGATTATAAACTCTATGAGGGCAAGGACTATGGTTCGTTCTTTTTGTTAGTATATCAACAGCATCTTGCACAAGTTCCTGGTTCACAGCAGGGACTAAATACCTCCTGGCACCTGACTATGAGATTGAATAAGCGAATCTGTTTCACCCAGATGGTACTGTGCTCTGATCACTGATTCTGCGCTCTCCACTAGTTAATTCTAAGGGGTATATTTAAAAATAGATGCCATCTTTCAAATCCAATTTTAGATTCTTGTCTGAATAAAAAAAATATTAAGGCTGGGATACAGAGTTGAGGGGAGAGGAGAGTCTTAAATCTGATCAATAAATGCACTGTGTCACAGGGGCCTTTTGGTAACACACTACATTAGAGGGTTAAAATTCATAGCCAGACCTCTGAAATGCTCTTAGTGTTCTTCTCTGGGGACTGTTTTTGAGGTTGTCTAAAACCAAGACTTAGGGATTTTCTTGCAAAACAATATTGCACAGCAGCTCCAATCTTGGCAAATTCTGCCTGGGAGGCAGTGTCATCTGTTAACACTCCGGGAGCAATTAGATGTATTTAACAAAAACAGAATGATATTTGTAAAATAGCTTGAAAGAGTCTATGGGGTACATCAAAATTGATTCTAAAGTAGGTCAGATCCATTCTGTACCTTGTCCAATTATGATGTGTAGGCAAGTGAATTCAGTTACTCAGAGATTTGACTCAGTTAAAGAACAAAAAAAGCCTATCGGTGGGTAAACTGCTTGTCTTTGGAAGCCTCCATGCGTGGGATCCTACAAGACCATCTCAACCAGGGTACTGGAATCCTGGGTAGGAAAGAAGTGCCAAATTTATTTTCTTCCCTCTCATTCTTCTCTTTCTGCATATTCTTTCTATTCAAGGTGGTACAGTGGACTTGCAGCTCTGGAATCAACAGACCTGAGTTCATATCTCAGCTTATTAGCTGTATGATCTTGGGTGTGCAGCTTTACCTCTGTGAGTTGTTGTTTTCTCACCTGTAAAATAGCAATCCCAACAATAGGAAAAGCCACACAAAATTATGTAGAATTAAATAAATAATGAATGCAAATGGCTTAGGAGTCTGCCTGACATACAGACAATGTACCATAAATGTTGACTATTATTATTATTTAGAATATCCCCTTTATATTATACTTGGTAAAGAAATGAATAACCCAGATTCTTCCTCATAGTTGGACCTTCATGGGGAATTTACCCCAAAAGTTAGATGTAGATTCTGTAGCTCTTTAGACATTTGATTCATGTCAGAGTCTTTGCCATTTAAGATGTAGCTGAAAGTCAGTTTTACTCTAGGAATTCTTGTCCACACTCCCCACCCCTCATTCCTTGTCTTTTCCTCACCAAGATGAAAATTTAATGTCTGAAGGAAATGTCAGTTATTTCTATATTGATCTTGAGGGGACAACTTATTTCTGTTTTAGAGAATATAGATATTTGGGCTGGACATCACTGAGAAACATGAGGAAAGCAGCAAAAACCCTGCAGGCAAACCACAGGATCACTTTAAAGATGGATTTTATTTCTCTCCTCTCGTCTGCCAGCTCTCATCTGCCAGAAGGGTCCTGAGGTCCCTTCTTTTCCCAGTAGGGTATTTGCGGAAAACAATCACCACGTTTAATTCAGAGAGGGAAGGGAGGAGGAGTAAGTGAGACTTGAGCTGAGTTCAAGGTAAAATAGTAATAATGATGATGAGGGGGCTCCCAGGAAGGTGCCTTGTGTTTCTACCTCTGATCTCTAAGGGAAGGCTGTGTGGGAGTGGGAAGGCATAGTTGATTTTTTAAACTTTTGCTGAACTATTTTTTTTCTTCAACTTGTAAGTTCAGGTATATATGTCCAGGATGTGCAGGTTTGTTACATAGGTAAATGTGTGCCATCATGGTTCCCTCCCCAGAACACCCCACAACATCCATGTTCCCTCCCCAGAACACCCCACAACAGGCCCCAGTGTGTATTGTTTCCCACCATGTGTCCATATGTTTTCAACATTCAGCTCCCACTTATAAGTGAGAATATGAGGTGGTTGGTTTTCTGTTCCCAAACTAGTTTGCTGAGGATAATGGCTTCCATCCACATCCCTACAGAGGAAGTAATCTTGTTCTTTTTTATGGCTGAATAGTATTCCATGGTGTATGTTTACCACACTTTATATATTCAGTCCGTCATTGATGGGCATTTAGATTGATTCTATGTTTTTGCTATTGTGAATAGTGCTACAGTTAACGTATTCATGCATGTATCTTTATAATAGAATGATGTATATTCCTTTGGGTATATACTCAGCCATGGGATTGTTGGATCAAATGGTATTCCTGTCTCTAGCTCTTTGAGGAATCACCATACTGTCTTCTATAATAGTTGAATAAATTTACACTTCCACCAACAGTGTAAAAGGATTCATTTTTCTCCACAACCTCACCAGCATCTGTTATTTTTTGACTTTTTAGTAATAGCCATTCTGACTGGCATGAGATGGTATCTCTTTGTAGTTTTGATTTGCATTTCTTTAATGATCAGTGATGCCGAGCATTTTTTTCATGTTTGTTGGCCATATGTATGTCTTCTTTTGAGAAGTGTCTGTTCATGTCTTTTGCCTACTTTTTAATGTTTTTTTTTTCTTGTACATTTGTTTAAGTTCCTTGTAGACTCTGGATATTAGACTTTTGTCAAATGGATAGATTGCAAAAGTTTTCTCTCATTCTGTATGTTGTCTCTTCACTGCAATGATAGTTTCTTTTGCTGTGCAGAAGGTCTTTAGTTTAATTAGGTCCCATTTGTCAATTTTGGCTTCTGTTGCAATTGCTTTTGGCATTTTTATCATGAAATCTTTGCCCATGCCTATGTCCTGAATGGTATTGCCTAGATTTTCTTCTAGGGTTTTTATAGTTTTGGGTTTTACATTTAACTCTTTAATCCATCTGGAGTTAATTTTTGTATATCGTGTAAGGAAGGGGTTCAGTTTCAATTTTCTGCATATGGCTAACCAGTTCTCCCAGTACCATTTATTGAATAGGGACTTCTTTCCCCATTGGTTGTTTTTGTCAGGTTTGTGGAAGATAAGATGGTTGTAGGTGTGCAGCATTATTTCTGAGTATTCTTTCCATTGGCTTATGCATCTGTTCTTATACTACTACCATGCTGTTTTGGTTACTGTAGCCCTGTAGTATAGTTTGAAGTTGGATAACATGATGCCTGCAGTTTTACTTTTGCTTAGGATTGTCTTGGCTATCTAGGCTCTTTTTTGGTTCCGTATGAATTTTAAAATAGTTTTTTTTTTCTAATTCTGTGAAGAATGTAAGTGGTAGTTCAATGAAAATAATATTGAGTCTACAAATTACTTTGTACAGGATGGCCATTTTCATGATATTGATTCTTCCTAATCATGAGCATGGTTGGTTTTTCCATTTTTTTTATGTCCTTTCTTATTTCTTTGAAAAGTGGTTTATAGTTCTCCTTGAAGAGGTCATTCACTTTCCTTGTTAGCTGTATTCCTAGGTATTGTTTTTTTTTCTGTAGCAATTGTGAATGGGAGTTCATTCATGATTTGGCTCTTGCCTGTTATTGGTATATAAAAATGCTAGCAATTTCTGTGCATTGACTTTATGTTCTGAGACTTTGCTGAAGTTGCTTTTATCAGCTTAAGAAAATTTTGGGCCGAGATGATGGGGTTTTCTAAATATAGAATCATGTCATCTGCAAAGATAATTTGACTCCCTCACTTCCTATTTGAATACACTTTATTTCTTTCTCTTGCTTGATTTCACTGTCCAGAACTTCCAATACTATGTTGAATAGAAATGGTGAGAAAGGATATCCTTGCCTTATGCTGGTTTTCAAGAGGAATGCCTCCAGCTTTTGCCCATTCATTATGATAATGGCTGTGGGTTTATCATAGATGGCTCTTATTATTTTGAGATATGTCCCTTCAATATCCAGTTTATTGAGAGTTTTTAACATGAAGCGATGTTGAATTTTGTCAAAGGCCTTTTCTGCATCTATTGATATAATCATGTGGTTTTGTCTTTAGTTCTGTTTATATGGTGAATCACATTTATTGATTTGCCTATGTTGAACCAACCTTGCATCCTGGGGATGAAGCCAACTTGATCATGGTGGATAAGCTTTTTTGATGTGCTGCTGGTTTGGTTTGCCAGTATTTTATTGAGAAGTTTTGCATTGATGTTCGTCAAGGATATTGGTCTTATATTTTTCTTTTTTTCTTGTATCTCTGCCAGGTTTTGGTATCAGGATGATGCCAGCCTCATAGTGTGAGTTACAGAGGAGTTCCTTCTTTTCAATTGTTTGGAATCATTTCAGTAGAAATGGCACCAGCTCTTCTTTGTACCTTTGGTAGAATTCAGCTGTGAATTCGTCTGGTCTTGGGCTTTTTTTTTGTTCCTAGGCTATTTATTACTGCCTCAGCTTCAGAACTCATTATCAATCTGTTTGGGGATTAAATTTCTTCGTGGTTCAGACTTGGGAGGGTGTATGTGTCTAGGAATTTATCTACTTCTAGATTTTCTAGTTTATGTGCATAGAGGTATTTATAATATTCTCTGAAGGTTGTTTTTCTGTGGGTTCAGTGGTGATATCTCCCTTATCATTTCTGATTGTCTTTATTTAGCTCTTCTCTTCTTATTTGTCTAGCTTGCAGTCTGTTTTATTAATTTTTTCAGAAAACTAATTTTTTGAAAACTAGTTTTATCTAGGATGTAACTAACTTGCTTTTGCTTTTATGGGGTCATAGGCAGAAGGGACTTCCTTTGACTCAGATGAGACTTTGGGCTTGGACTTTTGGGTTAAAGCTGGATTCACTGATTTTTTTGAAGGATTTTTCATATCTTTATCTACTTCAGTTCAGCTCTTATGTTGGTTATTGTCTTCTACTAGCTTTGGGGTTTGTTTGCTTTTCTAGTTCTTTTAGTTGTGATGTTAATTTGTTAACTTGAGATCTTTCTAGCTTTTTGATGTGGGCATTTAATGCTATAAATTTTCCTCTTAATGCTGCTTTAGCTGTTTCCCAGAGATTCAGGTACATTGTCTCTTTGTTCTCATTAGTTTCAAAGAACTTCCTGATTTCTGCCTTAATTTCATTATTTACCCAAGAGTCGTTCAGGAACAGATTGTTCAATTTCCATTTAGTTGTGTGTTATGAGTGAATTTTTCAATCTTGAGTTCTAATTTGATTGTGCTCTGATCTGAGATAGTTTGTTATTATTTCAGTTCTTTTGCATTTGCTGAGGAGTGTTTTACTTCCAATTATGTGATCAATTTTAGAGGAAGTGCTGTGTGGTGATAAGAAGAATGTATATTCTGTTATTTTGGGGTGGAGAGTTCTATAGATATCTATCAGATCCACTTGATCCAGAATTGAGTTCAGGTCTTAGAACCATTGCTTTTTCTCACCACAGCCTAGAGTTATTGCTGGTGGTGATTTTCCAAAACTATTTTATGAGACATATAAATGGTAAACAGAATCCTCCCATGTGGACACATTCAAATGAAATCATTCTGCCTATGCCATTGAGACATTTGTGCTGCATATTATTTCAAGACTCAGGTATTGAGTGCTGAGATGCCCAAGTAAACACTTATATGGTGGTTGAAATTGCACTCATTTGAGGGAATTAATTCAGCAAAAGTTTAAAATAGGAGAACGCTACTCCGATTCACAATTCTGCCAGGTCATTATGTATTTATTCTTTCATTCATTAGTTCAACAAATATTTATTGAGGGCCTACTATATATCTACTGCTCTTCTAGTTACTTAAACATATTGGAAATAAGAAGACAATTTACCTCTTAATTGAAAAAGAAAGAAAAGTTTTCTGTCTTCACAGACTGAGAATAATAATAGCAGGAAATAATAATAAATAAGTAAAGAGGGCAACTACAGATTCTGAGGGGCTCTATTACAGAGATATGCTGGACAATGGGACAAATTTTCAGCAGGCCTGGGGGGCTACTTTTGTTGTGGTGGTTATGGAAGGGTATCACCTTCGGCTACAACAAGAGCAGCCAATCAAATGTAAACCAAGATTCTGTAGAAAACACCTATTAGGAAACATCTACCAAGTAGTTCAATTTCATGTGGCCAGAGATTTTGAATTGTGGAGAACTCTTTCTTTCTTTAATAAACAGTCAATTTCTCTGGTCCTGTTCTCTACCAGTTGCTTGACCACCTAGGGAGGAAGGGATATGATATATTGCTGATGTTTTAAGAGAGTTCCCATATCCTGAAAAGGGTCAGATAACAGGAGGGGCAAAGACAAATTAGAAATGAGAGGCTTAATTCTACCTGTAAAAATAAGAAATGTTTTCTTCTCCTTTTTCTTAGAGTGATTACTTTTTAGAGACTGATAATTTTATTCACAATAGCTAAGACGTGGAACCAAGTGTTCATCAAGAGATGAATAAAGAAGATGTGTTATATAGACACAATAAAATATGATTCAGTCTTAAAAAAAGAAAATCCTGTTACTTGCAGCAACATGAAGGGAATTGCAGGTCATTAGATTATATAAAACAGAAGTAAAACAGAAAGACAAACACTGCATGATTTCATTTATGTATGAAATCTAAAAAAGTTGAACTCAGAAGCAGAGAGTAGAATAGTGATTACCAAGGTCTGAGGGAAGGAGGTGGGGGATGAGTAAATGTGTTTCCCCATCTATTGACATAATAAATAATGTGTGTGTGTGTGTATGTGTGTATTTTCTTCATCCACTTGTTGGTTGATGGGGATTTAGGCTGGTTCCATATTTTTGCAATTACAAATTGTGCTGCTATAAACATGCATATGAAAGTATCTTTCTCATATAATGACTTATTTTCCTTTTAGATACTCAGTAATGGGATTCTGGATCAAATGGTAGTTCTACTTTTAGTTCTTCAAGGAATCTCCATACTGTTTTCCATATTGGTTGTAATAGGTTACATTCCCACCAGCAGTGTAAAAGTGTTCCCTTTTCACCACATTCACATCAACATCTATTATATTTTATCTTTTAATCATGGCCATTCTTGCAAGAGTAAGGTGGCATCACATTTTTGTTTTGATTTGCATTTCCCTGATCATTAGTGATGTTGAGCATTTTTCATATTTTTTTTGTTATTTGTACATCTTGTTTTGAGAATTGTCTATTTATGTCCTTTGCCCAGTTTTTGATGAGATTATTATTATTTTTTATTGCTGATTTGTTCGAGTTCTTTGTAGGTTCTGGATATTAGTCTTTTGTTGGATGCATAGTGATATGGTTTGGCTATGTCCCCACCTAAAATCTCATCTTGAATTGTAATACTTCCAATGTGTCAAGGGGGGACCAGGTCAAGATAATTGAATCATGGAGGGGGTTTCCCCCATGCTGTTCTCATGATAGTGAGTTTTCATGAGATCTGATGGTTTTATAAGGGGATAAGGGGCTTCCCCCTTTGCTCAGCACTCATTCTGTCTCCTGCCACCCTGTGAAGAGGTGCCTTCTGCCATGATTGTAAGTTTCCTGAGACCTCCCTAGCCATACAGAACTATGTGTCAATTAAATGTCTTTCCTTTATAAATAACTGAGTCTCAGATATTTCTTCATAGGAGTGTGAGGACAAACTAACACAGTAAATTGGTACCAGGAGTGGGGAGCTGCTATAAAGACACCTGAAATGTGTAAACAGTTTTAGAACTGGGTAACAGACGAGGTTGGAACAGTTTGGAGGGCTCAGAAGAAGACAGGAAAATGTGAGAAAGTTTGAAACTTCCTAGAGACTTGAAGGAATTAGAAGGTAGGAAGATGTGGGAAAGTTTGGAATGTCCTAGAGACTTGTTAAATGACTTTGACCAAAATTCTATAGTGATGTGAACAATGAAGTCCAGGCTAAGGTGGTCAGATGGTGATGAAGAACTTGTTGGGAGCTGGAATAAAGGCCACTCTTGCTATGCAAAGAGACTGGTGGCATTTTGCCCCTGCTGTAGAGATCTGTGGATCTGTGGAACTTTGAACTTGAGATAAATGATTTAGGGTATCTGATAAAAGAATTTCCTAAGCAGCAAAGTGTTCAAGAGGGGATATAGCATAAAAATTTGGAAAAATTGTGGCCTGGTGATGCAGGAGAAAAGGAAAACCCATTTTTGGGGGAGAAAACCCATTTTTTGGGGGAGAAATTCAAGACAGCTGCAGAAAGTTACATACACAATGAGGAATGAAATGTTAATCACCAAGACAATGGGGAAAATGTCTCCAGGGCATGTCAGGGACCTTCACGGCAGCCCCTCCCATCATAGTCCTGGAAGCCTAGCCTAGGAGAGAAAAATGGTTTTCTGGGCTGGGCCCAGGGACCCCCTGCTGTGTGCAGCCTCAGGACTTGGTACCTGCACCCCAGCTGCTCCAGCTATGGCTAAAAGGGGCCAAGGTACAGCTCAGGATATTGCTTCAGAGGGTGGAAACCCCATATTTGGCAGCTTCCATGTGGTGTTGAGCCTGCAGGTGTGCAGAAGACAAGAACTGAGGTTTGGGAACCTCCACCTAGATTTCAGAGGATGTATGGGAATGTCTGGATGTCCAGGCCAAAGTTTGATATAGGGACGGAGCCCTCATGGAGAACCTCTTCTAGGGCACTACAGAAGGGAAATGTGGGGTTGGAGCCCCCACACAGAGTCTCCACTGGAGCACTGCTTAGTAGAGCGTGAGAAGAAGGCCACCGTCCTCTAGACCCCAGAATGGTAGATCCACTGACAGCTTGCACTGTGTGCCTGGAAAAGCTGCAGACACTCAATGTCAGCCCATGAAAGCAGCTGGTAGGGGGGTTGTACTTACAAAGCCACAGAGGCAGAGTTGCTCAAGGCTGTGGGAGCTCAACTGTTGCATCAGTGTGTCTTGGATATAAAACATAGAGTCCAAGAAAATTATTATGGAACTTTAAGGTTTAATGACAGATATGGTTTGACTGTGTCCCCACTGAAATCTCATCTTGAATTCCTACATGTTGTGGGAGGGACCCAGTGGGAGGTAATTGAATCATGGGGGCATGTCTTTCCCATGCTGTTCTCATGATAGTGAATATGTCTCATGAGATCTGATGGCTTTATGAGGCAGTTTCCCTGCACAAGCTCTCTCTTTGCCTGCTGCCATCCACGTAAGATGTGACTTGCTCCTCCTTGCCTTCTGTCATGATGGTCAGGCTTCCTCAGCCACGTGGAACTGTAAGTTCAATAAACCCTTTTTTTCTGTATAAATTACCCAATCTCGGGTGTGTCTTTATCAGCAGCATGAAAACAGACTAATACAATGACTGACCTGTTTGGAGTTCACACTTGCATGGACCCTGTAGGCCCTTTATTTTGGCCAATTTCTTCCATTTGGAATGGGTGTATTTACCCAATGCCTGTACC
Organism: Hylobates moloch; assembly: GCF_009828535.3. Taxonomy (NCBI): domain Eukaryota; kingdom Metazoa; phylum Chordata; class Mammalia; order Primates; family Hylobatidae; genus Hylobates; species Hylobates moloch. Next base: position 122,515,855 of record NW_026652281.1, on the reverse strand, counting down.
ACCATGGTATCTAGGATATAACTAACTTGCTTTTGCTTTTATGGGCTCATAGGCAGAAGGGATTTTCTTTGTCTCATATGAGACTTTGGTTTTGGGCTTTTGGGTTAAAGCTGAAATGAGTTAAGACTTTGAGAGATGGTTGAAAAGGTATGATTGTGTTTTTAAATGTAAGGACATGAGATTTGGGGGTACAGTGGCAGAATGATATGGTTTGGCTGTGTCCTCACCCAAAATGTCATTGTGAATTGTGATAATTCCCATGTGTCAAGGGCAGGACCAGGTAGAGATAATTGAATCATGGGGGCAGTTTCCCCTATGCTGTTCTTGTGATAGTGAGTGAGTTCTCATGAGATCTGATGGTTTTATAAAGGGCTTCCTCCTTCATTCAGAACTCATTCTCTCTCCTACCACTCTGTGAAAAAGTGCTTTCTGCCATGATTGTAAGTTTCCTGAGGTCTCCCAAACCATGCAGAACAGTGAGTCAATTAAATTTTTTTTTAAATAAATTATCCAGTCTCTGGTATTTCTCCATAACAGTATGATAATGGACTAATACACATAGTTTGCAAATATTTTCTTTCTCCCACTCTCTGGGTTGTCTTTAACACTACTGATTATTTCTTTTGCTGTGCAGAAGCTTTATAGTTTAATTAAGTCCCATTGATTTATTTTTGTTTTTGTTGCATTTGCTTTTGGATTCTTGGTCATAAACTATTTGCCTATATCTAGAAGAGATTTTCTCATGTTATTTTCTAGAATTTTTATGGTTTCAAGTCTTAAAGTCTTTGATCCATCTTGAGTTGATTGATGGATAAGGTGAGACATGAAAATCCAATTTCATTTTTCTACATGTGGCTCACCAGGTATCCCAGCACCATTTTTTGAATTGGGTGTCTTTTTGCCACTTTACGTTTTTGTTTACTTTGTCAAAGATCAGCTGGCTGTAAGTACTTGGCTTTATTTCTGGGTTCTGTATTCTGTTCCATTGGTCTATGTGCCTACTTTTATACCAGTACCATGCTGTTTTGGTAGCTATAGCCTTGTAGTATAGTTTGAAATCAAATAATGTGATGCCTCCAGATTTGTTCTTTTTGCTTAGTCTTGCTTTGGCTATGCAGGCACTTTTTTGGTTTCATGTGATAGTTTCCTGTTGGATGAGTCTTTTAATCATTATATAATGTCTCTCTTTGTCTTTTTTTTTTTTTTTTCAGTAGAGATGGGGTTTAACCATGTTAGCCAGGATGGTCTTGATCTCCTGACCTCGTGTTCCACCCACCTTGGCCTTCCAAACTGCTGGGATTACAGGCGTGAGCCACCACACCTGGCCCTCTCTTTGTCTTTTTTAACTGTTATTGCTTTAAAGTCTCTTTAGTCTGATATAAGAATAGCGACTCTTGCTTGTTTTTTGTTTCCATTTTCATGGAATATCTTTTTCCACCCCTTTGCCTTAAGTTTATGTGAGGACTTATGTGTTAGGCGAGTCTGTTGATGACAGCAGATACTTGGTTGGTGGAGTTTTATCCATTCTGCAATTCTGTATCTTTTAAGTGGAGCATTTAGGCCATTTACATTCAACGTTAGTATTGAGATATGAGGTACTATTGTATTCATCATGCTAGTTGTTGCCTGAATACCTTGTTTTTTTCCCATTGTGTTATTGTTTTCTAGGCCTTGTGAGATTTATGCTTTAAGGAGGTTCTATTTTGGTGAATTTTAAGGTTTGTTTCAAAATTTTGAACTCCTTTTTGCACTTCTTGTAGTGCTGGCTTGGTAGTGTCATATTTTTCAGCATTTGTTTGTCTGAAAAAGACCTTATATTTCCTTCATTTATGAAGCTTAGTTTTGCTGGGTACAAAACTCCTGGCTGACAATTATTTTCTTTAAGGAGGCTAAGGATCGGACCCCAATCTTTTCTGGATTGTAGGGTTTCTGCTGAGAAATCTGCTACTAATCTGGTAGGTTTTCCTGTATAGGTTACTTGATGATTTTGCGTCACAGCTCTTAAGATTATTTCCTTTGTCTTGACTTTAGATAACCTGATGACTGTGTGTGTAGGTGAGGATTTTTGTTTAATGAATTTTTGAGGTGTTCTTTGAGCTTCTTGTGTTTGGATGTCTAACTCTCTAGCAAGATCAGGAAAGTTTTCCTCAATTTTTCCCTCAAGTATGTTTTCCAAAGTTTTAGATTTCTCTTCTTTCCCACAAATGCCAATTATTCTTACATTTGATCATTAAACATAATCCCAAATTTCTTGAAGGCTTTGTTCATTTTTACAATTTCTTTTTTTCTTTGTCTTTTTCTCATTGAGTTAATTTGAAGCCTTTTCTTCAAGCTCTGAAGCTCTTTCTTCCACTTGATTTATTCTATCTCATGCATTTTGAATTTCTCTAAGTTGTTATTTAGTTCCAGAAGTTGTGATTGTCTTTTCTTTAATATATCTATTTATCTGGAGACTTTTTCATTAATACCCTATATATATATAATATATATATATAAATTTCCTTAAGTTGGTTTTCATCTTTCTCTGCTACCTCCTTGAGTAGCTTAATAATCAACCTTCTGAATTATTTATCTGGCAATTCAGAGATTTCTTCTTAGTTTGTATCCATTGCTGGAGAGCTAGTTTGATCTTTTAAAGGTGTTATGAAACCTTGTTTTGTCATATTGCCAGATATACTTTCCTGGTTCCTTCTCATTTGCATAGACTGTTTCAGTGGAAAGATCTAAACCTCAAGGGCTGCTGTTCAGATTTTTTTTTCTACCATGGGATAATTCCTCAATGTGGTGCTCTCTTTCTTCCCCTAGAGATGGGGCTTTCTGAGAGCCAGACTGCAGTAATTGTTGTTGCCCTTCTGGGTCTAGCCACCCAATAGGGCTACTGGGCTCTGGGCTGGTGCTGGGAAATGTCTACAGAGTCCTGTGATGTGATTCATCTTCAGGTCTTCCAGCCATGGAATACTTCCAGCACATGGATACTAACACCTGTGCTGGCGTAGGTGGCAGAGGATTGAAGTGTACTCTGTGGGAGTCCTTGGCTGTAGTTTTGTTTAGTGGATTGATTTTCTTGAATGCTGGTTAGGGTAGGAGTGAAGTTGTCATGCTGACAGACTCAGGACCTCTGGTTATCCAGTTGTTGTTGGTGGTGGAATTAGCTGTTGTTTTCTCCTTTGTTGGAGCAGAGTTGTCCTGTTATGAGTTGCTGTAATGGCTTTAGTTGGTTGGCTTACATCTAAGAGGTGGCTCTTTCAAGAAAGCAGCAGCTACAGGAGTTAAAGGGGAATTTAGGTTTGCCCTATGTTGGTCAAGAAAAGTACTGGGGTTTTTTAGGCAATGGGTGGAGCCATAGGGCTTCTAAGAATTTATGTCTTTTGTATTCAGCTACAAGGGCAGGTAGGGAAAAACCACCAGTTAAGGGCAGGGTTAGGCATGTCTGAGGTCAGACTCTCCTTAGGTGAGGCTTGTTGTGGTCACTGTGGGAGACAGGGTGGTTCTCATGTCAATGGAGTTATGTTCCCAGCGGGATTATGGCTGCCTCTGCCCCATCATATAGATTGCCACAGAAGTGGGGATAAGCCAGAAGTGACAGGCCTTATCCAGAGCCAGCAAGGCCTGTCTCCAGTCTCACTCCCACCATGCCCCACACATAGCACCAAGTTTATATCCAAGTAGCTGATGCACAGGGCTGAGTTCTTGCTCCAGGCTATAAGCCTTCCTGCTGAGAAAGCAAGAGGGGCTCTTCAGAGCTCACCCTTCCATACCTATCTGCACTATCAGCTATAGCTTCTGTGCTCATATCTGTACTTACCATTTGCTGCTCAATCCGGGCTTCAGCTCAGGAAAATTTATGCTCAATCAAAATTATTACAAAGTTTAGGTAGAAGCTTCCTTCAACCTGTGACCCCAATGTAATTCTGCTGGCTGCCCTCCTCAAGGAACCCCATGAGATAAGGCCAGGAATGGCTTCCCTGGGTTTGAGCTGGGGACTGGGAGTGCCCACAGGGCTCTTCTCACTGCTTTTTCTACTTTTATATTTCACTCAACTCCCTAAACCATTTCAGCTCTAGGTAAGGTTAAATCTTTCTCCTGTGGTCTGGATTTTCAGATTCTCCAGTGGGAATGTGTGTTCAGAGGCAGACTTTACCCCCTCTCACACTTTATGAACTCACAGTTGTTCAGCTATCTCATGGAGTTTGCAGCAGCAAGCCACTTCTTTCAAAGGACCTGTGAATTCTTTTGGTTTTCCTGGTATGTTCTTGCAGTGGTTCTTGGAGCAAAAGTTCACAATGTGAGTCTCCACACGCTGTTCTGTCTGTCCAAGTGGGAGCTCCACATTAGTCCTGTCTCCAATTTGCCATTTTCCTCACAATGTATACATATTTTCCAACATTGTTGTACACAAAAATATATACAATTTTTATTAATTAACAAAACAAAACAAAAACTTGTAATTGTTAATTCTTTCTCTGCCCTTTGAGATGTAAATCTTTCCAAAAGCCTCTTGATAGTTTTACAGCCCAGTAATGTCTTTCTCAGAGACATGGGAACCATCCTTTTGAAATGTAAATATTATGTAAACATTAAAGAGATAAAAATCTTATTTCCTAGTTTCTGTAGAAGGGTAAAAGACTAACTTCATGGGTACTCTGACAAATTGCAAAACTACCACCTGTTATACAAATATGAGAAGTTTATCTTTCCTTTATATGATGCCAATTGATACAGTTTGGATCTGTGTCCCTGCCTAAATCTCATGTTGAATTTTAATTCCCAGTGTTGGAGGTAGGGTCTGGTGGGAGGTGATTAGATCATAGGGTTAGATTGCTCATAAATGGTTTAACAACATCCCCATGGTGTTGTTCTTGTGATCCCGAGGGAGTTCTTGTAAGATCCGGTTGTTTAAAAGTGTGTGAAACCAGCTGGCTGTGGTGACTCACGCCTGTAATCCCAGCACTTTGGGAGGCTGAGGTGAGTGGATCACAAGGTTAGGAGATTGAGACCATCCTGGCTAACATGGTGAAACCCCGTCTCTACTAAAAATACAAAAAATTAGCTGAACATGGTGGCAGGTGCCTGTAGTCCCAGCTACTCGGGAGGCTGAGGCAGGAGAATGGCGTGAACCTGAGAGGTGGAGCTTGCAGTGAGCTGAGATTGCACCACTGCACTCCAGCCTCAGCAACAGAGCAAGACTACATCTAAAAAAAAAAAAAAAAGTATGTGTTACCTCCATTCTCGCTGTCTCTTGCTTGTGCTTTCACCGTGTGACACGCCTGCTCCCCCTTCACTTTCTGCCATGATTCTAAGCTTCCTGAGGCCTCCCCAGAAGCTGAGCAGATGTTGTCACCATGCTGCCTACAATTTGCGCCCACATGAAGGGAACTGGAGGTCATTATGTTAAGTGAAACAGAAAGAAAAATACTGCATGATCTCACTTATATGTGGACTCTAAAAAAGTTGAACTAATAAAGCCTGCAGAACGATGAGCCAATTCAACCTTTTTGTTTATAAATTACATAGTCTTAGGTATTTCTTTATAGTAATGTAAGAACAGCCTAACACAGCAATTAACTAACATAGGTGGGGACCCAGATTACCAGGTGAGTTTAGGATAAACTGTGTGACACAACAGTGCTGTTAAGTCCTTCTTCTTGTATGTAATAGGTTTTATCTACTTGGCTACATTTTCTCTTTTCTGCCATTGTGAAGAAATTTTCTTTTTGGAGAATATTTTGTTTTTAATTATATTTTCCAACAATAGCAAACATAACCCCCTTATTGGGAGTTCCCCAATCAGGATATTATTACACATTTTTGGAGTTTGGGATAACGTGGCACTTGAAGTTTTTTATTTTATTTTTTTAAGTTGTGGAACCCTTTCTTTAAATGAAATCTGATTTGGAGCCCCAATGTATAAAACCATGAAAAAATGAGCTGAACATGTGCAGCAGGGCCTCCATCCAGTTACCTGCCCACTTCCTGCCTTCACTCTGCATCCCCCCAGAGCCAATTTAGAGAAACCTTGGAGGTTAACATAACAGTGTCTAATCTCACCCTGCAGATATCTTTCTTCCTCTTTTGCCTTGGGCCTCCTCTACATTTCCATCTTGCTTCACTTTCATCAGGTTTCTCACTTTAAACTGGACCACAGACAGTCAAAACCACAATTTGTGTGACTCTTGCCAGATTATAGATGCCTTCCACCCAATATCAGTTAATCTTCACCCCAGCCTTGTGAAATAGGTGTTCATTATTCTTTCCATTTTACAGATAAGGAGAGGTTTAAAGATGCTGAAAGATATGCAAGTGACCGTGCATGGATCTTTCTTCCTGCACTCTCCACACTGTATTATAATTGTTGGTCATTTGGTCAGTCTCTCCCACTACTCTGTGTGCTCCTTGAAAGCAGGGACATATTTCCTTCACCTTGGTGTTCACTCTGCCTAACATAGTGCTGGACACACACTATATATTCATAAAATGAATGAATGCAAATAATGTCACACAGCAGGGGAAGACGCAAAGCTGTTATGGGAATCCCTGTCTCTATTTGATCCCACAGTCTCTATTCCTTGTGTTGTCCTTCTGAAGCACAGCTCTGCAGCTGGTGCATGAGCTAGTGGAGGTGCACAGAGTGACAGAGTGTGCGGAGAGGAAAATAAGCCATCTTTCTTGCATAAGCTAAAGCTTCCAATATATCATACATTTTCACTGTTCTGTGTTTGCTCTATTACTCAGAGTCAACAAATACACCATTCGGTAGTGGTGAAAGATGGTACAGAGAATGTTACGCTTAATTTATCCTGCCAGCCTTCAGAGATCATAGAAGTCACAGGTGCCGTTGTTGATATTTAATCCGCTTCAAATCAGGGTGGCTGCCATCTACAGATGAGATGGTTTGGTACACACATTTCTCTTGGCATTAGTGCTTTGGCAGTTTAAAAGACCAATCTTGTTCCCAGAAAAGATGCACTGCCCTTATAAAAAGGATCTAGATCGATTTGGCTTTCCTGGGAGCTCACATTGGCTGTTATGAAGATGCAGTCTCTTGAGGAGTTTCTCTTCAGGGTGAGACAGTACTATATTACATATAGATTTTGATTCTGATAGACCTGGTTTTGGAGCTCGGATCCCCCATTTCTCATTTGAATGACACTGGGGATGTATCCAATCCTGCTGACTTCAGTTTCCCAATCTGTAAATCAGGGATAATAACACCCATGTCATAGGATTTGTGAGAGGATTAAATAAAAATGGCACATGTTAAGTGTTAGTATAGCTCCTGGTACATAGCAAACCCAATATAAAGCTTTCCTACTTTTACCCAGTAGGTCTGAGTGAAGGTGTTTTGAGCCTGGGAAGGGGAATTGAGTTCTGTTCTTCGTGGGAAGATGAACAGGCTTAGAAGGGATGGGACCAGCATGAGGAGACCTCCAAACCATGCCCCATTCTTCATACTGGCTACTGTGCATGGGGGAAGCAGGCATTCAAGCATTTGCCCCCGTCTTCTTTTACAATATTTTTTTCTAAAATTTTTAATTATTTTTAAGAAAGAAATGGGGTCTCACTATGATGCCCAGGCTGGCCTTGAACTCCTGGGCTCAAGCTATCTTCCCATCTCGGTCTCCCAAAGTGCTGGGGTTACAGACATGAGCCACCACACCTGGCACTGGTCCCTTCTAAAACTACTTTCAAAGCTATGGGCTTTTCCTTATAATCAGAAAAGGGAGATTGGACACTCTGGATCCACCTTAGAAGAATTTGGTTCCCCAGTGACTCCTCACAGTGTTTGGACCTTTTGAGGTTTCTTCTCATTTGCAGTCCCCTAGGAAAGCTCTAACTTCTAAGGGATGAAGTTTATATCAAAAAGAGCATGTGGGGGTCTAGTGGCTCAAGGAAGTGGGTCCAAATCCCAGTTCTACCACCTAATCCCAAGGCGAGCACTGAGGAGTTGGTCTCCGGACTCTAATTTCCCTTTGGCAAAACCCCTTCCTCAGTTTATAGTATCTGGATGGCTCAGCAAGGTCATTTTGAATCTTTTGCCGCTCATTCATATGTCCTTGAAAAGACTTACCTGAAAGAAACCGGGATCAAACATATGGCATCTGTTCAGTCTGTTGTGCCTGCTCCTCCTCACATTGTGATCCTCACTATCAGGCATCTGACTTTCAGTGTCAACTCACACATGGCAGACACTATGCTAAACCCTTTAAATGCATTATTGCATATAATCCTATCTGTAGGCTCATCAGGTGCACACTAATATATCTATTGTGAAGATAAGAAAACTTATTTTGAAGACGCTCAGAGAGGTTAAACATTTTTCCAAGGTCACACACCCAGTGAGAATTGGAAAAGGGATTCAAAACAAGGAGACCTGCTCTATAGCACAGATTTTGGTACAGTGAGCATTTTAGTTTTCCTTTACAATTTTCCTGGATCTGATTCAAACCAAATCTATAATGTCTCTTTGGCATAAATTCAGTTTTTGCCCTAAATCCAAGGGCACATGTTTCATATATAAACAATCCTAAAGTTTCAGAAGTATCTGGTCACCTTTGTAGTATGAGTGCTTAAGTATCTCTGCTTAAGATAAACTGTGCCGAGTCTTGATGAATCTACCAGTCCAAGGAGCATACAGCTTCCCTTAGCTTTTTCCCATTCAAGAAAAGCCAGTTTTGCTTAGGACACTTGAGAAAAAGTCTGTGCATCTTTGGGAAACCACTTTACCTCTCTGAGACTATGTCCAATTCTTCTAACAATGTGAATGGTCATATCTGTCCCATTCATGTGTTAAAGCATGTGAAAATGATTTGTAAACTCTTCTGTTTTTCACAAATTTTATGGATAAAAGGTGATGAATAAGGCACCTCATAAAGGAAGAAGCAGATAACTAAACAAATAATATGAATAATCAAGTATGGTTGTGGCTGTAACTTAGAAGCAACGGGGGTGGGTGAGTGATGTTAGGAAAGACTTTTCTGAATAAGATCATACAACTGGTAGTAGTTACCCAGGCAAATAGCATTCAAAGTAGCGAGAGGGAAAGAGCTTCAGTTTCCTCCTCTGTCCATGAGAATAATAGCACTGTCTCACATTATTAAATTTAGCAGAATGCCATGCATAGACTAGATGTTCGAGAGACAGTGGTAAAAATCAAACACATACATAACAAAAATACAAATTGCTACTTTAGATAAATGTGCACATCAAGTCCATAGTCTGAGCAATCGTTTGACCAAAGTGTCTCATCTGCATTGGTGGGATGGGCTGAGCAGGAGGTGGAGGATATGTATGAGTGAAGAAGGCAAAGAGGGAGTCCTCACACAAGCTAACATTCTCCGGGGATGGTGGCTGCTGGGGGAAAGGGGTGAGCTTGTTATACTAAAGGGAAAATCTTCATCATAAAGCTGTTATAAGGATATAATGCATTTCAAAGTCCATATCACAGTCTTGACACACGGTAGGAGTTCACTAATTGAAATTATTATTTGAACACCTGATTAATAGATGATTCTATGAAAATACTGCAGAGGCAGTTCTTCATTTACCTTACAGAAAATTCCATACTCTCCTTAACTTGATTAATTTTATTTTATTGTGGTAAGAACACTTAACATGAGATCTACCCTCTTTATTCATATTTTACCAAGGCTAATGGGCTAGGGGTCTAAATGGAAAAGAAAAAAAAAGAAATCCTAGATTCTAGAACTTGCAAAATCTCAGTTCAAAAATTCACATTTTTACATCCTTGAAATTTCAACTGTGTGATTTGAGTTTCTAGTTCTTGGCTCTACTCCTTCAGGCACATGACAGCGGCAGTAGGGCCTCTGTCTGGGCACAGATAACTGAAAAGTGATCCTTGGATATCTGTATTTCCTGGCTCTTTTCAGAGTCCAAGTGGTGGGAGGGAGGCTGTCTGGTGGTAACTACACCCACCAGACAGTGGTGAGGCCCTGGGAGGCATCCTTTGCTGCTGCCTTTCCTATTATTGGGAAAAATGTCACTGGCTTTAGACATGGCCTCATTAGGTTCCTCACAGCCCCAATGTTTTCTTTGATTATCCCAGGAAGGAATGCTTTGAAATTCTGTCCCAAGTCATGGTTGATGGTAGGGTAGTGAGTTTCAGAGTCTCAATGTGTTTCCTTCCTTTGGGAGAGAAAGGTTTGGAAAATATACCTCTTCTCTAGCGTCAGATGGTCCAAAGAAACAAAGCCAGACACCCTCCTTCCCACAGACTGGGGGATAAAACCAAATGTGTGTGCTGAGGAGAAAAATGAAAAATGCCTGTTATTTTCTGCGGGCTGGAAAATGATGTATGTTCCTGGGGGTAACCTGCTACCTCGGAATTAGTCATTCAACATCGTGTTCTCTCTGCTGCTTAAAGTGCCTCATTTTAAAAATGTTAGATTTTTTTCCCCTCTCACTTAACTGTAGGAACATTAAATGCACAACTTTATCAAAATGACAGAAGATATATGTTTCTGCCAACAGCAACAGGAGAGGATTAACAATTCAAATGGGAATGAGGAAAAGTTTCTCTCAGATGATGGGAAGAAGAAAAGTTTGATTGGGGATCCTGAACTTTCCTCAGCCTGAAGCACACTATTACACACTTGGCGTCTCTGAGGTCTGGATGGGAGAAAAATTTTAAGAGGAAGAGGATTTATTTTATATTATTTTGGTCTGTCTCTCTGAGATCAGGACTAGTTGTACGCATTTGTAGAATGTACAACTATGTACGGATATCTCAAAAAATAGTCATCACTTGCATAATGACTGATGCCTGATTTTGGTCAGGGCTAACACTTCTAGCCATTATCCAATAAAGGGCCAGAAACCCAGTATTAAATAAAATTGGGGAAAGGAAGGACAGTGTGAGGGTGTGGAGCTAATATGGTTTGGCTGTGTCCCCACCCAAATCTCATTTTGAATTCCTACGTGTTATCGGAGGTACCCAGTGGGAGGTAGTTGAATAACGGGTGCAGGTCTTTCCTGTGCTGTTCTTGTTATAGTGAAAAAGTCTCATGAGATACGTTGGTTCTACAAGGGGGAATTTCCCTGCACAATCTCTCTCTCTTTGCCTGCCGCCATCCACGTAAGATGTGACTTGCTCCTCCTTGCCTTCTGCCATGATTGTGAGGCCTCACCAGCCATGTGCAACTGTCAGTCCAATAAACCTCTTTCTTTTGTAAATGGCCCAGTCTTGGGTATGTCTTTCTTAGCAGCATGAAAATGGACTAATTAATGCAGGAGCCCTGGGAGATGAGGAGATGAGAGGGAAAAGGATCTCTGTAGGGTTAGTTATTGCAAATAAGAAATAGAAATCTATATCTATATAGAGGGTAAATGGTCCATTGTACCATTTTGCTGATAAAAGGAGTTATTTATGTTAGACTCAGTTGGAATTTTTGAGGAAGTTAAGATTCTGGATGGAGTGACAGAATTTCCTTGTTCTTAAGAAGAAGAGCATATCATTTTGCATGAGCTCTGGTATTGTTTTAGCAGGATATAGAAATGAACCTTTGAACTTCTCAGAATCCTTTTCTGATATGTGATTTATATATATTAATTTATTTTCTATGACTCTTTTCTGTGTACCACCTTCTTAACCAGGAGTGGCTTTGATGCTGAATTTCCAACCCCCATGTAATCAACCCCATCTCATTTTCTATCACCACAGAGAATGAGATTGTAGCCATGCCACTGACATTGAGGAAACTCATAGTGAGGGCTCCACAGACTATCCTCTAGATAAACGAGTAAGGAGAAAACTCCTCCCAGGGGAAGAGTACAGAAAGGATAAACTTGACCCAGTAAGAATATATGGGAGATTTGAGAGGAGGAGTAATTCTGGGTACAGTCTGGTGTTGGCCGCTTGGGTTAGCCCTCCACTTCTCCAATCTCAGGACATGTGAATCTCTCACTTGCTCAGTGGATCCCAGGCACATCTCCAGAATATATCAAGTTTTTTTTTTCTTCATTCAAAGATTCCATAGTTACTGCTCCTTTTCCCTGGAACCTTTTTCTATATGATCCTCTCAAGACTAATTCTTGAAGTTTAAGGTGGAGCTAAAATGTCCCCTCTTGAGGAAAGACTTCCTTCCTTTACCATCTAAAAAGCCACACTCCTCTCATGCATTCTTCTCCCTATCACATTCACATGTTTTGTTTTCTTCTTGGTTTCATCATTCTCTGAAATGTCCTTGTTTACTCTTTTACTTGCTTACTATTTGTCTCTCCCACTTGGATGCAAGCTCCACGTGAACAGGAACATTGTTTGTTGCTATGTCCCCACCACCTAGAAAAGGGCCAGGTGCATAGTAGAAACAGAGTAAGTATATGTTGAATTAATAAATAAACTAAGAGTCCTATGGATCACAACTCCAATATGGCCCCTGTCTTATCCTCTCATGCTTCCCCTGAAAGCAGAGACTGGGGGAAAACTGGTATGCAGAGGGTTTAGGGATGTGATCATAGAAGGTAGGCATGAGAGACAGGAGTGAAAACAGGGGAGGTAGGGGAGGGCTTCAAAAAGGTATGTTACTGATTTGGCCCCTGCTACAATCAACTGGTAATTGACTCTGAAAAAGTTTCTGAGGAGGTGGATAAAATAAAACTCAGAAATGTTCATCTAAAAGAGGCGAGGGGAAATGATACGTGGGCAATTGTGACCCATTCTTTGGCCAACAGTTGCCCCAGGGGACATGAACTCTTCTGTATTTTGTGTGGCATGTGAATGAGTGCCCAGTGGTTCCCTGAGGGATCCCAGGGAGTAGAAGGTGGGCAGTACAGACTGAGGTGAAGTACTGCCAGGTGACACTGTTTGAAGCTGGTTGAAGCTTGCCTGATGCTGGTCCCTGCCATGGCTGGAAAAAAGATGAGGCCGTGGGGATTTAAGTAATGCACAAGAGGTATGCAAAGTTCATTTCAAACTCTAGCCCCTTTGAGAAGTAATTGACTCATTAAATTATTTCACCAGCAATCACCTCACACCATTGCATTCTTGCTCACCTGAAGGGATCAGGCATGATGTATCCTTCAGTTTCATTCCCTAATATACTCCCACCACAACTCCATTTGGTGGTTTTCAGACAGCCTTGCTGCTTTGGCTCCCACAGGGCATGGAAGCTCAGTTTTCACTTCTGACCATTTTAACCAATGGCAGGCACAATTCATAACTTTGGACCTACTATTTCTTGGCATCTGGCATCAGAATCCAGGCTCATGATTTCCTAAAGGCTTTCACAAAAGTGCAGGTGGGTGTCTTCTTTTCTCTCTCTTTTCCTATCTTCTCTCCCAGAGTCCCTGCAGAGCTTTGTAGATGACTAGTTTGCTCTCAGAGCAGAATGATGCATTTTGCAGAGGAGTTTGCAGAAGCATTGTCAAAACAGGTGTTTATTCTACAATCTGGAAGAAAATTGCAAGATGCAAGATGCAATATATATTGACCCTGCAGTTTGTTGAGTAAAGTTCTTTTTTGATTTCTCCCTACCTAGACACATGATAAATGAGATAACTTATTTCTTCTGGTCCCTCAGTGGACAATATGATAACCATTCCTTGACAGCAAGCAACATGCTATTTCTTTTGGTGTGTGTTTTGTCAAAATATGTTACCCTGGGAGATTCTCCTGAGTCTCAGATTTTTATTTTCAGAGTACTTTTTACTGATATCCCTAATTCTACCTGAAATGTCTGAAGTCATCTGGGGGCCTTCAGAACATGTAGAGGGAAATGGATGCTTTATAGATCTTAGAGTTCTTGTGGACCTGAGATCTAATAACATCCCCTGTTCTCCACTCAATAACTCCCATTATAGTCTCATATTCAGGATAGGGGTCTGACTCATTTGTCTGGAGGATGCTCTGGGCTTAGTGATAGGTATTAAGGATAGCAGTGGACTATCATAGCGGTTGCTCCCCAGTGCCCTCAGTATAATATCTAGACATTTTTCTGTGTATAAGTTCTTTCATTTATAACCTGTATCTACTTATGTAGCCTTAATTTTTCTTATTACTCACTTTGCATTCTGACCTTTAGCTAGACCATGTGGATTTTTTCAAATTCCCCATGTTCTGTCTCCTGAGCATTTTCTTCTGCTTCTCTTCACCTGAGTAATTAGCCTTCATCCTCCACCTGTGTTATAGCGTCTCCAATCTGAGTTCTCCTATTGTGTCTCACTTCCATAGCATTTATTCTTTCTTTGTTTCAGGACAGAATCTCAGGGAACTTTCCATTAAGAGGGATATTTTAGTTATTTGCTCGGAAATTAGGGTAAAGTATAAAAGAAGTCCCTAGCTTTTTATCTATTAAGGTTTAAGTAATGGAAGTCTCATATCTAGTCTAGTTCAAGTCTTGGCAAACTTTTACTGCAAAGAACCAGAGAGTAAATATTTTAGGCTTTATAGGACCAATACTATCTCTGTCACATTATCATTTTTTTTTTTTTTTTTTTTTTTTTTTTTTTTTTTTTTTTTTTTTTTACAATCTGTGAAAAATGTAAATGTCATTTTAGGCTTTGGGACACCTTTGGTTCACAGGCAAACTACAGCCTAAAAGCTAAGAGTTAGTCCTCTAACTGTTAGGACTCTCGTTACTAGTACTATAGATAATAAAACATCAAAATATTGTCAAGGCTCCCATGAGACTATGAAGAACAAGTAGCTCTGCTGAACAATAAACCTGCATTTTCAGGCTCAATTATCTTCACATCTAATAATGTCCCAGTAGCTTATTAGAGGATGTTGGTTGTTATTACAATGCTGAGGAAAATTGGATGAAAGTGTGCTTAATTATATATAAACCTTTGTAAACATTTGTTCCTTTGAACTAGTATTAAGCGGTCTTAGAAGATCTACCTGTAATGTTGGTGGACATCACGTGGTTGATATACTTAACCAAGTTTATGTTTTCCAGAATCATTTCTGCTTTTGTTTCTTATTCTGGCTCCCAGCAAGACACAACAATTCAGGCAAGTGAAGAAAAGGTAGTACTTTGAAGCCCAGAAGGTAGTAAGGGAGACCATTCTTATTGTATGACTGTGGCAAAGATTGATAAGCTAGTCATTGAATGTCAGCATCAGAAGGTAACTTAGTGACTATCTGGTTGGAGGAAGTAAAGCTCAAATTTTAAAATGAGTGGCTGGCTGAGCTGGAACTGGGGTCCAGTCTCCATGACTCCCAGCCGTGGGTTCTTTACACCTCAGTGCATTGCCTCTCCTGACTGTCTTAAGTATTTTAGACACTATTATTAAACCTGGTGGTTTTTAATGTATGTCTGCAAATGTTTTAGCCTGGTTCACCAACAAACACAATGCACAGAATTTCGCTTCTTCCTCATGCAGTCTCCCCAAGACAGACTTAACCCTGTTAAATTGAATTAAATTTGGCCTAAAATTTTCTCCACACATATTTTAAGTTTAAAGATTTCTCTGTACACAGTGAACTGTAACCTAACTTTATGTGGAAATAGATTGTAATATACTTTGTATAAGTAGTTGAATCTCAGCCAATCACAGCAGCTGAGTTTCAGTCAATTACAGGCAGCCAACTGTTCAAACCGGGTTCAAATAAGGCAAATGCCAGCTGTCAGCAATCCAGCTGTTTCTGCAATTCACTTCCATTTTCTGTACTTTGCTTTCCCTTTTCTGTCCATAAATGTTACCAGACCATGTGTCAGCCCTGCAGCCTCCCTGAACCTATTCTTGTTCTGGAGGCTGCCCGATGCTTGAATCATTCTTTGCTCAATTAAACTCTGCTAAATTTAATTTGCCTAGAGTTTTTTCTTTTAAAAACCCAAAGCCACGCTACTCAGTTCCCCTACTGAGTTGCTCCACTGACACTTGTCCTGACAGAGTGGACCCCGCCAAGTTATATTTCCCCTGAGGAGCATGACAATTGGGCTTTAGTTCTGAAATCAAAGGATCTACAGATGGCTACTCATGGTGTTGGCCTTTACTCTGCTATGTGCCTGCTCCATCTTATTCTCACTTAATGGATGGTGTCATTCTCTATTATACATTCATTAAGGGAAGGCCAGCATCTGATTGTGTGATGGATTATACCAGATTCACAGAACTCTACACATTAATCTCACATATTAGTAGAAATCAAATAACTGAAGCTCCTCTTGGTGAGAAGTTTGGTACTTCCCCAGATAAAGTAGCAAGGTGCAATGGGGAGAAGGGGTTGGAACAGGAGATTAAAGCCCTCAGCTGGACAAATGAGCTTTGACACAGAAACAGAGTGTTTGAGGACAAAATAGAGTCAGACTATGTCACTAGACAATGTGGGTTCATGCCACTTGCTGTATTAGAATGAAGGACAAGATGGAAAGGAGAATATTTAAATAGTTTACTTGGAAGAGCATTCGTGTTTATGTTTTCTGGATACTGTTCTTTGATTGGCGAGAGAGCATGTCGACCCCTTCCTTCCTTCCTTCCTTCCTTCTTTCCTTCCTTCCCTCTCTCCCTCTCTCTTTCTTTCTCTCTCTCTCCTCCCTCTCTGTTTCTTTCTCTTTCATTATATGATGTCTATTTTTGGTATGTCCTATTAAAGCTAGTTACAATTACAGATCAAATTGTGACTGTTTTCAGAGTGCATTGTGTCCTCTGCAATTCTGTTATATTATTTATTTAAATGCCCTTTTTACTATATACTCTCTGTGTCCAGGTGATACGGTTTGTCTGTATCCTCATCCAAATCTCATCGTGATTTGTAGTTCCCATAATCCTCACATTTCCTGAGAGAGACCTGGTGGGAGGTAATTGAATCATGGAGGTGGTTACTCTCATGCTGTTCTCTTGATAGTGAGTTCTCCCAAGATCTGATGGTTTTATAAGTAGCTTCCTTCCTTTACTCAGCACTTCTCTCTCCTGCTGCCTTGTGAAGAAAGACGTGTTTGCTTCCCCTTCTGCCATGATTGTAAGTTTCCTGAGGCCTCCCCAGCCATGCTGAACTGTGAATCAAACCTTTTTTCTTTATAAATTACCCAGTCTCAGGTATGTCTTTATTGGCAGCATGAGAATGGACTAATATAGTAAATTGGTACCACAGAGAGTGGGGTGCTGCTATAAAGATGCCTGAAAATGTGGAAGCAACTTTGGAGCTGGGTAGCAGGCAGAGGTCGGAACAGTTTGAAGGGCCCAGAAGAAGACAGAAAAATGTGGGAAAGTTTGAAACCTCTAGAGACTTGTTGAATGGCTATGACCAAAGTGCTGATAGTGATATGGACAATGAAATCCAGGCTGAGGTGGTCTCAGATGGAGATGAGGAACTTCTTGGGAACTTGAGCAAAGATGAGTCTTGCTATGTTTTAGCAAAGATACTGGTGGCATTTTGCCTCTGCCCTAGAGATCTGTGGAACTTCGAACTTGAGAGAGATGATTTAAGGTATCCGGTGGAAAAAATTTGTAAGCAGCAAAGTGTTCAAGAAGAAGCAGAGCATAAAGGTTTGAAAAATCTGCAGCCTGATGATACAAAAGAAAAAAAAATTTTCTAGGGAGAAATGTAAGCCTGCTACAGAAATTTGCATAAGTAATGAGGAGTTGAATGTTAATCACCAAGACAATGGGAAAATGTCTTCAGGGCATGTCAGATACCTTCACAGCAGCCCCTTCCATCATATTAACTGGAAGCCTAGGTGGAAAAAGTGGCTTCCAGGGCCAGGCCATGTGATCCCTCTGCTCTATGCAGCCTTGGGATATGGCCAGGCCACAGGCCCCTCTGCTCTATGCAGCCCTGAGTCCCAGCTGCTTCAGCCCTAGCAGTGGCTAAAAGGGGCCAACATACAGCTCAGACCATTGCTTCAGAGGGTGCAAACCCCAAGCCTTGGGGGCTTTCATGTTATATTCAGCTTGTGGGTACACAGAAGTCAAGAACTGAGGTTTGGGAACCTCCATGTAGATTTCAGAGAATGTATGGAAATGCCTGGATGCCTAGGCAAAAGTCTGCTACAGGGGTGGAGCCATGATGGAGAACCTCTGTTAGGGCAGTGCAGAAGGGAAATGTGGGATTGGAGCACCCACACAGACTCCCCACTGGGCACTGCTCACTAGACCTTTGAGAAGAGGGCCACCGTCCTCCAGACCGCAGAATGGTAAATTCACTTACAGTTTGTGTGGGCACCTAGAAAAGCCACAGACACTCAACATCAGCCCATGAAAGTAGGCGGGAGGGGGGATGTACCCTGCAAAGCCACAGAGGTGGCACTTCCCAAGGCCATGGGAGCCCATTTCTTGCATCAGTGTGATGTGGATGTGAGACACGGAGTCAATGGAGATTATTTTGGGACTTTAAGGTTTAAGGCTGCCCTAATGGATTTTGGACTTGCATGGGGCCTGTAGCCCTTTTGTTTTGGCTAATTTCTCTCATTTGGAATGGGTGAATTTGCCCAATGTCTGTAGCCCCATTGTACCTAGGAAGTAACTAACTTGCTTTTGATTTTATAGGCTCATAGATGGAAGGGAATTGCCTGGTATCAGATGAGACTTTGGATGTGGAATTCTGGGTTAATGCTGTGATGAACTAAGATTTTGGGAGATTGTTAGAAAGGGATGACTGTGTTTTGAAATGTGAAGACATGAAATTTGGGAGGGGCCAGGGGCAGAATGATATGGTTTGGCTCTGTCCCCACCCAAATCTCACCCTGAATTGTAGTTCCCGTAATCCCCACCTGTGGTGGGAGGATCCCAGTGGGATGTAATTGAATCATGGGGGCAGTTACCCTCATGCTGTTCTCAAATTCTCACGAGATCTGATGGTTTTATAAGGGGTTTCCCCGCTTCACTTGGCACCGCTCTCTCCTGCCACTTTGTGAAGAGAGGTATGTTTGCTTCCTCGTCCACCATGATTGTAAGTTTTCTGAGGCCTCCGTAGCCATGCTGAACTGTGAGTCAATTAAACCTCTTTCCTTGATAAATTACCTAGTCTCGGGTATATATTTATTAGAAGAATGAGAATGGACTAATACACTAGGCCTATGTAAATTTTGTTCTTTGGGTCTGAAACTTCTATTAATCTGGCAGAGTTCTTCTAATCCTTCATGCTTCAACTGAGATATTATATCCTTGAAGAGCCTTTTCTGATATTCTATAACAGGATTAGGTGTCCTTCCTATGTACTTCCACTGTCCTTACCTCCACCAGAATTCTGTTTGCTGTATTGCAGATACTTTTTTATGCAGCTATCTTCCTAATCAAATTGTGAAGGCAGATTTGTTTCAAGATTTCATGGTTATAGCCTGGCATTTACATAGCAGGTGCTCAATAAATGTTTGTTGAATATTTGAATAAACTATATAACTTCTTCCCACACAATTACTAGCACTGTTTATTTGGGTAATTTTAAGAAAGTGTCTTTCACTTTGGTCTGATATAAGTTTTTGTCTTTCTCAATAGAGTAAGTCTGAATCCCTGTGGCAGCAATGAAGGCATTGTTCATATACCACCTCAGCCTCTCCTCTGGACTACTGAGAATTTAAATTTCAGAGACAAAGTGAGCAACCTAACTTTCATTTCCAATAACTGTATTCTCTTTTTTTTCCTTCCAAATTTGTATGCCGTGCTGCCAAGAGAGATTTTTAGAACAACTCCCACGAGTTTTAATTTCAATTCATTTGGACTGTGTGAGATATGTACTGTATTTTATGTTAAATAGAGTTGTTACCACTTATTTGAGCTCCTTGGAAGAAAGATGTTCCTTAAATGCAAAGCAGCCAGAATAGCAAAATATACATTTTAATGCATTACTTTATCCCTTTAGTAAAAACTCTCTGGAGAACTATGCAACTTCAGATATTAACTGGTATTGACATTAGGGCTTTTGTGGGTACTGCAGAGGAAAGGTATTTACTGCCTCTGCGTCAGGTGATGAGTTACCTCATTCCCAATTCTAGACATGTGAAGGCAGTTAAATTACAGCATTCACAAGCCCCCCTAAGATCATCTGTTTGTATTTCTCTTCCATCTACTATCTTGTGTAACAGCCATAATCCCAATCAATCAATGAGTCATTTTTGAGTGCAGATCTGCCTAGATCTTTGCTACAAGCAGTAGGGGAGGCAGACAGAATATGTAGCATGGTTCTTAGCCACAGGAAAGTTATAATTTAGTTCGGGAGATAAGGAATGAAATAATCAGCAACTAGTACAAGGCAGAATGAAATTCAGGATATTCATTTGGCAAATATTTATCAAGCATCTATTATGTGCTGGTCACAATATTAGGAGCTAGCACTACAGTGGTAAGATACATTGTGCTTATGGTACATCATGCTTATGGTAGAAAAAAACAAAATAGTATACATGTGGATGTTGTAAAGATAATTTCAGGTAGTGAGTCCTAAAAGGAAAATAAAACAGGGAAATATGATATTGATGGAAAAATCATGATGGACAATGATGGGGGAAATGTTACTTTAAATTGGGTGGTCCAGATAGTCTTGCCAAAGTGGTAATATTTGAGCTTTGCCCTGGGTCAAGAAGGAGCCAGCCACATGGAGATGTGGAAAGACAGATTTAACACAGAGGGAAAATTAAGGACCAATCCCTGAGATGGAAATGAGCCAAGCTCATTTGAAAAACAGAAAAAAGCCAATGTGCTTAAAGGACAGTAAAGAAAAAGGAATGATGTTTGAGTGTAGGAAGGAGCCAATTGTGTATGGTGCACACTTCAAGGTCTGTTGGAATTTAGAGAAATAAATTTTCATGAGAACTGGAGGAATCATCAAAGACATGAATGTGGTGAAGATTAAACTAGGGTTTGTAAAGTGGGCCCAATTGATGGGAGTGAGAAAAAGAAAACCATTAATGGACAAAGAAATATCATTATCAGATGCCTAGATACTTGTTAGTTGTGTTAGATACAGTGTTTCCATGTTTTCACTTGCTACCTAACCCAGACCAAGATGCAGTTAATTATTGTAGATTTTCAGGGACAAGTTACACATTTATTCATTTAAAAATACTTAAAATGCCAATTAATTTTGATTTTCATGTTTTAAATAGGTAATACTAGCATATAAAATTCAAGGTAGAAAAGAAACACAATGAGAGATCTTATTTTTACCCCATTTTTCAAACACTCAATTCCCTATTTTACTGGTAATTCCTGCTAAGTGATAGGTTCATGTAATGTTTCTACCATCCTCATCCTTTATCTCTTGAATGTTCTTTTCTGATTTTTATTAACTGTTTGGAATTCTGGTTTATCTGTGTATTAATGATAAGCCTGTTTAAATATTTTTTAACAGAGTACTTTGCCACTTTAAAGCTTGCAATTTTAGTGTATTTTTTTTTTTTTTGGTTCAGTTTTGAGACAGGGTCTTTCTCTCTTGCCTAGGCTGGAGTGCAGTGGTGCAATCTGGGTTTACTGCAACCTCCCAGGCTCAAGCAATCCTCCCACCTCAGCCTCCAGAATAGCTGGGACTACAGGTGTGCTCCACCATGCCCAGCTAATTTTTGTATTTTTTATACAGACAGGGTCTCCTTATGTTGCTCAGGTGGGTCTGAAATTCCTGGGCTGGAGCAATCCTCCCACCTTGGCTTCCCGAAGTGCTAGAATTACAGATGTGAGCCACCATGTTCAGCCTAGATTGTCTTTAAACCAATGTCCAGGTGATTAGGAGCCATGCATGGTCTAAAGAGTACAATCATAAGTAAAACAACTTCAGTTTTTAAGTGCATAGACATTTCACTGGTTAATTGATGGTAGATATAAATTCTTTATAAAGAAACAGAACATGAACAAGTTCAAACATCCCTGGGTCAAGTGTCAAAGATATAAGTTCTAGATGAGGCTCTTTTCTTAACTAATGTAATGACATTGCCCACATTACCCTCACTTCTTTTGGCATTACTTTTCACATCTGTTAAATGGAAGACGTCATCCCTTCCACTGCTATATTCTCACTTTAGCTGAAAACCAAATTTTTGCTCCTTGAATACTCTACTATGCATATGTAATTTAACTAGCCCAACATAACCAAGAATCTGCATTCCCATTAAAAAAAAGGGCCTTTTGACATATCTAAAAGCAACATTCAGGTTATATTTGTTCAAGTTTGATGGTATCACAAATTGAACCATTTAGTAAGTATACCTGGTCATGCACATTACCTGAGTGTTATTTGCAAAATGAATGCTGTGTAAATATCTATTGATTTATTGACTATTATTAATTTATGTAAAATGAACCTTTTTGGATAATCATACATAATAAAGCTATGTCACTGATCTTTAGAAACAGAAGAGGGCTTATCACTTAGGATAAAGTGGCTTGTTGAGTTCAGTAAGGAAAAGAACCAGCCATTCAATTTTATTTGGGCTGCTCCCAGGAGAATTAATATTATAAAGTGATGTAGAACAAGTAATTCCTTGAAATGTAACATTTTGATTCCAGAGATTGAAGCTCCTCTATTAAAATGACCATATCAAGTACTCATTTATTATTTCAACAAGTATTAAGAATTTATTCTATAAGATATTTGTGTAGGAGAGATATTATTAAGCTGTAGTTTCTGTCCTGTGGCAGGATATGTAAACTATACAAATAATGCCAACAAAAGACAGAAAATAATAAGGGCCATGTATTAGTCTGTTTTCACACTGCTATAAAGACATACCTGAGACTGGTATAAAGTGAAGAGGTTTAATTGACTCACAGTTCTGCATGGCTGGGGAGGCCTCAGGAAACTTAGAATCATGATGGAAGGAGAAGGGGCATGTCTTACATAATGGCAGGCAAGAGAGAGCAGGCAAGAGCAGGGAAAACTGCCTATGAAACCATCATATCTCATGAGACCTCACTCACGATCGTGAGAACAGCATGGGAGAAACTGCCCCTGATATGATTTGGCTGTGTCTTCATCCATATCTCATCTTGAACTGTAGTTCTCATAATACACCTGTGTCATGGGAGGGACCCGGTGGAAGGTAATTGAATCATGGGGATGATTACATCCACCTCCATGCTGTTCTCATAAGAGTGGGTGAGTTCTCATGAGATATGATAGTTTTATAAGGGTTATTTTCTCCCTTCACTCTGCACTTATCTTTGCTGCCACCACGTGAAGAAGAACGTGTTTGCTTCCCTTTCTGCCATGATTGTAAGTTTCCTGAGGACTCCCCAGCCATGCTGAACTGCTAGTCAATTAAACCTCTTTCCTTTATAAATTACCTAGTCTTGGGTATGTCTTTATAGCAGCCTGGGAATGGACTAATACAGCCCCCATGATCCAATCACCTCCCACATTGTCCCTCCCTTGACACATAGGGATTATGGGGTTTACAATTCAAGACGAGATCTGGGTGGGGACATAGAGCCAAACCCTATAAGGACACAAAACAGAGATGTTCAGTGAAAGAAAATATGTTTTCAGTTTGTTAAGGTACTGGAAAGGCTTTATGAAGAATTCATAAAGGTAGCATTTGAGTTGGGCCTTGAAGGATGCAATGTTATTTATGATCTAAATATAAATTCCACTTCTAAAGAATATCACAATTGGATGATTTCCATGAATGGAGATACAAAATGCAATAGTTCTCTGGTGCTATCTGTACTTATAGGCCAAAAGTTCTTGGTAAAAGAGGAAACAGTTCTACATTATTTACTACCATGTGTTACAGTAGTGAAAAATGTATGAGTTGCAAAAATTTGATGGTTAGGATTTCTCACTACTGAAGTTAAATTGGTTTCCAAAGTAGATCCTATCAGACAGAGTGGTCACTTTGCATTCCTCCACACAGTGTTGCCCAGGCAACTATCGCTTCTGATGGAAGACACCATCTGAGCAGCACTTCCAACAGCATTTTCTGCAGAATATTTGTATTTCAAGATGCTATGGAAGAACAAAAAATTTTATAGATAAATAACTCAGGGCAATGATAAAGACTAGATTTTTTTCACAGACACTTAACCATGCTTATTTGTCTTTTTGAAGGTACTGAAAAGTCCTTCGGGAAAGGAACATGCTTAACTATGGAAGATCTGGCATTTTAAATTCCAATTTTTATAAAAAATACATTTAAAAAATTTTAAATACTTTTATGGAAGTACATTTTACATGCAGTATAACAGGCAGACTCTAAGTGTATAATTTAGTAAGTTTTGATACTTGTGTAATCACCACGCAAATCAAGATGCAACACATTCCTATTAACCCTCTAAAATTCACTCTTACACTGTACCTACCAGTCATCAGAAACTACTGTTCTGGTTTCTATTACGATATCGTTTGTGTATTTGTCCCCACCCCAAATCTCGTGTTGAAATGTCATTACCAGTATTGGAGGTAGGGCCTGGTGGGAGGTGAATGGATCATGAAGATGGATTTCTCATGAATGGCTTAGCACCATACCGTTGGTGCTCTCCTCGTGGCAGAGTGACTTCTTGTGCGAGCCTGCTGTTTAAAAGTGTATGGCACCTCCCTCTCTTTCTCTGCCTCCTGCTTTTGCCATGTGACATGCAAAATCCTACTTCATCTTCCGCCATGATTGTAAACTTCCAGAGGCATGCCCAGAAGCTGATGCTGGAGCTATGCTTTCTATGTAGCCTGCAAAACTGGGAGCCAATTAAGACTCTTTTCTTACAAATTACCCAGTCTCATGTATTTCGTTATAGTGATGCAAGAACAGCCTAATATGATTACCACAGATTATTTTGCCTGTTCTTATATTTTATGTAAATGGAATCATACAGTATGAAATCTTTCATTTCTGTTTTCTTTTATTCAATATATGTTTTGAATATTCATTTATATTATTGCATGTATTTATATATCATTCATTTATGTTGCTAGAAAAACATTCCATTGTATGAATATATTAGAGTTTGTATCCATTCTCTTGTTGATGAACATTTGCATTGTTTTCAGCTTTGGATATTATGAATAAAGTCATTTTGAATATATTGTGGAACTATTTTTGTGGATTTATGCTGTCATTAATCTTGGATAAATGCCTATGTGAAATAGGTTGGTAAGTGGATGACCAATTTTACATTCTCTCTTTAGCAAAGTATGAAATGCCCAGTTCTTCCACACTCTCACTCACATCCGGTATTGTCAGTCTCGCGAAGCTTATCTATTCTTGAGTTTAAAATGGTGCGTAATTGTGGTTTTCACTTTCACTTACTCAAAGGTTAATGATCTTGAGTATCTTCTCATGTGCATACTGGCCATTTGTATACCTTCTTTTATGAGATGTGTTCAAAGTTTTAAATAGAATTGTTTGTCCTTTTATTAGTGATTTGAAAAGTTTATTATATATCCTATACTCATATATATACACACACATACATACATATACATACATACACACATATATATACACATACATAGTTAAATATACACACTCAAGCTGGGCGCAGTGGCTCACGCTTGTAATCCCAGCACTTTGGGAGGCCGAGGCGGGTGGATCACGAGGTCAGGAGATCGAGACCACGGTGAAACCCCGTCTCTACTAAAAATACAAAAAAAATTAGCCGGGTGTGGTGGCGGGCGC
Organism: Hylobates moloch; assembly: GCF_009828535.3. Classification (NCBI taxonomy): domain Eukaryota; kingdom Metazoa; phylum Chordata; class Mammalia; order Primates; family Hylobatidae; genus Hylobates; species Hylobates moloch. Next base: position 122,490,362 of record NW_026652281.1, on the reverse strand, counting down.
CTGTAGTCCCAGCTACTTGGAGAGGCTGAGGCAGGAGAATGGCGTGACTCCGGGAGGCGGAGCTTGCAGTGAGCCGAGATCGTGCCACTGCACTCCAGCCTGGGTGCCTGGGTGACACAGCGAGTCTCCATCTCAAAAAAAAAACAAAAAAAAACAAAATATACACACTCAAATGTGTGTGTGTGTGTGTGTGTGCCAATCTGTGGTCCTCTTTGGGTCTTCTCTTTAAGAAATGTTTGCTTACCCTAAGGTCAAAAGGATATTTCTAATTTTTCTCACATTTTCTTCTAGAAGTTTTTACATTTAACTTTTACATGTAGGTCTACAATCCACATAAAATTAATTTTTATGCATGATGTGAGCTAAAAATTGAGTTTTTTTTTCTATGCTGACATTTAGTTATTTCACATCATTTGTTAAAAAGATTTTTTCCCTATTGAAGTGCATTGGCTTCTTTGATGAAAATCATCTGACTAGTTTTTATGTGGGTCTATTTCTGGATTCTCTGTTTTATTATATTTATCTATTTGATTATTAGTTTACTAGTTTTATACTAGATCTTAGAAAAGGTAATGTATTTCAGCTTTTTCATTTATACACACAGACACACACACACATATGTGTGTATGTATATATATATGGACATGTGTATGTGTGTGTGTGTGTGTGTGTGTATAAATGAAATAGCTGTATATCCATACATATATGTGTGTATATATGTATGTATGTATGTATGTGTGTGTATATATATATGAATGCATATATAGTTATTTGAGTATATATATATTTGCGTATAGGATACATATACACACATATATATATGGATGTGTGTGTGTATTTTGGTGCTAGGTTTTGGGTTTGCTTTTTTTCTCACATGTTTTAGAATCAGTGTAAATTTTTTATTTATAAAAAATTTATTGGGAAGTTGATTGAGATTGCATTGAGTCTACAGATCAATCTGGAGGAAATGATATCTTAACAATGTTGAGTCTTTCAATCCATGAATATAGTACACCTCTCCATTTATTTAGGTATTTTAAAATTCTCTCAGTAGTGTTTCAGAGGTTTTAATATAGATCATTGTTATATATTTTGGTAACGTTTACACTATTTCATTTTTTATATTATTTTTAAAATTTCAATTTTTTATTTTAGATTCTGGAAGTACATGTACAGGTTTGTTACATGGGTATACTGTGTGATGCTGAGGTTTGAAGAAAAAAAAAATATTTTCCAGACAAGTAAATGCTAAGGGAATGTGTTACCACTAGACCAGCCTCATAAGAGGTCCTTAAGAGACAGCATTTTTCGTAGTATGGGTCTGCTGGTAATTAATTCTCTGGTTTTGTGTACTAGAAAATATCTTTGTCTTATCTTTCATTTTTGAAATATATTTTTGCTAGAAAAAATGCTGGATGGATATTTAATATTCACACTTTTACTTGAAAGACCATTTTATTGCCTTCTTGACTCTACTGTTTTTGACAAAAAGTTATCTGCCATTTTTATTATTATCTTGTATATAATGTATTATTATTCTCTGGCTTCTGTCAAGATTTTCTTATTATCTTTTTCAGAAATTTTATTTTAAAATGTTTATCATTTGCTGGGATTTTTGAATCTCAAAATTAATATTTTTCCAACAAATTTTGAAACATTTGGTCTATTAATTGATTAACTATTTTTGTTCTATTATCACTTTTTTTTTTGGAACTTCAATTATATGTATGCTAGACTGCTTCACATTATTCACACAGGTTACTGAAGATGTGTTAATCATTTTTCAGTCTTTTACTATCTGTTCTTTAGCTTGTATACATTTTATTGCTCTGTCTTCAAGTTAACTAATCCTTTCTGTGCTGTGTCTCATTTGTTGATAATTCATCCAATGACTTTTAAATTTCTGGTATAGTTTTTAAGTTTTTAGAATTTCTATATTTTAAGGGTCTCAATTTCTCTTCTGAGATTTCCCGTTCATCCTTTTGTTTTAATTATGACTACCCCCAACTTTAAAGTTATTCAACGTATTTAAATTCATTTTTTTCTGCTAAATTAAAAAAAAAAAAAAAACTAAGTAATCCCAGGGTCTATTTCAATAGATTTTTTTTTCCCTCTTGACTATGCATCCCAGTTTTCTGGGTTTTAAAATATGTGTCTTATAATTTTAATGAACACAGTAGATGATACTTTACAGAGATAATATGTTCTGTTATGCTCCTATGTAGAATGATTTTTGTTATAGAAGGTTGATCTTATGCTCCTCTGTAGAATGATTTTTGTTATAGAAGGTTGATTATCTTGAACTTGTGGTATTCTTATCTTACTCTTATAAGAATGTCTTGTTTTGTTCGTAGAAGAATCTCTCAGTTCTGGATCGTAGCATTTACTTCTGAGGTATGGCCGTTTTTGAGTTTCAATGGAAGACTCTGAAGTTTCAAATACCAAGGCTCTTTACATTGTTGGGACCCGATTTGTTCTCCTCTATGGTAAGTAGCAGCTAAAATACCTTCTAAACTTTTTCAAGTTTTCGGCTGTTGATTTCCACTGAACTTCATATAATGTCATCCACACATGCACAATACAGATATCAGCTGAGGATTAAAGTTTGTTTTAGGTTGGTGAAAAACTAACTGTGGTTTTTGTGATTGAAAGTAATAACAAAAACCACATTTACTCTTGCAACAACCTAATATGTAGATTTTTGGGGCTCCCCACTCTGTGCCATTCTCTTTTTCAGGATTTCCCTCCTCATTTTCAAGCCTCTCTGAAAGTTCTGAACTTTTTTCTCTCACAATTTAATTCAGAAAGACTGCATCATTTTGCTTGAGTTTCAGATGTTTTGATGGAAAGTGCCCTGCATTGGATAGATGCATAAACATGGACCTGACTCTGGTTTCAGTCTTTTAAGGGTTGAATTTATTTAACTTTGCCTGTGTTTAATCATTCTTAGGGCCTTTAAATTATTGCTGTTTAGAGGCAACTTGTTCAGAATTTGTAGTTTTTAACTGAAAAGGTGAATTCTATGCAAAATACACTGCTATGACGAAACAGAATTTCCAGTGGATCATTCTTTAAAAATTTAACACCTAATTTATTATGTTCCGTGGAACTAATGTTCTATGTTAGATAGTTTCTGTTGTTCTAGAACATGCATAAAAACTGTGTCCCATAGTTTGTTTGAATGACAATATTTTAGGCATTTGTGGGGGCAAAGAAAAACAAAAGCTCATCAAAGCCTTCAAGGATCTCATATTCATTCATTCATTCATTCATTCATTCATTCATTCTTTCATTCAACTGAAACGTATTTAATGCCATTATAGTGAGGGAATCCAAAAATAGCTCTACTGTAAAAACTGGATGAAGTCTAAAGTGCAAACCAGTAGTTACTAAAATAAAAACAATATTCTGTAAAAAAATGAAAAAATATGTAAAATGTAATAAAATGTACTTACTACGAATGTGTAAAATTGGAAGTGTTGATTTATAGTGGAAACTACAGAAGACTTTGTTGAGAAGTTACATTTGAGCTGAAATTTTAAGTTAATCAGGCCACATGGGGTCATTAAGAAAATAACTTTTGGAGGAGGAAAAGATGGCCGATTAGAGCAGCCAGGTGAAACAGCTCCCATCAAAGGACTGTGAGAACTGGCGTGCTCCTAACAGATCTTCAGAGGGAAGGCACCAAGAGTGGATAAAGGGAAGACACAAAAGCTGGGCTCAAGTGGGAGAAAGCTGGGAATGCTGCATGGGGCTACCAAGTACTAGGACTTATTTCTGGCCCCCAGTGGCTCTGGAGGAATAATTGAGTTGAACTGGCAAGGAGCAACCCACTGTTGCCATGGGCCTCTGGGACCCCAGCAGGAGGAGACCCCTCGACCACCATGGACACTTAAATTAGCAGGGAGAGCAGCCTAGAGAATTGGTAGGGACAGCAAGGCAACTGATGTGGAGCCCAGAGGGTTTGGTTCAGGAGCATCTGTAGCAGACCATGGCCAGAAAGGGCCATCCCCCTAGCATTGACTTGCTCCCATAGCCTTTAGCCCTAAAGGAACTGTTGGATCTGAACTCCGTAAGGTAGTCTTGCCCATCAGACGTGGCTGGTCTGACCTGACCACCTGTTGGTCTGCTGGTCTCTCCTGGGGCTCTAGCTTGGACATCCTTGCTTGAAGGGCAGTCTTGAGTGCTCTCGGGGCCCACACCATAGCTTCTGCATTCATAAAACATGCCTGAGTTGCAGAGCTCCTGCAGGTTGGCTCCTGTGGCCATGTACCAGCCTTCATGCTCCCTCCTTATGCTGTAGCTTCCCCTTGGCCCACAGCAACTCCCCACATTGCTTTGCTGTCTGTATGTCTGTGTGGTATATATGTATGTCTGCGCTCCATCCCTGCTCCCCACTCCAAATTCCATTGCAGGTGAAGCCTTGGTGAGCACAGAGCCAGTAACCTCTGCCACCACCAGCACCATACCCTTGTGTTAACATTGCACAGAGAACAGTGGATCCTCCCTCACCCTGAGTGACCACTCTTTCTTGCTGGGCACAGAGAAGCCATCTAGAGCTGTGCCCACAAGCACCCTGCCTCCAAGCCAACACCACCTCCAGTACAACCATGCGCATAGTCACCAGAAGGAGTCCCTCACACCTTACTGCAGCTGCACTGCCTCCATGATTGTGGTGAACACTGACAGGGAGTTAGGCAGTCCAGCACCTGCTAGGACTCTGCCACAGCTGCTACTGTGAGAATAGATCCACTGTCACTGCACTATGAAACACTTTGGCTGACACCACCCATTGGAGTGCGGTGACCAGCAGTCTGGGAGCACCTCCATGGCCCCTTCCCCAGTGAAGTGAATTCCTATCATTAAGAAACCAGAGAACAAAGTTGGGACCCAGTACAAATCTTCCAGAATTAAAACATGCAGTCCAGGAGTTGGGGGATGTGCATTGGCCCCCTAAAATCTTCTGGAAATAAATCCAGTTGGCTGAATCAACCTTATACCATAATCAAATCCTCAAATTCATCTAATAGAAAAAAAAGAAAAATAATCCAAAGGTCGACACTCTCAAAGATTGAAGGTAGATAAGCCCACAAAGATGAAAAAGAATTAGCAAAGGAACCCTGACAACTTAAAAAGCCAGAATGTCTTCTTTTCTTCAAATAACCACATCACCTCTCTAGCAAGGGTTCTGAACCAGGCTGAGATGGCTGAAATGACAGAAATAGAATTCAAAATATGAATAGAAATGAAGATCATTGAACTACAGGAGTACCTTGGAACCCAATCCAAGGAAGTTAAAAGTATAATAAAACAATGCAGAAACTGATTGACAAAATAGCCAGTATAGAAAATAATGTAACTGACCTAATAGAGCCAAAAAACACACTACAAGAATTTCATAGTGCAATTACAAATATTAGTAGAAGAACAGACCAAGCAAAGAAAAGAATCTCAGAGTTTGAATACTGGCTTTCTGAAATAAGACAGTCAGACAAGAATAGAGAAAAAAGAATGACAAGAAATGAACAAAACCTCTGAGAAATGTGGGATTATGTAAAGATACCAAATCTATGATACATTGGTGTCTCTGAAAGAGATGGTGAGAATGAAACCAACTTGGAAAACATATTTCGGGATATCATCTATGAAAAATTCCCCAACCTAGCTAGAGAGCCCAACATTCAAATTCAGGAAATTCAGAGAACTCTGTAAGATACTTCAAAAAAGATCCTCCCCAAGACACACAATCAGCAAATTTTCTGAGGTTGAAATGAAAGAAAAAATGTTAAAGGCAGCTAGAGAGAAAGGTCAGGTCATTTGCAAAGGGAAGCTCATCAGACTAAGAGCACACCACTCAGCTGAAACCCTGGAAGCCAGAAGAGATTAGGAGCCTATAGCCAACATTCCTAAAAGAAATTCCAGTCCAGAATTTTATATCTGGTCAAACTAAGCTTCATAAATGAAGGAGAAATAGCATCCTTTTCAGACAAGCAAATGCTGAAGGAATTTGTTATCACCAGAACTGCCTTACAAGAGTTCTTGAAGGAAGACCAGTGATACTATAAAGCAACCACATAAACAATTCTGGAAAATAACCAGCCAACATCATGATGACAGGATCAAATCCACACATATCAATACTAGCCTTGAATGTAAATGGGCTAAATTTCCCAATTAAAACACACAGAGTGGCAAGCTGAATAAAGAACCAAGATCCATTGGTATGCTGCTTTCAAGAGACCCATTTCTTGATAGGTGAAATGACACACATAGGCTCAAAATAAAGGGATGGAGAAAAATTTACTAAGCAAACAGAAAACAGAAAAAAAGTGGGGGTTGCAATCCTAGTTTCTGACAAAACAGGCTTTAAGTGAACAAAGATTAAAAAAAGACAAAGAAGGACATTGCATAACAGTAAAGGGTTTAACACAACAAGAAGATTTTACTATCTTAAATATATATGCAACCAACACAGGAGCACCCAGATTCATAAAGCAAGTTCTTAGAGACCTTAAAAAAGACTTAGACTCACACACAATAGTAGTGGGAGACTTTAATTCCCCACTGACAGTAGTTGACAGATCACAAAGATATTTAGGACCTGAACTCAGCACTGGATCAAATGGACCTGGTAAACATCTACAGAATTCTTCATCAAAAGCCAACATAACACACATTCTTCTTATCTGCATATACTCCAAAATTGATCACATAATTGGAAGTAAAATACTTCAGAGCCAATGCAAAAGAACTGAAATCATAACAAACAATCTGTCAGACCACAGTGCAATCAAATTAGAAATCAAGAATAATAAACTTACTTAAAACTATGCAATTACATGGAAATTGAATAACCTTCTCTTGAATGACTTTTAGGTAAATAATGAAATTAAAGCAGAAATCAAGAAGTTCTTTGAAACTAATGAGAACAAAGATACATCATACCAGAATCTCTGGGACACATCTAAGGCAGAGTGTTAAGAGGGAAATTTATAGCATTAAATGCCCACATCAAAAGTTAGAAAGATCTCACGTTAACAACCTAATATCACAATTAAAAGGACTAGAGAACCAAGAGCAAACACAACCAAAACTAGCAGAAGACAAGAAATAACCAAAATCAGAGATGAACTAAAAGAGATTAAAGGAGAAAAAAAATTTAAAAAATCCACAAACCCAGATGCCTGTCTTTCAAAAAAAATTATAAAATAGATAGACTGCTAGCTAGACTAATAAAGAAGAAAAGAGAAGATTCAAATAAACACAATCAGAAACAAGGGGGATATTACCTTTGATCCTACAGAAATACAACCTCATCAGAGAATATTATGAACATCTATGCACATAAAATAAAAAATCTAGAAGAAACGGATAAATTGCTGGACACATACAGCCTCTTAAGACTGAACCAGGAAGAATTGAATCCCTAAACAGACCAATAATGAGCTCTGAAATTGAGTCAGTAATAGCCTACCAACTAAAAAAAGCCCAGGAACAGATGGATTCACAGGTGAATTCTACCAGATGTACAAAGAAGAGCTGGTACCATTCTTGCTGAAACTATTACAAAAAAATTGAGGAGAAGGGACTCCTCCCCACCTCATTCTATGAGGTCAGTATCATTCTGATATCAAAACCTGGCAAAGACACAACAAAAAAGGGAAAACTTGGGGCCAATATTCTTGATGAACTTTGATGCAAAAATCCTCAACGAAATACTGGCAAACTAAATCCAGGAGCACATCAAAGAGCGTTATCCATCATGATCAAGTAGGCTTTATCCCTGGAATGCAAGGATAGTTCAACATACACAAATCAATAAATGCGATGCATCACATAAACAGAACTAAGGACAAAAAACACGATTATCACAATACATTCAGAAAATGCTTTTGATAAATTTTAACACCACTGCATGTTAAAAACTCTTAGCAGCTAGGTATTAAAGGCAAATACCTCAAAATAATGAGAGCCATCTATGAAAAACCCACAGCCCATATCATATTGAATGGCAAAGCTAGAAGCATTTCCATTGAAAACTGGCACAAGAAAACAATGCCGTCTTTCAGCGCTTCTATTCAACATAGCAGCCAGCACTGGGACTCACAACTGCCTAAACCCTCCCTGGGTTAGGGAAGGGCAGCATGCATCTCTATAGCTCCAGGGTGTGCTTTTCCCCTGCTGGTGCCAAGGGGCTGGATAGCTTGGCCCCAAGATGTGTCACCAGCAGCCCACCAAACCAGCTGTGGCAGATTGCAGCCAGAGTGCCTCTTCAGGCCTGACCATGACTCATCCCTCCTCACTGCACAGGCCTTCCCTGCAGGAACTCTAATAACTCCAGCTAGAGGCTTGGGGACAGAACCTAGATCTCCCTGGGCCTGAGCCCCTAGGGAGAGGTCTGGCCCCAGTCTCTGCAGATCAGCAGATTTCACCTTTCCTCCTTCTAGTTCTGAGGAATCTGGGCAGCCTAGATGAGTGGGTTTACCCCCAGCGAAGCACACCCTCTCCACCAAGGGACAAAGTGCTTCGTTAAATGGGTCTTATTCCCCTGGACACTCAACTGGGTGAGACCCTCCAACAAGGATTGTCAGACACCCTATACAGGAATGATCCTACTGGCATCAGATTGGTGCCCCTTGAGGTCAGAAATCCCTGAAAAAGGGGCAGGAACTCATCTTTGCTATTATCCAGCCTCCTTGAGTGACATCTTCAGGTGCAGGTGCAAACCAGATGAAGAGGTCCTGAAGTGAACCCCCAGCAAACCACAACAGCCCTATAGAAGTGGGACCTGACTATTGAAAGAAAAACAAACAAGCAGAACATGACAACAACAATAAAAAAAAAGCCCCCAGAAAAACTCCATTCAAGGGTCAGCAGCCTCAAATATTGAAACTAGACAAACTCACAAAGATGAGAAAGAATCAATGAAAATATGCTAAAAACCCAAAAGGCCAGAGTGCCTCTTCTCCTCCAAATGGTCACATTGTCTCTCCAGCAAGGGCACAGAACTGGATGGAGGATGAGATGGATGAATTGAACAAACTAGGGTTTGGAAGATGGGTAATAAAAAACAATGCTGAGCTAAAGTAGCATGTTCTAACCCAATGCAAAGAAGCTAAAACCTTAATAAAAGGATAGAGGAGATGCTAACTAGAATAACCAGTTTAAATAGGAACATAAATGACCTGATGGAGCCGAAAAACACAGAACAAGAACTTCGTGAAGCATATACAAGTATCAAAAGCCAAATTGACTAAGTGGAAGAAAGGATATCAGAGTTTGAAGGCCACCTTGCTTGAAATAAGGCATGCAGACAAGATTAGAGAAAAAAGAATGAAAAGGAATGAACAAAGCCTCCAAGAAATATGAGACTTCATAAAAAGACCAAACCTGTGATTGATTGGAGTACCTGAAGAAGTTGGAAAGAATGGAAACAAGCTGGAAAACACACTTCAGAATATTATCCAGGAGAACTTCCCCAACCTAGCAAGACAAGCCAATGTGAAAATTCAAGAAATACAGAGAAAACCTCTAACATACTCCATGAGAAGATCAATCCAAGACACATAATTATCAGATTCTCTAAGGCCAAAATGAAGGAAAAACTGTTAAGGGCAGCCAGAGAGAAAGGCCAGGTCACTTACAAAGGGAAGCCCATCAGACTAACAGCAGACTTCTCAGCAGAAACTCTACAAGCCAGAAGAGATTGGAAATCAATATTCAACATTCTTAAAAAAGAATTTTCAACCCAGAATTTCATATCCAGCTAAACTGAGCTTCATAAGTGATGGAAAAATAAAATCCTTCCCAGACAAGCAAATGCTGAGGGATTTTGTTACCACCAGGCCTGCCTTGCAAGAGCTCCTGAAAGAAGCACTAAATATGGAAAGGAAAAACCAGTACCAGCCATTGCAAAAACACACCAAAATATAAAGACCAATGACACTATGAAGAAACTGCATCAACTAGTGTGAAAAATAACTAGATGGCATGATAATGACAGGATCAAATTCACACATAATAATACTAACCTTATTAATATAATATATATTATACTTATATATGTTATAATATATAATATATATTAATATAATAATATATAACCTTATGTAAATGAGCTAAATGCCCCAATTACAAGGTACAGACTGGCAAATTAAGAGTCAAGACCCGTTGGTGTGCTGTATTCAGGAGACTTATCCCACATGCAAAGACACACCTAGGCTAAAAATAAAGGGATGGAGGAGAATTTACCAAGCAAATGAAAAGCAAAAGGAAGCAGGAGTTGCAATCCTACTGTCTGAAAAAACAGACTTTAAACCAACAAAGATCAAGAAAGACAAAGAAGGGCATTACATAATGGTAAAGGGAACAATTCACCAAGAAGAGCTAATTATTCTAAATATATATGCACCCAATACAGGAGCACCTAGATTCATAAAACAGGTTCTTAGAGACCTATGAAGAGACTTAGACTCCCACACAAAAATAATGGGAGATTTTAACACCCCACTGTCAATATTAGACAGAAAATTGACAAGGGTATTCTTCTCAGTGCCACATGGCACTTATTCTAAAATTGACCACATAATTGGAAGTAAAACACTCCTCAGCAAATGCAAAAGTACTGAAACTATAACAAACAGTCTCTTAGACCACAGTGCAATCAAATTAGAACTCAGGATTAAGAAACTCACTCACTCAAAACCAATCAATTACATGGAAATTGAACAACCTGCTCCTGAATGACTTCTGGGTAAATTATGAAATTAAGGCAGAAATCAATAAGTTCTTTCATACCAATGAGAACAAAGAGACAACATTCCAGAATCTCTGGGACATAGCTAAAGCAGGTTAAAAGGGAAATTTATAGCACTAAATGCCCAAATGAGAAACTAGAAAGATCTCTAATTAGCACACTAACAACACAATTAAAAGAGCTAGAGAGGCAAGAACAAACTAATCCCTAAGCTAGCAGAAGACAAGAAATAACTAAGAGCAGAACTGAAGGAGACAGAAACACAAAAACTCTCCAAAAATCAATGAATCCAGGAGATTTTTTTTTTAAATTAACAAAATAGATAGACCACTAGCTAGACTAATACAGAGGAGAGAAGAATCAAATAGGCACAATAAAAAATGATAACAGGGATATCACCACTGACCCCAGAGAGATACAAACTACCATCAGAGATGCTATAAACATCTCTGTGCAAAGATGGATTCACAGCTGAGTTCTACCAGAGGTACAAGGAGGAGCTGGTACCATTCCTTCTGAAACTATTTCAAACAGTTGAAAAGAAGGGACTCCTCCTTAACTCATTTTATGAAGCCAGTATCATCCTGATACCAAAACCGGGAAGAGGCACAACAAAAAAAGAAAACTTTAGCCCAATATTCCTTATGAACATCAGTATGAAAATCCTCAATAAAATACTGGCAAACCAAATACATCAGCACATCAAAAATATAATCTACCATGATAAGCTGGCTTCATTCCTGGGATGCAAGGCTGGTTCAACATATGCTAGTCAATAAATGTAATCCATCACATAAATAGAACCAAGACAAAAATCACATGATTATCTCAATAGATGCAGAAAAGACCATTGATAAAATTCAATATCCCTTCATGTTAAAAACTCTCAATAAACTAGGTATTGATGGAAGACATTTTAAAATAATAAGAGCTATTTATGACAAACACACAGCCAATATCATATTGAATGGGCAAAAGCTAGAAGCATTGCCTTTGAAAACCGGCCCAAGACAAGGCTGCCCTCTCTCATCACTCCTATTCAACATATTGTTGGAAGTTCTGGCCAGAGCAATCAGGCAAGAGAAAGAAATAAAGGGTATTCAGATAGGCAGAGAGGAAGTCAAATTGTCTCTGTTTGCAGATGACATGATTATATATTTAGAAAACCCCATCTCACTTCCAAAACTCCTTAAACTGATAAGCAACTTCAGCAAAGTCTGAAGATTCAAAATCAATGTGCAAAAATCACAAGCATTCCTATACACCAACAATAGACAAGCAGATAGCCAAATCATGAATAAATTTCTATTCACAATTGCTACAAAGAGAATAAAATACCTAGGAATACAGCTAACAGGGATGTGAAGGACCTCTTCAAGGAGAACTACAAACCACTGCTCAAGGAGATAAGAGAGGAAACAAACGAGAAAACATTCCATCCTAATGGATAGGAAGAATCAATATTATGTAAATGGTCATATTGCCCAAACTAATTTATAGATTCAATGCTATTCCCATTAAACTACCATTGACATTCTTCACAGAATTAGAAAAAACTACTTTAAATTTCATGTGGAATCAAAGAAGATGCCATATAGCCAAGACAATTCTAAGAAAAAAGAACAAAGCTGGAGGCATCATGCTACCTGACTTCAAACTGTACTACAAGTATACAGTAACCAAAATGGCATGGTACTGGTACCAAAGCAGACATATAGACCAATGAAACAGAACAGAGACTTCAGAAATATTACCACACTCTACAAACATCTGATCTTTGACAAACCTGACAAAAACAAGCAATGGGGAAAGGATCTCCTATTCAATAAATGGTGCTGGGAAAACTGGCTAGCCATATGCAGAAAACAAAAACTAGGCCCCTTCCTTACACCCTATGCAAAAATTAACTCAAGATGGATAAAGACTTAATGTAAAACCCCAAACTAAAAAAACCCTAGAAGGAAACTTTGGCAATACCATTCGGGACACAGGCACGCGCAAAGACTTCATGACTAAAACATGAAAAGTAATTGCAACAAAACCCAAAATTGACAAATGGAATCTAATTAAACTAAAGAGTTTCTGCTCAGCAAAAGAAACCAGCATCAGACTGAACAGACAACTACAGAATGGGAGAAAAGTTTTGCAATCTTTCTAACTGACAAAGGTCTCATATCCAGAATTTACAAGAAAAAATAATTTACAAGAAAACAAATTTACAAAAAAAAAAAACATTAAAACGTGGGCAAAGTATATGAACAGACACTTCTCAAAAGAAGGCATGCAGCCAACAAACATGTGAAAAAAAGCTCAACATCACTGGTCATTAGAGGAATGCAAATCAAAACCACAGAAAGATACTATCTCATGCCAGTCAGAATGGCAATTATTAAAAAGTCAAGAAATGATAGATGCTGGTGAGGCTGTGGAGAGATAGGAGCACTTTTACACTGTTGGTGGGAATGTAAATTAGTTCAACCATTGTGGAAGACAGTATGGCAATTCCTTAAGGATCTAGAATCAGAAATATCATTTGACCCAGCAATCTCATTACTGGGTATATACCCAAAGAAATATAAATCATTATACTATAAAGACGCATTCACATATATGTTTAGTGCAGCGCTATTTAGCAAAGTCATGGGACTGACTGAAATGCCCAACAATGATAAACTGGATAAAGAATATGTGGTACATATACACCATGGAATACTACACAGCCATAAAAAGGAATGAGATCATGTCGTTTGCAGGAACATGGATGAAGTTGGAAGCCATCATTCTCAGCAAACTAACACAAACAGGAAACCAGACACCACATGGTCTCACTCATAAGTGGGATTTGAGCAATGAGAACACATGGACACAGTGAGGGAAACAACATGCACCAGGGCCTATTGGGTGTTGGGGGCTAGGGAAGGGAACTTAGAAGATGGACCAATAGGTGCAGCAAACTACTGTGTCACATGTATGCCTATGTAACAAACCTGTATGTTCTGCATATGTATTCCAGAACTTAAATTTTTTTTTTTTAAAGAACAAAATCATGTTCATTACAGGAATATGGATGGAGCTAAATGCCATTAACTTTAGCAAATTAACACAGGAACAGAAACCCCGAATACTGTATGTTTTCACTTATAAATGGGAGCTCAATGATGAGAATACATGGACACATAGAGGGGAACAACACACACTGGGGCCTATCGGAGGGTTGAGGGTGTGAAGAGGGAGATGATCAGGAAAAATAGCTAATGGGTACTAGGCTTAATACTTGGGTGATGAAATGATCTGTATAACAGTCCCTCCATAACACCAGCTTCCCTATAAAACAAACCTGCACATGTAACCCTGAAGTTAAAATAAAAATTAAATAATTAAAAAACAACAACAACAAAAAAAGAAAGAGACTGCATTAAAACCTTACCATTGAAAGAATAAACTTAGCCAGAAAAGAAAGCTATTATTAAGAAATAAAAATATGTTATGGATGACTACATCTTTTCAATAGGAATAAAAGATAAATAAAAATTGGAAGAAAATGAAAACCAAAAAGAAAATAACTTTTATATGAGAGGGAACCATATGTGTAAAGACCGTGAGAGACCAGGAGTAAATGATCTTTCAGACATACTAAGTATATATTAGGGAGAGGAGAAAGTTAAGGATGATGTTTAGGGTTTGGCATTTCCAAGGCATTAGGTGTGGTGCCATTTTCAGTGATGTGGGGTATGGGCTTAAATGCATCAGTTTGGTTTGGACATGGTGACTTTGAGGTGTCTCGAAGATGCCAAACTGAAGACATTAACTGAAGTTAGGTGTACCATTTTGGAGCTAAAAATTGGCATTTTGCCATTCTCCCTCCCTATTTTTCAGCCAACCAGAAAAATTGGTGACTTTAGAGCCCTAACACTGTTTTGAGCATCCCATTTAAAACATTCAATCATTTAATATTTGTTAATAGTACCATGTACATTCTAGGCATTGGACTAGTTGTTGAAAGCAGATTTGGATAAGACAGACAAAGTTATTATCCTCAAGAAACTCATGTTCCAGTTGGGGAAGACAGGCAATAAATATATAAACAAATAAAACAAATAACCAAATAATAAAATTTCAGACAACATTGACAACCCTGAATGACAGAATGTGGAGCAACAGGAACTCTTATTAATTGATGGTGGTGGCTTCTTACAAAACCAAACATAATTGTACCATATGATTAAGCAATGTGGCTCCTTATTATTTACCCAAAGAACTTGAAAACTTATTTCACATGAAAACTTGCAAAAGAATGTTTATAGTAGCTTTATTCATAAAGCAATCAAGAGGTAGGTTGCAGGTGTGTCTATAGATAAAATGTGGTTCATCCAGACAATGAAATATTATTCAAAAGAAATGAGCTACCAAGCCATGAAAAGATATGGAGAAGACATAAATGTATATTACTAAGTGAAAGAAGTCAATAGGAAAAGGCTACACACCATATTATTTCAATTACTTGACATTACGGAAAAGGCAAAACTGTGAAGACAGTAAAAAGATCAGTGGTTGCCAGGGATTAGCGGAAAGGGAGGATGCATTGGCTGAACACAGAGGATTTTTAGTGCAATAAAACTACTCTGTCTGATACTATAATGGTGGATACATGTCATTACAAATTTGTCCAAACCTATAGAATGTACAACACCAAGAATGAATCCTAATGTCAACTGTAGACTCTGGGTAATTATGATGTATCAGTGTAAGTTCATCAGTTGTAATAAATGAATAGCTGTTGTGGGGAATGTTGAAAATAGAAGAGACTGTACATTTGTGCAGACAGTGAGTATATTAGAAATCTTGGTACCTTCTGCTCAGTTTTACTGTGAACTGAAAACTGCTCTAAAAAATAAAGTCTATTTAAAAATTCAGACAACTAGTGCTTTGAGGAAAACTAAATTAGAACAATAGTATTTTGAGTCAAAAGGATGTGAAACTTTATATAGAGTGGTCAAAGAAGGCTTTTCTGAGGAGTCAACATTTCATCAGAAACCTAAAAGATGAGAGAAAATAATCATATGACAATTTTTAAGGAAAAGCGCAGACAGAGGAAACATCTAGAGGAAAGCCTTGAGGTAAGAAGAAGCTAATTATCCTGTGTGACTGGATTTTACTAGATGAGGGAAAAAATGCTAGAAACCTGATTATGTGTGGTCTTCTGGATAAAACATCCTAATCAGACCAGCTTACCTCTTGATGGCCCTTAGAAGCCTTTTAACTCCTTATTCCTACTCCAATATGATAAATCAGAAAAACATTTCAAAAGAGCAAGCAATGGCAGGAGTGTCACTTTTTGAGTATTTCCTTGAGATTGTAGAAAATTTAGAAAATGGAGCATCTATGGATATCTTTCATCCTGTGTCTTCCACTTGTTTTTGTTTGAGGAAATAGAAGACAAGATTAGTGGCTTAAAGTATGGTGTGATGCTATATGGAGCACAAAGATACGCTTTGGTTTGTGAGAACACAGGCAATTTCAACAGGAATAGTCAAAGTATTTCAACAGTAAAAGCTATGTGGAAAAAAGAAGATGAGAAAATAAATTATAATATAACATTATCTGTCCTGTTACTTTAACCCGATGTGATTTAAAAGGGCAGTCTTACTACCAGGAGCTGTCTAATCCTCTAAACAATGCTTGGTGACAATTGAAATACCCTGTATCCTTCTGGACTGTCATTTAGCTTATTTGGGGGGATTCGACAAATCACATGTTTGCCAAATAAGCAATACTCCAAATTCCTGTTATTTTCTCTTTTCATTCAAATGTTTCCAAGTGTCAGAATCTTCCATGGGAAATAATCGGCCCTTTTTGGAAGGTATAAACGTGCATGCAAATCAGAGTCGCAGAGACATGAATATGGAGCTATTAGTGTCATGCCGGAACAGCTCAGGTTATTTATGCTCAGACATTTATGCTTGAAAACAAGAATAAACTGAGAGAATTTGTGGATGGAGAACATCACCAAAATCTTGTCTAATAATTGTGAAACGTATGTCCTCTATGGCTTTCATTAAAATCCTTTTCTCCCCATTCTGTCCCCAACATACCCACTTAAGTTAATTTAAATAAAGTCTGCACAGGCAGATTGAGGTAGGGAGGTGAACTAAATCATACAGATATCTATTTTAGAAATAGAAAATTGCTATTTAGAAAAAAAGACCCATTTTTGCCAGGATGTCTAGAGAGCCTTTTTTACACCACTTATATTTATCAAAGAACCACTTACTCACTTTCTACTTTGTCAGTCTTATTTTTTATATCTTATTTGTTCTGGAGACTAGGCATGCCTAATGAAATCAGTTCTACCCTGTGGATTTTTAGGGGCTCCAGAAAATTAACCCTAGAAAGATTCTGAAAGATCATCTTGTCCTACAATCTTGTTAAGACCGAAACACTGAAACATTTGATCAAGGCCACTCCATCAGTTAGTGGTTGAGGGAGGCATATTATTTATAGACCATGATCTGTCTCTCTGCCAGACCAGAATAACTTCATGGAATGTTTCTATCTGGTCCAATTGGTTCAGTTATTTCAATACATTATTGCTGCTGCACACTGAGCCCAAGCACAGTGAATGGTCTTTGTGGTAGGTACATACGCCAAAATGAGGTTAAATTTTCCCTTCAGGAATTTCTTTTTAAATACCCACACATGAACAAATGGACAGTTGGCTCCATGTTTAAGTAACAATCTTTTAAATAGATTAAATTAAATTTATAAAATTTTATTTTTAATTGACAACATTCATATTTATCATATATTTATGAGGTACAATGTGATGTTTTGATATATGTTTGCATCGTAGGATGATGAAATCAAGCTCAATAATAAATCTATTACCTAAAATACTTATCTTTTTTGTGGTGAAAAACATTTAAAATCCAATCCTTCAGTAATTTTAAAACACATAATGCATTATTATTTATTATGGTTACCACTCTGTGCAATAGACCATTAAAGCTTATTTTTCATTTCTAACTGAAATTTTGTACCCTTTGATCAACATCTCCATCTCCATTTCCCCATTCACTTAAATCCCCCAGTTTCTGGTAACTACTATTCTACTCTCTACTTCTATGAGTTCCTATAAGACATCGTTATATGGAGAAGTCTCAATTCAGTTTTCTCTAGAAAGAGCAAAAGTCAGTCAATAAAAATCCTTTCTCACTACTTTTGTAGTCCAGCACTTTTACATTAAATTTCCTATATTTATTTACCACTGGCAGGTCTTAGATTAATATTTCTGTTTGGGAATTTTCAGAAATCCTTTTCGATAGGATTTTGAGTTTGAGTGGGCTGCAGCGAGTTGTCAGGATATGCAGGGAATCAAAGAAGTGGCAGTGCTTTTTACCACCCAACAATCAGTATGTGTAAGATACTATGTAATTTGGTGAAATCCAAGTGTTGTCTGCGTATACCATAAAATTTCATCTTTAGGCAAATACCTGAAATGCTTAAGTTTACTCTCCAGGAGCTACTCCTTTCCCCTTATCTAATGTCTTTCTGTTGTAGTAGCCTGGTCGTTTAATCCACTGCACCCCACCTCATTTATTTGATATCTAACAAACATTTGTTAAGTACTACTGTGTATTTGACGCTCTTTTAAAAGCTGAGGATCTATGAGTAGATAAAACAAATGTTTTCTCCTTAGGGAGCTTACATTCTAATGGAGGAACAGGACAATAAAGCAGGAAAATATGATAAATGATTTAAAGGTAAATTAATTGGACAAATATGTAACTTATTTCAGTATGTATCCTGGCATGGATGAGGTTAGAGTGTGGCAAATTTTCCATTTTCTAGAAATTAGAGTCAAATAGTTGTAATGCATCCCCCAGATGCCAAAAATATAATCAAATTGTCATCAGAATCCAGAAACTTAAAGGCACTGTGGACAGAGAAAGCATTTCAATTTGGATATCGACAGAATACTTCTCTCTGTGTTTATTTTAAGCCAAATAGCTTTTCTTTCAGTTTTGTTTGCCTTTGGTATTTGTATCATGCTCTTATTTTCTTCTGATAACCCATTAATTTAAAAGTAGCTCTTATGAAGCAATAGTGACTTTTCCATTATTGGGTATCTGTTTCAAAGTCATTTAATCTTCCAAGCAGAATTTGTTGTGTGAAGTTTTATGCAGCCAAGAATAATTTATTTGCAAATGTAGCAATAGCATACAATCAGCCAAACAAGATTTTTTTCTCCAAATAATATTCTACTGAAGGTTTAAATGTTTCTAGTCTATGTTTCATTAGAATTTGAATAGGTATGTGCAGCTACTCCAAATGTTCACTGGTAGTGAAATATTATTTGGGAAACAGAACCCTGTAAACATAACTCCTTTCAGAATACCAACACATTCAAATTTCTACTCAAGGCAAATATTATTTGGAAGGCAACATTGTTTGAATGAAATAATATAATTCAGATGATGATTATAGTCATGAACTAAAGAACTAATTAATTTGGCAAATATATTTTAGGTATAAAGATACAATTTCTTACCATGGTTATTAAGAATTTTCTCTTTACTCTGCTTTAATGGTATCCTTACAAAAGGTTGTAATAGACATTAGACATTTAAGGAATATTTTTAAATGATCTATGAGGGGATATTCTCTGTCACAACACTTGCACAATTAGCCTACATGAGACTTATGAGCTTTCTTATTAATGAGTCAGAGGACTTAAGAGTTTTACTATTTTTAATGGCTGCTCCCTCAGTACCTGTCACAGGATTGTCTTTGATTTTACTTACTTCAGAATATAGAGAGGCTGTCACAATAATCCCATAGCAAGACAAAAACTGGAAGCCACAGTTTCCCTAATTTGGATGCTAATACATTTATTTGGGGCCCTTAAGAGTTGTTTAGTATTTAACATTTTGATATGTACACATCTTATGGTTATTGACAATGATAACCAGCTATCAATGTTAGCTAGGTAACATTTTCGCTATTCTTTCTCACGAGGGTGATATGTTTGTGTTGAGCTAGCCACATCATTTTCTGTTTTTTTTTTTTTTTTTTTTTCTTATAGCCATAATATATGGCTAGAATCAAGAATGCAGGCCTTGTTTTTTTTTGAAAAACTAATTAATCTCTATGGTGGAGAAGAAAAAACAATCAGATTTACATCTTCTGACATTGCAAGTGTAAGGTCTAAAGATTTAAATTTAGAAAAGAAGAGGTTGAGGTAGGGTGACCTATGGTGTGGTGTCAAAACAGATACGAATAAATTTAACTTATTTATCTACCATATATGTGGGTGTTGATTTCCAGCTATCAAGCACCATCTGTATGTCTTAGAAAGATCTATTCCTTTCATGGCAGCCAAAACACCATGTGAATATGAGCACTTCTAAAAGTTTTTGGCCAGGATTTATTACTGATATATCATTGGCATAAGCATAACTATGTCTATTCTCATGGTCTTCCTGGTGTTGTGTTAGTAAGCCTAAAATTCATCATAACTATTTTTTCTCCCTTGGTCCAAGGTCTGGGACCTATAGATGTAAGATTTGTTTTATTTTCATCAGATCGGCGAAATGTTATTTATTCATCCAGCCATTTAAAAAATATTTATTTAGTGCACATTATATACCAGGTTCTGGGCCATGATCTAGCAACACAAAAATGAGTGAAATTAGAAACTTGCTTTAAGGATTTCAGGAGAAACAAATAAGGAAGTGAATCATGACAGCAGTACGATAAGGCTGTGATAGTGGTATGAACATGAGTCAATGGAAACACACTGCAGAAAGTGCATAACCTTGTCTAAAGATGTTAGTGAATACAAAGGCTTCCCAACTATGCGAGATGAAACCTGAAGGCGAGGTATGAGGACACTGAAGATAATCAGATTCCTTAGTTTCTCTATCCTCCAGCCTGTATTTTTCTTTTGAAAGGCTTCAAATACCAACATTTAAACACTGTCTTGACTAGGAGGTAATTCCCACCTTGGCTTTCCTTCCTTTCTTCATTTAGCATATATTTATTAGGTCCCCAAGATATGCACAGCACTAAACAAGGCACTGGAGATGGTAATGAATAAGATAGACATGGACCTTATGCTTGTAAAATGTGCATTCTAGTAATGCTGCCATAAACATATCATCATCCAAGTACTTGTTGAATCATGATTGTGTTGAGAGCTGTGCAGAAGAACTATAAGGTGTCTGAGTCCATGTCACAGGGAACCTGGCATCATCGAAGGCCAAAGAAGTTCCTTGAGTGGCTAAACTTTCAACCGAAATCTGGGACATGATTTGGGACTTTCCAGAGAAAAAGTAGGGAAATTGCCTCCCAGGTAGGAGGACAGCTTGAATGAAGGCTCTGGAAATGAATAGAAGGCCAGCCAGTGTAAGCCAGAGCTCACAGAAGGCTAGGTGTGGTTCAGAAACTCAGAACAAGGCCAGATTATGAGGAGCCTTGTGGGATGCTTTAAATGTTGGACAAAGAAAAGACACTGATGCCAAATTGTAAAGACCATCGAGGCTAGGAAGAAAATGTATCAACTAACGAGCAAAATAACCAGCTAACATCATAATGACAGGATCAAATTCACACATAACAATATTAACTTTAAATGTAAATGGGCTAAATGCTCCAATTAAAAGACATGGACTGGCAAATTGGATAAGGAGTCAAGACCCATCAGTGTTCTGTATTCAGGAAACCTATCTCATGTGCAGAGACACACATAGACTCAAAATAAAGGGATGGAGGAAGATCTACCAAGCAAATGGAAACCAAAAAAAGGCAGGGGTTACAATCCTAGTCTCTGATAAAATTGATTTTAAACCAACAAAGATCAAAAGAGACAAAGAAGGCCATTACATAATGGTAAAGGGATCAATTCAACAAGAAGAGCTAATTATCCTAAATATATATGCACCCAATACAGGAGCACCCAGATTCATAAAGCAAGTCCGGAGTGACCTACAAAGAGACTTAGACTCCCACACAATAATAATGGGAGATTTTAACACCCCACTGTCAACATTAGACAGATCAACGAGACAGAAAGTTAACAAGGATACCCAGGAATTGAACTCAGCTCTGCACCAAGCAGACCTAATAGACATCTACAGAACTCTCCACCCCAAATCAACAAAATATACATTTTTTTCAGCACCACAGCACACCTATTCCAAAATTGACCACATAGTTGGAAGTAAAGCTCTCCTCAGCAAATGTAAAAGAACAGAAATGATAACAAACTGTCTCTCAGACCACAGTGCAATCAAACTAGAACTCAGGATTAAGAAACTCACTCAAAACCACTCAACTACATGGAAACTGAACAACCTGCTCCTGAATGACTACTGGGTACATAACGAAATGAAGGCAGAAATGAAGATGTTCTTTGAAACCAACGAGAACAAAGACACAACATGCCAGAATCTCTGGGACACATTCAAAGCAGTGTGTAGAGGGAAATTTATAGCACTAAATGCCCACAAGAGAAAGCAGGAAAGATGCAAAACGGACACCCTAACATCACAATTAAAAGAACTAGAAAAGCAAGAGCAAACACATTCAAAAGCTAGCAGAAGGCAAGAAATAACTAAAATCAGGGCAGAACTGAAGGAAATAGAGACACAAAAAACCCTTCCAAAAATTAATGAATCCAGGAGCTGGTTTTTTGAAAAGATCAACAAAATTGATAGACTGCTAGCAAGACTAATAAAGAAGAAAAGAGAGAAGAATCAAATAGACTCAATAAAAAATGATAAAGGGGATATCACCACCCATCCCACAGAAATACAATCTACCATCAGAGAATACTACAAACACCTCTATGCAAATAAACTAGAAAATCTAGAAGAAATGGATAAATTTCTTGACAAATACACCCTCCCAAGACTAAACCAGGAAGAAGTTGAATCTCTGAATAGACCAATAACAGGCTCTGAAATTGTGGCAATAATCAATAGCTTACCAACCAAAAAGAGTCCAGGACCTGATGGATTCACAGCCAAATTCTACCAGAGGTACAAGGAGCAACTGGTACCATTCCTTCTGAAATTATTCCAATCAATAGAAAAAGAGCGAATCCTCCCTAACACATTTTATGAGGCCAGCATCATCCTGATACCAAAGCCTGGCAGAGACACAACCAAAAAAGAGAATTTCAGACCAATATCCTTGATGAACATTGATGCAAAAGTCCTCAATAAAATACTGGCAAACCGAATCCAGCAGCACATCAAAAAGCTTCCCCACCATGATCAAGTGGGCTTCATCCCTGGGATGCAAGGCTGGTTCAACATACACAAATCAATAAATGTAATCCAGCATATAAACAGAACCAAAGACAAAAACCGCATGATTATCTCAATAGATGCAGAAAAGGCCTTTGACAAAATTCAACAACCCTTCATGCTAAAAACTCTCAATAAATTAGGTATTGATGGGACGTATCTCAAAATAATAAGAGCTATCTATGACAAACCCACAGCCAATAGCATACTGAATGGGCAAAAACTGGAAGCATTCCCTTTGAAAACTGGCACAAGACAGGGATGCCCTCTCTCACCACTCCTATTCAACATAGTGTTGGAATTTCTGGCCAGGGCAATCAGGCAGGAGAAGGAAATAAAGGGTATTCAATTAGGAAAAGAGGAAGTCAAATTGTCCTGTTTGCAGATGACATGACTGTATATCTAGAAAACCCCATTGTCTCAGCCCAAAATCTCCTTAAGCTGATAAGCAACTTCAGCAAATTCTCAGGATACAAAATCAATGTACAAAAATCACAAGCGTTCTTATACACCAATCACAGACAAACAGAGAGCCAAATCATGAGTGAACTCCCATTCACAATTGCTTCAAAGAGAGTAAAATACCTAAGAATCCAATTTACAAGGGACGTGAAGGACCTTTTTAAGGAGAACTACAAACCACTGGTCAATGAAATAACAGAGGATACAAACAAATGGAAGAACATTCCATGCTCATGGGTTGGAAGAATCAATATCATAAAAATGGCCATGCTGCCCAAGGTAATTTATAGATTCAATGCCATCTCCATCAAGCTACCAATGACTTTCTTCACAGAATTGGAAAAAACTACTTTAAAGTTCATATGGAACCAAAAAAGCGCCCACATCGCCAAGTCAATCCTAAGCCAAAAGAACAAAGCTGGAGGCATCACGCTACCTGACTTTAAACTATACTACAAGGCTACAGTAACCAAAGCAGCATGTTACTGGTACCAAAACAGAGACATAGATCAATGGAACAGAACAGAGCCCTCAGAAATAATGCTGCATATCTACAACTATCTGATCTTTGACAAACCTGACAAAAACAAGCAATGGGATAAGGATTCCCTATTTAATAAATGGTGCTGGGAAAACTGGCTAGCCATATGTAGAAAGCTGAAACTGGATCCCTTCCTTACACCTTACACAAAAATTAATTCAAGATGGATTAAAGACTTACATGTTAGATCTAAAACCATGAAAACCCTAGAAGAAAACCTAGGCAATATCATTCAGGACATAGGCATGGGCAAGGACTTCATGTCTAAAACACCAAAAGCAATGGCAACAAAAGCCAAAACTGACAAATGGGATCTAATTAAACTAAAGAGCTTCTGCACAGCAAAAGAAACTACCATCAGAGTGAACAGGCAACCTACAGAATGGGAGAAAATTTTTGCAACCTACTCATCTGACAAAGGGCTAATATCCAGAATCTACAATGAACTCAAACAAATTTACAAGAAAAAGCAAACAACCCCATCAAAAAGTGGGCAAAGGACATGAACAGACACTTCTCAAAAGAAGACATTTATGCAGCCAAAAAACACATGAAAAAATGCTCATCATCACTGGCCATCAGAGAAATGCAAATCAAAACTACAATGAGATACCATTTCACGCAGTTAGAATGGTGATCATTAAAAAGTCAGGAAACAACAGGTGCTGGAGAGGATGTGGAGAAATGGGAACACTTTTACACTATTGGTGGGACTGTAAACTAGTTCAACCATTGTGGAAGTCAGTGTGGCGATTCCTCAGGGATCTAGAACTAGAAATACCATTTGACCCAGCCATCCCATTACTGGGTATATACCCAAAGGACTATAAATCATGCTGCTATCAAGACACATGCACACGTGTATTTATTGCAGCACTACTCACAAGAGCAAAGACTTGGAACCAACCCAAATGTCCAACAATGATAGACTGGATTAAGAACATGTGGCACATATACACCATGGAATACTATGCAGCCATAAAAAATGATGAGTTCATGTCTTTGTAGGGACATGGATGAAACTGGAAACCATCATTCTCAGTAAACTGTCTCAAGGACAAAAAACCACCACATGTTCTCACTCATAGGTGGGAATTGAACAATGAGGACACATGGACACAGGAAGGGGAACATTACACTCTGGGGACTGTTGTGGGGTGGGAGTAGTGGGGAGGGACAGCATTAGGAGATATACCTAATGCTAAATGACGAGTTAATGGGTGCAGCACACCAACATGGCACATGGATACATATGTAACAAACCTGCACATTGTGCACATGTACCCTAAAACTTGAAGTATAATAATAAGAATAAAAAAGAAAAGAAAAGAAACTGAAGATGTTCATGGTTAGGTAGTAGTTGGGAGACTCCAATACGCATTTAAAAAATAGCCCTCTGCAGAGCTGTGGTGTGCAGATTTGGTCAAAGAACAACTCTTTTGTGGCCCTTTACATACCAGTCTGTCTCTTAAGAAATGCTGAATACGAGATTAAATGGATGCATTCTCAACAGGGACCAGAGCTGTATTGCTGACATCTGGCTCCTGCCAGCTGTTTGAAGGGACACAGTAGTCAGCAGAAGATACCATAGAGTCAGGCATCTTTCGGGGAACATCATGAAAATTGTGTTATTTGGTCATTGGTTTTACTCTGCCACTCGGTCTTCAGCCTTGCTATTATCTGCCTTCATTTAGAAAGCACTTAGCAAGGTTAAACAATATGTGATTTTGAGCTAAGGTGTTAAGGGCTGATTATAATTTATAATGCCTCCTTCTCAGAAAACACTTGCATTTTTAAACACCAGCTTTTAGTTTAGAGTCTTTGCACAGCCTTGAGTTTTAAGGCAATATCGAATACTGTAACAGGAATGTAAGAAGGACAGCTCAAAATAGAAAAAAATTTCCAGATGTTTTTCATATAAGATCATCATTTAATATTTGAGCAGTGTTTTCTAATGATTACAAAATATTTTTACATAGGCTTTAATCCTTTTAACAACCTTGTAGGTTGTTAGTGAGAAGACTGAGGTAGAATCATCTGCTTGATTCCATCTACAGTACATAGTAGGATACTGTATCTTGATGGAATTTAGGCTGCCATAAGTATTATGTATGCAGTAAGGATATCATATTTATTTACTTATATGCCAGCCTTTAAAACAAAAAGATACATGAAACAAAATTATTATAATAGTATCATAAAGAGAAGTTATGAACTAGAAAGAGAAGTAGAGATCTGCTCATTCAAAGGATTGGAATTATTATAACTCCATATCAAATAGTTATTGACTTCCTGGCATCCAAGACTAAAAGGAAATCTAATGGATCCCTTGGTTTTGTAGTCAAGAACAGGTGGTGGTAAGGAGCAAAAACATTTTTTATATTGTTGGCACTGAATTTTGAAAAGTCTTTTTCACACATTTTATAGAATGGACACTGAATATTGAAATGCACAATAGGCTCAGAGGCTGTTATTTTCCGGACAAAACCTACTTGAATTGCAGGCCTCTCTGTTCTGATTCCCAGGTCGGGACACTGTAAGGGTTTGTTCCTATGTCATCTTGCTGGACCTTCGTCTTTCCTTTCTTGCATCGCTGTGAGAGATCTCACCGGCAGTTCTCTATTGGCTACATTCCTGCCTCCTTACTGCTCATGCTTTTGCCTTTTCTGTCTTCTCTGTTGTCTGTTTCACTCTGCTCAGTGCCTTAGAAATGTCAGGACTGCCTTCCTCCTGCCACTCTTTGGGGGATGCCCACGTGGTGGTGCCGACCTACCCTTGAATCCAAAGTACCTTTGGGGGTGAGTCTCCCCATTTGGAGTCACATTGCCCTCTTTCTTTCCGTTCTGGCCAATATTTCTTGTTCTTCTGGCCTGCTTTTGGAGGAGGAGGACCCACAGGAGTGTGGCTGGTTCCCTAGTGATATAGTCTCTTCAGCTTTGTGATACTTATGGCACCTACCCAAGCCTTGGGCTTCATATACCTCAGCAGGTCTGACATATTTCTCAAATGTAGCCATTCTCTCAGGAATTCTATTTTCTCTAGCTTGTGCCTCACAGTCAATCCAATATGTCTGTACAGAATTGAACCTCACTGTGAACATGCTTAAAGTTTATCCCCATGAGTCTCTTTTGAACTAATGAGAAGAGGGGGTAGGGCTTGGTAGTAGAGTGTTTATAACTTAACATGCAAGCATACTTGAGACTCAGCTCTGAGCCAGCTGGGATCTCATTGCAAAAGGATGAAGAGGTGGATTTCAAATACTATTTCATGTAACAACCTCTGATAATAGTCTTTAAACAGCAATTCAATGAAGAGTGTTCTATGAGGCTAATGTGGTACCTGTACATAGACTTCCAGCTTTTTAACTTGCTCCAAGGAGTGGCTTTCAATAGTAGAGGAGCAAATGGATAGTTCTGTAACCATGCTTACTTATCTGAGACTGGAAAAATCAATTCTGCATCTTATTTCTACCATGTGGTCATAACTGATGTTGTGACAAATGTGGAAGAACAAAGGAAACTTTCTGTTTTCTAGTTGAAATTCCTAATGGTCATTTCCTTGAGAAATTCTAAACAGTCTTCTTAAATAGCCAATCTCATTTCCTGCAGCCCTACTCCTGATTGAGAGCAGGGAGAGATTAATGGAGGATGGCCATGGTTCAGTCTTATTGGGCAGCTGTGATAGATTGAATGCCACCAGCTGCATTGCACTAGGTATTCTGGCAAATCCTGTTTCTGACAATATACTGTTCAGAGTATTGATTATGCTAACCTCTAGTTGTAAATTCATGTCTGGAGTGAATACTTGCAATAAAGCCCATTTGTCAAGCACAGGCTTAATCAAAGATTATAATTGGCATTAATGAGTCCTCAGTAAAAGAACAGGTTTGGAGTACCAGTTAAAGATTGGTCCATGTCAGTGCATCCATCAGTAATCACCATCTGGAATGGAAGCTGACAGCTGTGCAGGGAATTAGGGAAGTGGCTGCTGGGATACTTTCCTTTTTGATGGGCAGTTGCCCAGAGTCCTCATTATAGATTATATTTGGATTGAGTGGATGACCTTTTTGGCAAAGCTAGTACTATCATCCTTTAATGTTTTCTTGTGAGAAATCCATTCTGAAGAAAATTTTAAAAGCTTACAAAGAAGCAGCAGAGGGTCAGTTTAAACTTAATTCCAGAACCTTGAATTTGCCAATCATGATTTTGCAGATATTTTGCATGCACACTTGGAAAACAAAATCAAGACGTCTTTCTACTTCTTGATCCAAGGATCAATCTCAAAAATATTGAAGGGACCATTTTCCCTTTCATTGGATTTTATCTTTTGGGTATCATCTGTGTCTTAATTCCATTACATTAAAGAGATGACCTTTTTCTTCTTTGGCTTTCATCTTTTCTCCCTTTGGTCACACTCTTATCCATGAGACTAGAGTTAAAGTGGGCTAGCAACTGTTTTCACCTGGCAGAAGAGTCTATCCTATCTTTCTCTGTGGCTCTGGCGCAGCAGTCCCATTTCTGCGTGAACTCATTGGAGAGTGTAACCTCCTGATGTCCTGGGAAACACCTGGATGGAAGGCAGGTGACCCCAGCCGCCCCCACTGCTGGCAGCAAGGTGGGGCAATGGCTGCAGTGCTCCAGCCTAGAGGTCCTACTTCTGCTTGAATATGCTGAGGGGCACAGCTTTCTGTTGCACCAGAAACAGCCAGAGGGCAAGGCGAACAACTCCACCCACCCCCTCCCTCTCATAGTCAGAAGGGCCACACTTGCTAGAAATTCCAGCCCAGTGGTCCTGCCTCTGCCTGAACCCTGTAGGCAGGCACAACCCTGTGTTCCCCCCGGGAAGCACTGAGACAGCAGATAAGGGCTGACTCAGCAAGGATATGGCCTGTCTGCCAACTGCAGCCCTTGCCTGAAGGAGCTCCATGGAACAGAACACCCAACAAAGGAAATGCAGGCATGGAGACAGTAATCAGAGAGGGCTCGTCCAAGACCCAGGAGCAGACTAGAATTAAAGCCAGTCGACTAAACCCACCTTATGCCACAACCGAACTACCAATGGCACCAAAGAATATCAATGCAAAAAAAAAAAAAAAATCCAAGGGACAGCAACTTCACAGATTGAAGGAATGTCAGCACGCACAGGTGAGAAAGAACTAGCAAGGGATCTCTGGCAACTCAAAAAGTCAGAGCGTCTTCTTAACTCCAAACAACCACAGTAGGTCTTCAGCAATGGTTCTTAACAAGGATAAAATGGCCGAAATGTCAGAGATATAATTCAGAATATGGATAGGAACAAAGATTATCGACATTCAGGAGAAAGTCAAAACCCCATCCAAGGAATCTAAGAAATATGGTGAAACAATGTAGAAGATAAAAGATGAAATGGCTGTTTTAATAAAGAACCAAACTGAATCAACAGAGCTGAGAAACTCAACTCACTTCAAGAATTTCGTAGTACCATTGCAAGTGTTAATAGCAGAATTGACCAAGCTGAGGAAATATCTCAGAGCTTGAAGACCACTTCTCCAAAATCAGTCAGGCAGGCAAAAATAAAGAAAAAACAATAAAGAAGAATGAATAAAACCTCTGAGAAATATGAGATTATGTAAACAAACCAAATCTATGACTCATTGGCATTCCTGAAAAAGAGAGAGAGAAATCAAGCAAATTGGAAAACATATTTCAGGATATCATCCACAAAAATTTCTTTAACCTCACTAGAGAGGACAACCCTCAAATCCAGGAAATGCAGAGAACCTCTGTGAGATACTATATAAGAAACCATCCCCAAAACACATCATTATCAGATTCTTCAAGGTCAAAATGAAAAAAAAAAATGTTAAAGGCAGCTACAGAGAAGGGGCAGGTCACCTACAAAGGCAACCCCATCAGGTAAACAGAAGGCCTTTCAGCAGAAACTCTGTAAGCCAGAAGATATTGGGGACCTATATCCAACATTCTTAAAGAAAGGAAATTCCAACCAAGAATTTTATATACAGCCAAACTAAACTTCATAAACGAATGAGAAATAAGATTTTTTTCAGACAAGCAGTTGCTAAGGAAATTCACTACCACAGGACCTGCCTCACAAAAGGTCCTTAAGGGAGGGATAAATATGGAAAGAAAAGACCATTATCAGCCACCACAAAAACATGCTTAAGTATATAGACCATTGACACTCTAAAACATTGACACTCTAGAAGTATATAGACCATTGACACTCTAAAACATTGACACTCTAAAACAACCACATAACCACATTGACACTCTAAAACAACCACATAATAATCTGCTAACAACAAGATGACAGGGTCAAACCTGACATATCAATATTAACCTTGAATGTAAATAAATGACCCAATTAAAAGGCACAGAGTGGCAAAGAGGCAAGACACAACTGTATGCTGTCTACAGCATATACATCTCATGTGCAGTGATACCCATAAGCTCAAAGTAAGGGAACGGAGAAAAATCTACCAAGCAAACAGAAAAAAGGAAAAGCAAGGGTAGCCATTCTAATTTCAGACAAAACAGACTTTAAACCAACAGTGACCAAAAAAAGACAAATAAAGGTATTACAGAATACAAAAGTGTTCAATTAAACAAGTAGACTGAACCATCCTAAATAGGTATACACCCAACACAGGAGCACCTAGATTCATAAAGCAAGTTCTTAGAGACCTATAAAGAGACTTAAATAACCACACAATAATAGCGGGGTATTATTTTATTAATAATTATAATTATTATTTATATTAAAGTAAGTATTGATTAATAAAGCTCTGGACTCTAAGGAGACCATACATCATTGCTCATTTTGTCACATGTCAGCCTTAAGTACAGTGCTACTCTATACTGTGGAAGGCTTTATAAAACCAACCTGAAATATTTGAGTATGTTTATAAAATATTTTCTTAAATTCAAACGTGTTAAATCACATAAGTATTTCTGTTCGAATGAGGTCAGTGTTAGGTCAATATAAGGTAATGGTAGGACTACTTAGTGGTGCTGTTTGTTGAGGAATATTCTGTTAACTTTGGAGAGTTTTAGTAAGACATTGGAAGAATTCAATACTGTAGTACTCTTATTCCATAGAAATTACTCTTTTCAATTTAAAGATTGTATCAGCTCTCTTCATGAGTGGAGTAGACATGGCCTTGATAATTATTAATTATTTGTTAATGATAATTGCTACATTTATATGCCTACTATGTGGCCTTGTGCTACATAAAGTACATACCAGCTCATGTAACTTTTCAAACAATTCTGTAAGGACAGATGTTACTATCCAGATTTCCACAGATGAGGTTCTAAGAGGTTAGACTGTTTATTTTCAGTAACACTATTAGTAAATGGTAGAAATTGGATTCGAACCAGTAATTGCCAGACTCCAAAGCTCATGCTTTTTTTGCTCTGCCTTTATGCTGAATTCAATTTTCTTAGTGTCTTAGCAGCCACCTCCTTGGTAGGATGCCTTGGTAGGTCCTTTGAACATAGGTAAACATAGGTATGGGTATATGCATGGTTTGCTGCCTTTGTCTTCCACACAGTAAACTGTAAATTCTAAGATCCTTTTTATGTTCTAAACTGATTATTTTAAAAACTTAGTTAATAAGATATCATCAGCAGGGTCATCTTATTATGAGAGGAAATAAAATATAGCTCTTTTCCTCAATCTCTACACATATATACATGCAAATATAAGGAGAGAAAAAATTCTTAAAAAATACTTTTGAATACATTATTTAACCTTTAATATTTACATTAACTAAATTACATATGAGCTTACTGTAATATGTTAGAAGATTGGCTCAAAATTCATCCCATTTATGTTGCAGTTAATTCTATGGTATTTTTACCCCTTGTATTTTTAAGTTTCCACTTGCTTATATAAGAATTTTTTTAGAATAACAATTTATAGACTTTTTTAAAGAAAAATACCATTAAATTTTATTGTCATAATTTACAACACAATACCGCAACTAAGTAGCTTATCTTAAAATATTACCAGTTATTATAAATCAAGAATATTAAACACTGTCTTTAATGAAAAGGCTCATTACATACTAGTTAGTGGTTCTAGCCACTGAACGAATTTTCATTCCATCATCAATTTTGTTTGGTCCTTAATAGCATCAGTTGAGATACACCTCATGTTTAAGAACAAATAAAAAGAGAGCCATTCAATCATTTGAGCAGCTCAAATGAACAATGTAGACATTGTGTGATAATTTAATTTGCCCAGTTGATTAGGTCCCACTAATCTCCCCCTGCCCTAAGTGGCATAAGGAAAAAGTTCAAGATGATTCATTATTTCATTAAAAATTATATAGATTCACCGATCTACTCCTGTCTCTGACATACCTTGGGACAAGTTTACTCAGGAAACCTACCTTTTTTGTTATATTAGCTCATGTATGTGGTGGGTTTTGTTATTGTTGTTGGGGTTTTAGAGGTTAAATATGAAGTAATTCTGCACAGGAGGTGAGACAGGAAGCAAATAGGTATTTCTCTTGAGGTTGGAAATTTGCAGTGGTTATCTGCCTTAATAAATTACATAGATGGGCTGTGGAAATACTTGTTAATGAGAGGTATCAGTACATTAGCAAAAACAAATATATGAAAGTGGGGAGGTTGTTTTCAACCAGGAATCCTCTTCTTTTCCCATCTTCTATGGATCCTGAGTATTGTTACCTCATAGCTCCTCTGTCAAGAATGGAAAATAAAAAAATTGTACACCACCAAAATAAAATGTAAACATAGAATGGGGCAACCTTTCCAAATTTTACAAAATATGGTTCATATTATGAGAAACACAGTGGGCTAGGAATCTGAATCTTGGTTAAGAGGCCTGTTTCTGCTGTATCCTGGCTGTGCCTTCGAGAGGAAAGTCATCGAATAATATGGGACCTCTGCTATTTCTAAAGGTGAGATGGTAATTACAGCCCCTTAGCAACCTTGTTTGCTAAGATCAAGTGAGTGTTTGTAAAATACTTTGAAACCACAAAGTACCATCTAAATGAGATGGATTATGGTGCTGAAGCCAGATTACTTGGCTGCTTTTCCAGGGACTTGAACTTCTGAGTGTTCTTTCTTCCTAACTCTTGGTCAAGAGAAGAAGTACAGATGTTAAATTTCACTGTAACCACTGGAGATGGTAAGGACAAATTAGCAAAATTAGTGAAAAATCTAGAAAGTTGGAGAAGGACCTCATAAAATTTTTTAGGATCATAATTGAGGTGCTTTTCCCCCTTGATGTGGTTTGCCTGTGTCCCCACTCAAATATCATCTTGTATTATAGTTCCCATAATCCCCATGTGTCGTAGGAGGGAGTAAATTGAATCATGGGGGCAGTTACCTCCGTGCTCTTCTTGTGATAATGAGTGAGTTCCCATGAGATCTGATGGTTTTATAAGGTGCTTTTCCCCTTTTCTCCTTACTAACATCATGTGATGAAGGAAGTGTTTGCTTCCCCTTCCACCATGATTGTAAGTTCCCTGAGGCCTCCTCAGCCATGCAGAACTGTGAATCAATTAAGCCTGTTTCCTTTACAAATTACCTAGTCTCAGATATTTCTTTTTTTGTCTTTTTTTCTTTTTTTTTTTTTTTGAGATGGATTCTAGCTATGTCACCCAAGCTGGAGTGCAGTGGCACAATCTCATCTCACTGCAACCTCTGGCTCCTGGGTTCAAGCGATTCTCCTGCCTTAGCCTCCTAAGTATCTGAGACTACAGGTGTGCACCACCACGCCCAGCTGATTTTTTTTTTTTTTTTTTTTATTTTTAGTAGAAACTGCCTATGTTGGCCAGGCTGGTCTCAAACTCCTGGCCTCATATAATCCACTCACCTCGGCCTCCCAAAATGCTGGGATTATAGGCATGAGCCACCATGCCCATCCTCAGGTATTTCTTCATAGCAGCATGAGAGTGGACTAATACAGTAAATTGGTACCACAGAGAATGGGGTGCTGCTATAAAGATACCTGAAAATGTAGAAATGACTTTGGAGCTGGGTAACAGGCAGAGGTTAGAACAGTTTGGAGGGCTCAGAAGAAGATAGGAAAATGTGGGAAAGTTTGGGACTTCCTAAAATCTTGTTGAATAACTTTGACCAAAATGTTGATAGTGTTATGGACAATAAAGTCCAAGCTGAGGTGACCTCAGATGGAGATGAGAAACTTGTTGGGAACTGGAATAAAGGTGACTCTTGTTATGCTTTAGCAAAGAGACTGGCAGAATTTTGCCCCTTCACTAGAGATCTGTGGAACTAGGAACTTGAGAGAGATGATTTAGGGTATCTGGCAGAAGTTTCTAAGCAGCAAAGCATTCAAGAGGAAGCAGAGCATAAAAGTTTGGAAGATTTGCAGCCTGAAGATGGGATAGAAAAGAAAAACCTATTTTCTGGAGAGAAATTCAAGCCTGCTGCAGACATTTGCATAAGGAAAGAGAGGCCAAATGTTAATCAAAAAGGCAATGGGAAAATATCTCCAGGCCATGTCAGAAACCTTCACAGCAGCCCCTTCCATCACAGGCCTAAAGGCCTAGGAGGGAGAAATGGTTTCCTGGTTTGGGCCCAGGGGCTCCCTGCTGTATGGGGCCTCAGGACATGGGGTCCTGTGTCCCAGCTGCTTCAACTTCAGTGATGGATAAAAAGGGCAAATGTACAGCTCAGGCTGTTGCTTCAGAAAGTACAAGCCCCAAGCCTTTGTGGCTTACATGTTGTGTTGGGCATGAGGGTACACAGAAGTCAAGAATTGAGGTTTGGTAGTATCTGCCTAGATTTCAGAGGATGTATGGAAATGCCTGGATGTCCAGGCAGCAGTTTCCTGCAGGAGTGAGGCCCTCGTGGAGAACCTCTGCTAGGGTAGTGCAGAAGGGAAAGGTGGAGTTGGAGCCTCCACATATAGTCTTCACTGTGGTATTGCTTAGAGGAGGTGTGAGGAGAAGGTTACCACCCTCCAGACCCAAGAATGGTAATCCACTGACGGCTTACACCATGCACCTGGAAAAGCCATAGACATTCAACATCAGCCCATGAAAGCACCTGGGAGGGGGGTTGTACCCTGCAAAGCCACAGGGGTGGAGCTGCCCAAGGCATGAGAGCCTACCTCTTACATCAGCATGACCTGGATGTGAGACATGGAGTCAAAGGAGATCATTTTGGAACTTTAAGGTTTAATGACTGCCCTAATGGATTTTGGACTTCATGGGGCATGTAACCCCTTTCTTTGGCCAATTTCCCCCATTTGGAATGGGTATACTTACCCAGTGCCTCTACCTGTATTGTATCTAGGAAGTAACTAACTTGCTTTCAATTTTACAGGCTCATAGGTAGAAGGGACCTGTCTTGCCTCAGATGAGACCTGGGACTTGGAACTTTGGGTTAATGGTAGAATGATCTAGACTTTGGGGGACTGTTGGAAAGGCATGATTGTGTTTTGAAATGTGAGGACATGAGATTTAGGAGGGGAAAAGGGTGGAATAATATGGTTTGGCTGTATCCCTACCCAATCTCATCTTGAATTATAGTTCCCATATTTGCCACATATTGTGGGAGGGACCCAGTGAGAGGTAACTGAATTATGGGGGTTGTTCCCTCCATGCTGTTCTTGTGATAGTGAGTGAGTTCTTGCAAGATCTAATGATTTTATAAGGGGCTTCTCCCTCTTTGCTTGGCAATTCTCCTTCCTGCCACCATGTGAAGAAGGATGTGTTTGCTTTCCCTTCTGTCATGATTGTAAGTTTCTTGAGGCCTCCCCAACCATGTGGAACTGTGAGTCAATTAAGCCTCTTTCCTTTATAAGTCACCCAGTCTTGGGTATTTCTTGATAGCAGTGTGAGAACAGACTAATACACCCCTCCCAGAGAATCTGAGTGAATGAAACTTTTGGCTCTGAAATCAGTCAGACCAGAGTTTGAATTCTACCTCTGCCATTTACTGGCTTTGTAAGCTTGGGAAAGTCACTTTATCTTTTGGCCTCAATTTCCTCTTTTGTAAATTGTGGTATTTTGCACCTACTCTCTGTGTTGTGAGAGTTAAATTACCTAAATATCCCAAATATTTATCTCATTGACTGGCTTATATCAAGTGCTCAATAACTGCCTGCTACTATCATTACACAGAATATGTCTTCATCATGATCAATAAGTGGATTCACTGGGCATGTTCTAGGACCAAATCTTACAAGCCAGGATGCTCCCTTTCAGGAAATTCTCAGCCTAGACCTGGAAGCCTGAAGGTTTCTCATAGTCTGGGCTGCTGCCACATATTCAAATTTTTGCCTTCCTTCCTGGAGCACAGGAATCTTACATATAGGAGTCCAGCCCCTGAATCATCTCAGCTCTGTGCTAGTGATCCCCTCAACTCTGATTCATTGTGAGTACGGCAGTTTGCCATAAATTGTGCATGCATACCTGTGGATATGTATATTTATATAAGAGAAATAATGTATGAAAAATTAGAGTGAATCGTGTGTGAAGTCTCCTCAAAAGAATAAGAAAGGAGTGAATACACTTATTTTCCAGTCTCTGTGGCTGGGCTTCATAATGGCCTCAATCAACTCTCAACCTGTCATTTTGGTCTCACCACAGGCTAGCTATCTTCCTGTTCACTATCACATTGACACTGCCTCCTGATTTCCCCTAAACTTTGTGTGATTTTGAAACTTGGAGCCCTGTGCCTTTCTTGTCTCTTACCTGCCTAATGAGTTCCCACTCATCCTTTAAGACCCAGGCCAAATACCACTCTTTGGTGAAATCTTTTCTCATGTCATCTAGACTGATAGTCTATGCCTCATTTATGTTTTCTGGCATTGAATAAATAACAAAATAAAATTAAGTGTTAAAGACTGTCATGACTGAGAAACTAGTACATGCTAAGGAGTCTTCAGGCTTTATCTTATTTGATGTGCATATAAACTTATGTCCATTTTACAGAAGACAAAAGTAAGATTCAGAAGATTTAAATAATTTGTCCAGGGTTACAAATACAGTAAGCAGAGTTCAATGTATGTCTAAAGCTTGTGCTCTTACCTACCAGGGCACTATTTATTTTATGGCATGGTTACCCCTCCAATAGGCTGAGATTCCTCATTTTTACTCCTCTTGGGAGCCCTCTTTGACACATAATAGGAGCTTAATAATTATTTACTGAATAAATATTGATGTAAATCCTAAATAAATATTTGTCAAGTGAATAAAGGCTAAGCAGTAGTTTTTAAATTTAGATGATTTGATATGCAGTATTCCTTATTACTGTAGTACATTAATGGCCCTGTGATTTCACAGCTAGATTATTATTTCTTCGTGTGTTTACTTATCATAAAGACCATATTCCGAAATAGTTATAGGTCCCATGGATTTTAGTCTTTAATGTGTGCTATTATATAATGCATAATATAAAGTTAACTATAGAGAAACCTTTTTAATTTCTCTACTTCTTTAATTGAAGGTGGTTGTGTATGTGGAGTGGGAAGATCATATGTTTTTGTCCTTTGAGACTTGCTGTTATGAGTGTCTCTTCATGGTTTCAAGAAGCAATTATCCTGCTAGGCACAGGATTTGTAAAAAACAAATGAAGTCATATAATAATGAGTGACTTCCTCCTCTGCGTACCTCTTCTAGGAGGTATAATTGGGATTTGATTGTTGAATTTGGACTTTAAAGCTTACTTCAAATGGGAACCAATCATAATCCCAAAAGACACAATTCTCGCAGCCATAATGGCAAATGTTGAAATCTCAAAACAGCAAAGTCCCAAAAATATAATTCTGACAAAAAATACTTAAAAATTCTTTAGAAGACATTTGCTTACATTTCAAAAAGGGGGTTTATTTGAGAAACATATAAAAACAGAACTGAACACTTCATAGGGTATTTTCACAATAAAATAGGCAATAATAGCATATGTATTTTTGCAAGCACTCAAGTATACTAACAACAGTTGCATGGGTATAAGAATTATGAGCAGATAAATCAAATTCACAAAGAAATAGGTCAAAAAAGGACATGTATAAATACATATATCACTATGTTTGGTAATTGTGTGCACCCAGATTTATAACTGCAGTCATCTGAAATACTATGACCAAAAACCTAACCATTTTGATGAGATCTATCAAAAATTGCAGTGGATCAACACTGCATATATAGTCACCCAAAATGCCAAGATCTCAAGAAATTTTATCTTTTATAAATGCAGATGTACAATGACATCTCTCCATTTGTTGAAAAATTTCAATATTTTAACATATACATACAATGCTTACACACAAAATCAACATTGTGATAATGCCTTTTCATGGAGTCAAATTTGCAAGCAATGCATGAACAAATTAGAACCCTCTAAATGTCTCTACACAATTATACCATTATTGGAAAGGATGCAAAGATAAAATATGTAGAATAGTGAATTGTAAAAAACAAATGGCTGCAATTTATAATAGAAAAAAATCCTAAAAAAGGAAAAAGAAAGAAAAGCAATACCCTCTTGTCTTAACGTATTTGTACAATTAAGAATTTATTGCATTAATTTAAGTGAGAGACAATGGTAGTTGGGTATAGAATGGTTCTGTTGGTGATGACTGTAATGCTACTGGGGGTGGGAGAAATCGATGGATTTGATTATTATATTTAAAAGGTAAATGGACAGATTTGGTTATAGCATAGAAAAAGGGACTATAAGGTTGGCTTCAAAATCCCTTTCTTGCTACTTGGATTGGTCATGATTCTGTTCTCTCAGATTAGGAACAAAGGAAGAGCCCAGAGTTAGAGGAGAATAGGTTTTATTCTTAGACTCACTGATTATGTTTTGATGGACTTCTGCATAAGGGAAATGGTAGGGCAATGGCAAAATGTGATGTAAATATTTCAGTGACATTCACTAATCTGTTTATCATTATTGACAATGTTTTTATTTCTCTTGTTTGTTGCCACGTAACTTTTCTGATGTCTTTAACTGATCATGGATTCCTTGCTGACATAGAGGACCTCAGGATAAATTGCCCGTTTATTGCCTCTTAATGTTCTAAGGCCTTGTTCTTTAGAAGATGTTACTGCCTGCTTGTTCAGTTTCTTTTTTTTTCTGCTAAAAATACACAGTGACTCTGACCTAAAACATGGGAACCATTTGAATCAAAATAGTAAAGCATCTTTCCCTCAATAGTTCTGCTAGGGGTAAACCTTGTCTTTTTAAAAAATAGACTTTCATTTTTAGAAATTTTAGATTTTCAAAAATACTGAAGAGATAGTACAGAGAGTTTCAATATATCCCAACAGACAGTTACCCCTATTATTAACATCTTATATTATCTACCACTACAGTATCATACAGAATATTTTCTAGAATCCTTTCAAACAGGGGTGGTATTATTTACTCAAAGGGGGAAAAAGCTGCTAGTAAGAGGCAGGAAAGAATGAACCCTCAACCATCTTACTGCTCTGAAACTCCAAAACTCAAAAACTAGCACAAATAGCTAAAAATAGAAAAACAAAACTCCATGGATAATAAAATAGCCACCACAAACCCTTATTTAAACTCCAGAATCTTTGTGAGCTACAGTGAAATTTGAATCAAATCCAAAGAGGAAGCCCAGGTTCATAGCATCTGCCCTATTTTTTAGGAAACAGCAATTTTCAGGAACGGTCTCTAAAAGGCCACATAAATGCCCCACTCAACATGACTACTAATGTGGGTGAACTGGAAAGATGCATTCCCCCTGAGGCTCATTTCTTCAGGTACAAAGCTTTCAAAGAGGTGGGAATAAAAAGATCACATGGCCGTACCATTTTTATTTTTTCCAACTCAGCTTTCTGAATTGGAGTGGCAGCCTGAAGTCCAGGCTTGGCCATAGACACAGATCTAGCTTCGCCACTAGTGGGCAATATTAGCTGAACAGAAATAAACATGCACTGACCTTCTGAGCAGAAGTTTCTTAGATGTAGAACTTTGTGGTTTTACTCCCTGTCTACCTAGGGAGATCTGCTGTTTAAGAAGGAGAAGAAGGAAAACTCTTTTCCCCACAGGACCGGCTATTTCCCCTTCCGATACACACATGGAAGCTTTAACGCTATAAAATCAGATGAAGGGGGAACACTGATCATATCTACTTCAAAGAATGTGGATATATTTCTTTATCCAGATCAAGCAGTGTTTAAGACCATAGTCTAGCATGCTCACAATTAATTTATTTGCTTTTAATTTCATGTCTCTTAGGCCTAAAATGGATGTTCTTCCTTTCTGGCATGTAAAGATAAGCAGAGTTCACACATAGGAAGTGCAAGTCTAGAAGAATTATCAATGCTTTGAGGCTAAAATCAGCTTCTTTCTCCACTGACAGACTAAAACATCACCTGTCCAGAACTGAGAGTATAGTGTTCTCTTGAAAAGGGCCAGATGGTTTTGTCAATAATTTACTCTGACAATGTAGAAATAGCTGGGCTCTAGGAAGAGATCCAGGTTTCTGATGCTCATTTTGCAATTATAGCCCTTCTACATCTTATTCTTAGCTGCTATTAGTTTTAAAGCCCCTAAAATGGAACAGGCTTGTTAGGCTATCTTTAGTCAATAATTCCTTTCCCATTCTAAAACAATTTAGTGCATTATCTTGGGCCAAGAATAGGAGAAGGGATAGTGTTTTCCTTAAATGATGTTGCTAATGCATTGTGCAATGTTAGTGAACCTGCTCCTCAAACTGTCTCTTGAGAAGAAGCTATCAGTGCTGTCAATCTTACACGTTAGCAATCAAACAGATATGAGATTAAGATCACCAAATGCTGACTGTTTGCAATTCAAATGTGAGCTTTACTTCCTCTGAGTCGTTCTTGGAATCCTGAGTTTTTATCTTTAGAGGAATTATTAATATTAACACTGTAAATTAACTCATAGAATATTAGTGCTGGAGGTACTTTAAGAATACATAACTCAATCCCTTTGCTTCACAGATGAATAAACAGAATTTCAAAGGCTGAGAAATTTGCCCTAGGTCACAGACTAGTGAGAAGCAGAAAAGAGACTAGAGTGAGAACTCTTAGAGAAATGGTCTTTAACTTTCTCTGTTTTGTCACTGTTTACACAAGCCTAGGACCAGCAGACTCCTAGCTATTTGCAATTTGCCACAATGCTCCTTTGTGGCTGGGACTCAGTTTATATATCTGAAAGTTGGGATAAAAATGCCTGCCCCCACAGTGTATTTGTGATGCAAATGAGAAGCGTGTAAAATGGCTAAATGTGTACGTATGTGTGTGGGGTGGGGCAGGGGTGTGGGGTGGTGGTGGTTGAAATTTTGCATCTGTATCAATCTTGAAGCAATCCCTTTATATTTCACAAGTCAAGTACTCTAATAGCCCAGCATTCAGCAATTATTTTCAGATTACGTTAATGTGTTTTTTTCCTTCAAAGCACTTCACTTGTAGATATTGCAGTCTGTTTATATGTGATGCTGAAGTGAAAAGGTTATTATTAGCTTGGAAGTAAGCAATGCCAGCTATAGAGTGTTTTATTTTACTTGGATATTATAAGCTAAGACGATGAGAAAGGCTTGCTGTGGGAGCACAGAATTTTCCGTCTTTCTGCCATCCTGACTTTATTCTCAGCTTGTTCATTCTTCTTGCAGTATTTCTAGAGAGGGAGGAACATTTTGAGTTTGTGGGCTTCAAGGGTTTGATTCCAATTGTAGGTGAGTTTGGAGTCTCTTGTGTCAAGGCATCAGGTGCCTCAATAAATGAGTCTGTGGTCATGAATCAGTAGACTAGCAAACAGAAAGACAAGAG
This sequence comes from Hylobates moloch, assembly GCF_009828535.3. Lineage (NCBI taxonomy): Eukaryota > Metazoa > Chordata > Mammalia > Primates > Hylobatidae > Hylobates > Hylobates moloch. The sequence goes on along the minus strand of NW_026652281.1, from coordinate 122,448,525 downwards.
CATGTCTTTATCTACTTCCTTGAGCTTGAAGAGAGAGGCTGTCCTATTCCCCTTTATATCTCCAGGGCTTAGTGAGAATGGAATAAGTACATTTTGAAATAAAAAGACTGATATTTCTTTGCTTATACCTGAAAGTGGAATTAATTCCAGATGGATAAATAAAAATTAAAATGTCAAAACAGAAAAGTGCTGGAGTAAAATATTGGTATTTGTTTAAATTTGGAGTAACATCATAGGCAGAAACCACATGTAAAGTTTAGATAGTTTTTATCAGGTAAAAATAAACAGTTTTTGTATAAAAAATCCAATATGAAGTTTAAAAAGAGACTCTAACTTGAGAATGAGATTTGGAATTGCACAGCACGGGTAAATCCTCATTATCAAGACTTCTTAAAAATCAGTAAAAGGTAATGATTATTCTTCCCAATAGAAAAAATGAAATAAGGACCAACAGGCAATTCACTAAAGAAGAAATATAAGTGGTTAATAAATATGAAAACATTTTAAATATTATCAGTAAGAAAACTTGCACATTGGAGAACAACAATGAAGCACTATTTGTAACTATTTAACTGGCATAGATTTTGAGAACATAGTAATACTCAGCTTGGCAGGAACATCACTCTTATGCACTACAAGTAGGACTCTGTATGGTTAAGAACATTTTACATTATGTATACAGTTGCATAAAATCAAGTCTGTTTTTTCATCCAACAATTACACTTTTAAGAAATATATGAAGCGTGTGCAGTTATATAGGCAAAATGTTTACTAAAGCATGGTTTATAATATAAGAAAAGTTAGAAACAGCCTAAATATTCCAAACAGGAGACTTATTCAATAACTTATATAATATTAGAATCTTGCAATTATGATATATTAAAATAAATCATATGGTTTTTGTCCTTCATTCTGTTGATGAGATGTATTGCATTTATCAGTTTGCATATGTTGACTATCCTTGCATTCCTGGGATGGGTCCCATTTGTTCATGATGTGTTATGTTTCTGATATCTGTTGGATTCAGTTTGCTATTATTTTGTTGAGGATTTTTGCATCTATATTCATCAGAGATATTGGCCTATAATTTGTTGTCGTTGTGTCCTTGTCTTATTTTGGTATAATGGCTATGCTGGCCTTGTAGAATGAGTGAAGGAGAACACTTTCCTCTTAAATTTTTTGGAATAATTTCAGGAGATTTGGTATTAGTTCTTCTTTGTATGTTTGGTGGAATTGAGCTGTGAGTCCCTCCAGTCCTGGGATTTTCCTTTTTGAGAGACTTATTACTGATTCAGTCTTGCTACTCATTATGTCTATTTGGGTTTTCTATTTCTACCTATTTCAATCTTGGTATGTTGTATGTTTCCAGGAATTTATCCATTCCCCCTAGCTTTTCAGTTTGTCGGCATATAGCTGTTTATAATAGTCTCTGACTATTCTTTGTATTTCTGTGGTATCAGTTGTAATGCTTCCTTTTTCATTTCTGATTTTGCTTATTTGGGTATTCTCTTTTTTCTTGGTTCATCTAATAGTGGTTTATCGATTTTGTTTATCTTTTCAAATAACTAATTTTTTGTTTCATTTATTCTTTGTATTTTTTGGTCTCTATTTCATTTAGTTCTGCTCTTATATTTATTATTTCTTTTCTTCTGCTAATTTTGGGTATGGTTTGATCTTGTTTTTCTAATTCCTTGGAGTACATTGTTTAGACTGTTAATTTGTAATCTTTCTAATTTTTTGATGTAGGCATTTTTTGCTATAAATTTCCCTCTTAGTACTACTTTTGTTGTATCTCACATATTTTGATATGTTGTGGTTTCTTTTCATTTGTTTTAATAAACTTTTTGTTTTAATTTTCGTTTCTTTGTTGAGTCAATGGTTATTGAGGAGCATGTTGCTTAATTCCCATATATTTTGTACAGTTTCTAAAATTCCTCTTGGTATTGATTTACAGCTTTATTCCATTGTGTTCTGAGAAAATACTTGATATAATATTGGTTTTTAAAAATTTGTTGAGACTTGTTTTATGGCCTATAACATGTGGCCTAAGAGAATGTTTGATGTACTAATAAAAGGAATACATACTCTGCAGTCATCGGATAGAATGTTCTGTAAATGTCTTGTAAGTTCATTTAGTCTAAATTACAGTTTAATTCCAATGTTTCTTTGTTAATTCTTTTTTGTCTAGATGATCTGTCTAACGTTGAAAGTAGGCTGTTAAAATCCCCCACTGTTATTGTATTGCAGTCTATTTAGTGCTTTAGATCTATTAACACTTGTTTTATAAATCTGGATATTCTAGTGTTGGATGCATATATATTAAAAATTGTTTTATTCTTTTTCTGGATTGATCCCTTTGTCATTATAAGACTTTCTTTGTCTTTTTTTTTTTTTTTTTACTGTTTTTGACTTAAAGTTGGTTTTATCTGATGTAAATATAGCTACTCTGGCTCACTTTTGGTATTCATTTGCATGGAATGTCTTTTTCTATTTCTTTACTTTCAGTCTATATGTATCTTTACTGATAAAATGAGTCTCTTGTATGTCCTTATGTCAGTATAAGGACATAGAAAACAAGAAAAGGCAAAAAAAAAATGATGCCGCCAGAGAAATACAATAGTTCTCTAGCAATAGATCTCAATCAAAAAGAAATTTTTGAAATCTCAGATTAATACTTCAAAATATTAATTTTAAAGAAGATTGGTGAGATACCAAGCAGTATATAGCTAAATCTTGTTTTTTAAAAATTTATCCAACCACATTTTGTATATATATTCAGTGGATAATTTAATCCATTTACATTCAAGATTATTATTGACATATGAGACTGTGTTTTGTTACATTTTTAATTGTTCACTGGTTGCTTCACATATTCTTTATTTCTCTCTTTTCTCTTGTTTATAATTGTAGTTTGGTGGGTTTCTGCAGTGTTATCATTTGAATCCTTTCTCTTCCTCCTTTGTGTGATTGCTTCACCAGAGTGTTATATTTTCACGTGTTTTCATGATAGTAAATGTCATCCTTTTGTTTCTAGGCTTAGGACTCTTTTGAACATCTTCTTTGTAGGGAAGGTCTAGTGGTAATGAATTTCCTCAAGATTTGTCTATCTTGGAAAGACTATTTCTTCCACATTCATGAAGGATAATTTTGCTGAATGTAGTATTCTTCACTGGTAGTTTATTCTTTCAGCACTTTGAATATATTATCTCATTCTCTTCAGGCTTGTAAGGTTTCTGCTGAGTAATGTGCTATTAATCAGAATGGAATTTCCTTTGTAGGTGACTAGACACTTTTCTCTTGCTGTTTTTAGAATTCACTCTTTATCTCTGACCTTAGAGAGTCTGACTACGATGTGCTGTAGAGAAGATCCTTTTACATTTTATCTGCATGGGGATTGCTGATCCTCCTGTATGGGAAAGTCTAAATCTCTTGCTAGACTTGGGAAATTTATATCAAATTGTTTGTTAAATAAATGCTCTAATCTTTTCATTTTCTCTTTGACCACAGCAATACTGATAATTCAAATATTTGGTTGCATTATGTTGTCCCAAATGTCACAAATGCTTTGCTCATCCTTTTTTTCTCTAAAATTTTGTCTGACTAAATTATTAAAGAAAAAAAAACCTGTCTTCAAATTCTTTCTTAGCTTGATTTTATGTATTATTGAAGCCTTTAAATTTATTTTTTACTGCCCTCAATGAATTATCCAGTGCCAGAATTTCTACCTGGTTGTTCTAAAAAATCTCTCTCTCTCTTTTTTTCTTTTTTGAGATAGAGTTTCACTCTGTTGCCCAGGTTGGAGTGCAGTGGCTCAGCCTTGGCTCACTGCAATCTCTACCTCCAAGGTTCAAGCGATTCTCATCCCTCAGCCTCCTGAGTAGCTGCTATTACAGAAAAAAAATCTATCTCTTTAGTAAATTTCTCATTCATGTACTGAATTGTTTTTCTGACTTTTTTGTATTGTTTTTCAGAATTCTCTTGTATCTCACCAAGCTTCTTTAAAATTAATATTTTGAAGTATTAATCTGAGATTTCAAAAATTTGTTTTTGATTGAGATCTGTTGCTAGAGAATTATTGTATTTCTCTGGGGGAGTCGTCATTTTTTTTTTTTTTTGCCTTTTCTTGTTTTCTATGTCCTTATACTGATATTTGCACATCTGATGTAATAGTAACTTCTTTCAATTTTTTGGATTTCTTTTCATAATGGAGTACTTTTCCCTGAAGATGTATACATATTGTTGGTTAGGTAGGGTGCTTTGGTTTTGATTTTGGGTGCCTGCAGTGGTGTGATCTCTGTATGATTTCTTCAGCTGTAAACAGCCTCAGTGTTATCTGTGACTTCCTTTGTGATTAGGGTGCAGTTATTAGGGGAGGCTGTGATGAAGTTTTGCTGGGGACTAGGATGCTTGTAGGCCAGTCTTTGGGCCCTAGTGGTGGCAGTGTTAGACACAGCATGCCTGTTCTTGGGCCCCAGAGCAGCTTACACTGGCACCAGTGTGAGTGGATATAGGAAGGAAGGAAGGAAGGATATATGTATGTATATATGTATATTTTTAGGCAGGGTCTCACTCTGTCACCCAGGCTGGAGTGCAATGATGAAAGCTCACTGCATCATCTGCATCCCAGGCTCAAGTGATCCTCCTACCTGTGCCTCCTGAGTAGCTGGAATACAGGCACGTGCCACCACACTCAGCTAATTTTTGTAACTTTTGTAGAGATGGGGTTTCACAATGTTATTCAGACTGATCGAACTCCTGGGCTCAAGTGATCTGCCCACCACAGCCTTCCAAAGTGCTGGGATTACAGGCATCAGCCACCATGCCCAGCCTGAAAGCCTGATTCCTAGGCCTTCAGGTGGCTTGCATGGGTGCTGGTCATGGCAGTGGTGGGCTGGGCAGGTGGACATGTTCTTGAGCCACTGGGCAGCTGGTGTGATGTTGGTGATGGCAGTGGGACTGTTGGAGCAACCTACCAGAACCCATGCAGTCCACGCTATGTTGGTGGTGACTCTGACAGGTGGGGCAGGCCGGTGCTTATGGGTTTCAGCTGTGGTGATATTGGCAGGTTGAGTCAGCCAGACCTCAGACCACAGCAGGAGGGATCAGGTGCCAATTGTGGTAGACTTAGCTGGGTAATTTTTAGGCTCATGGGTTGGATGCTCGAGTATTTGAGGGATGGGACCAGGCTGATAAACTTGTCCTCAGGCCCCTTAGTAGTGCATTCAGGTGCTGGCTGTGGTAGGAAGAGGTGGAGTGGTCCCAAGGTCACTGGTAGAATGCTCAGGTGTGAGCCCCTCTCAGCTAGATCAGCGTAGGCAGGTAGTCGTGGAGAGTGAAGTTAGCTCACACCTTGGTCTCAGAGCAGTACACAGCAGCAGCAGTAAGATTTGTCCTTGCATGTGTGGGAGTGTCTAGCCTCATCTCTTCCTTTATGACTCTGTGGCAGCGGCAACAGTGTCAGCCATGCCTCAGGATGGGATACAGATCTTTGGAGGCTAGGATGTCAGAATGGTGCCAGTTGAGGGCTTGCCTTTGGGTAGAGTAAAGCCCCTCTCAGCTGGAGCAGTGGGAGCAGATAGTTGTGGGAGGTGCAGTTTTCTTGTGCTTTGGTCCCATTGCAGCCTACATTGGCAGCAGTGGGATTTTTCCTCAGAGCGCATGGGAATGTATAGCTTCTCATCTTCCTTCTTGGCCCCACAGCAACAATGTCATCCCAAGCCCAGGGCAGGAGACACATATTTGTAGACTAGGCTCTTAGAATAGCACTAAGATGCAGCTTCTCAGATACCTGTGGGGCTGTGTGTTAGTTCTCTATCTGGAGCGATGTCTCTGTGCAACCTCTAGGCAGCTTCATATGTTAGTCTTGAGGCTTGTGTGGGTCAAGGCGTTCTCTCATAGCTAAGATTGTAAAAGACCGTGGTGGGAATGTGAAGCCCTAGATATTCCTCTCTTACCCTTTTCTCATGTCTGGAAGCCTCTCCAAGCTCCCTGCCAATCCTGGCTGAGCAAGCTGCCTCACTTCTCTTTCTTTACTTGCTTTCAGTGCTGTCTGTCACTTCTCTGTTGAATCCCACTGTTCTCTCTTAGAAAATTTACTTGCAGTGTGAATATCTACTTACTACTTTGATTTAGCTATGTGTTAGAGGCATGTACTGGCTGCATCTAGTCAGCCATCTTGCTCCAGTCTGCTAGTCAATTCTTAAGTTCTGTAGTTCACTTTAAAATGCATCTTCTACCCTATCCACATTTTAGGGGATAATGAGGCAGCTATATAATCCAACCTGTTTAAAACCTTATAAAAATTGGGCTATTTTAATAATATGGGCCACTTATTTGAAAAATGTAGATAATTATGACTAAAATTAGTATCTACTTCAATTCCACGCAGTAAGGCTTGATTTATTTGATTATTTACATCAACACCTTGATTCACATATATTGCCATTAAAAGCATGAACACTAGGGCATAGTGAATAGTACATAGGCATTGGAGCCAGACAAGTGTTAGTTAAAATCCCATAACCATGGATTAATTGCTGTGTGATATTGAGCCAGTATTTCAACTATTTTGAGAATAATTCTCACTATGATTGAAAATCAAATAGCATATGGTAGGAATTGTAACTGTCACAGAGTAAAGACTCAAAAAGTGGTAGCAACTGATTACTCAATATATATAGGGCAAGATCTTTAAAAATATATATCTACCTATGACAGGTGATGCCATATTAAATATCAAAGTTTCTTAGGCAAATTTACTTCAAGCTATGTCAAATGTTATTAACTTCCTAACAGATAAAACAGCAATTTGTCAGAAATGGGTCAAAGGAGTATAAAAACCAATAGGTTATGTATCTGATGAACTTGCATGCATCCATGTGCGTGTGATTGTGTGTGCATGCAGAAGTGTGATTTTTTTTAATGTTTCATTTCACAAGGTCACTAAAAATATAATGGCTCTACAATTAACTACAAGGAAGTATGTTGCAAGATAGTCCAAGTGCACACACTGCAAGTCAGAGATGCAAACATCACATCCAGCAAGGAAATAAGAGTGTATCTGTGCCTGAAACAAGGATACTAAGGTCATCCACAACAGTGGTGTCTAATGGGGTAAGCTAATATGAAAGAGTGAAGCAGCATCAACAGAGAGTAAAACAGAGTGACTGCAACATGTTCTTCATTTTTGTCACTGCTTTTTAATACATTACTTCAGATTTCAGTGTAAAATTTTGAATAAAAGAAATCATTATATACATGTTTTATTTGTTTTTGAAACAGATGTTCTCGCTTTTTGAAGAATAAATTACATTTTATTTTCCTCCAGCTTTATTAAGATATAATTGATAAATAAAATTAAATAAATATAAAGTATATAATATTTTGATTTGTGTATACTATATGAGGACAGGATTTGGGAAGCTTCCAGGTTGGTGAACAAGCACACATCCATGTGTCGGGAGCATGGCACATCTCAACTTCATAGGAACAGAAGCTCCTGTGCTTGATACCCTTCAAGACCTTGCCATTTATATGTATGTATGTGTGTGTGTATATATATATACACACATATTTACATATATGTACATATATACACATATACATATATATGTACATATATACACATATACATATATATGTACATATATACACATATATGTACATATATACACATATACATATATATGTACATATATACACATATATATGTATTTACCCTATGCATCTATTTCCTCTGGCTGATCATGTGTATCCTTTGAAATAGCTTTTATAATAAGCTAGTGAATGTGTTTACCTGAGTTCTTTGAGCCACTCTGGCAAATCAAATGGACCTGAGGAGCAAGTCGTGGGAACCACAGTTTATAGCTGGTAGGGCAGAAGCACAAGTTATAACCTGAAACTTATGAATGGAATCTGAAGTGGGGGCAGTCTATCTTCAGGTAGATAGTGTCAGAATTGAACTGAATTATTACAGGACACCCAGCTGGTGTTTGCTGAAAAATTGGTTGGTGTGTGTGGAGGTGTCTTCTTTTTTTCTTGGTTAGTCTAGCTAGAGGTTTGCAATATTGCCTACCTTTTCAAAAAACCGTCTCAGTTTTGATGATCTTTTCTATTGTGTTTTGTCTTAATGTCATTTACTTCTGCTCTAATCTTTATTATTTTCTTCATTCTGCTTATTTTTAGCTTAGTTTTTATTCTTTTTTAGTTTCTTAAGGTGTTATGCTAGGTTCTTTGAGCTCTTTCTTCCTTAACTTGGCATTTGTTGGTTTAAACTTGCCTCTTAGAACTGCTTTTGCTATATCCCATAGGTTTTGGTAGTTGGGTTTCCATTTATGTTTGTCTCAAGGTATTTTTAAATCTTTCCCTTTTTGTTTCTTGTATGACTCAAACGGTCATTCAAGAATGTGTTGTTGAATTTTCACATTTTTGATTTTTTTTTGCTTCAGGGGAACAGAAAAACACAATAAGTTTTCAGTAACTGATAAACACAATAATTTTTTAGTAACTGACATTAAAGAAATGGAGATCTATGAAGTACCTGACAAAGACTTTCAAAATAATTATTTTAGGTAAACAGTCAGCTGCAAGAGAATACAGATAGACAACTCAATAATACCAGGAAAAACAATACATAAAAAGTTAGAAGTTAAACAAATAGATATAAATGATTAAAAAGAACTAAACAGAAGAAGCTGAATAATGCAATGAATGAGATAAAAATGCAAGAGAAATCTTCAACATCAGACTCAAGCAGAAGAAAGAAAGAATCTGTTAACTCAAAAATAGGTCATCTGAAATTTTTCAGTCAGAGGAGAAAAAAGAAAACAATGAAGGAAGGTGAAGAAAGTTTATGGAATTTATAGGACACCATCAAGTGGACTGATACACAAATTATGAAACTCATGGTATAAGAAAGAAAGATAAAGGAGATAAAAGCTTACTTAAAAAAATAATAGACAAAATCTTCACAAATATTAGGAAGGCTAGGATGTCCAGGTTTATATACCTCAAAGGTCCCCAACCCAAGAACGTAACACCAAGATATAACCAAATTTTCAAAAGACAAAGAGAGAATTTTGAAAGCAGGAAGAGTAAAGCAACTTGACACACAGGACATTTTTATAAGACTATCAGCATATTTCTCAGTAGAAACTGCACTCCAAGAAAGTGAGCTGATATATCCAATGTGGTGAAAAAAAAACTGACAAACAAGAATACTATGCTTGGCAAAGCTGTTCTTCAGAAATGGAGGAAAGATAAAGATTGTCTTTAAGAGAAATGCTGAGGAAGTTTGACATCACTAGACCTTCCTTACAAAAAATGCTGAAGGAAGTTCTTCAAGGTATAATAAAAGATGCTAATTATTAATGTAAAAACCTATGGGAGTATTAAGTTCACTGATACAAATATATAGTCATACTCAGAATAATCATCAGGATATTGTAATTGTGTAATGATATTGTAAAGATGGTGTGTAAACCACTTTTAACTATAGTATACAAGTTAAAAGACAAAAGTATTTTTAAAAGACTATAGCAACAGTACTATATTACATGACACAGTATAAATAGATGTAAATTATGACATTAATAAGATAAAATTTTTGGGAGGGGCAGAATTAAGAGTGTAGAGTTTTTTATGTGATGGAAAAGAAGCTTATTTTAAACTTAAAACAGATATTTATAACTACAGTATGTTTTATGTAAGCCTCATAGTAACCAAAAAATAATTTTTTAGCAGCTGGCAAGATGGCCAAATAGTAACAGCTCCTGTCTGCAGCTCCCAGTGAGATCAACACGGAAGGTGGGTGATTTCTGCATTTCCAACTGAGGTACGCAGCTCTTCTCATTGGGACTGGTTAGACAGCGGATGCAGCCCACGGAGGGTGAGCCGAAGCAGGGTGGGGTGTCAGTTCACCCAGGAAGGACAAGGCATTGGGGAACTCCCTCCCCTAGCTAAGGGAAGCCATGAAGGACTGTGCTATGTGGAAGAGTGCATTCCAGCCAAGATACTACAATTTTCCCAGGGTCTTTGCAACCTGCAGACCAGGAGATTCCCTCAGGTGCCTACAAAAGCAAGGCTCTGGGTTTTAAGCACAAAACTGGGTGACTGGGCAGACACTGAGCTAGCTGCAGGAGTTTTTTTGTTTTTTTTTTTTTGTATACTCCAGTGGCACCTGGAACACCAGTGAGACATAACTGATCACTCCCCTAAAAAGGGGGCTGAAGCCAGGGAGCAAAGTGGTCTAGCTCAGCAGATCCCACCACCATGGAGCCCAGCAAGCTAAGATTCACTGACTTGAAATTCTCGCTGCCAGCAAAGCAGTCTGAAGTAAACTGGGATGCTCGAGCTTGATGGGGAAAGGGTTGTCCACCTTTGCTGAGGCTTGAGTAGGCGGTTTTCCCCTCTCGGTGTAAACAATGCCACCGGGAAGTTTGAACTGCGAGGAGCCCACCACAGCTTGGCAAAGCTGCTGTAGCCAGACTGCCTCTCTAGATTCCTCCTCTCTTGGCAGGGTATCTCTGAAAGAAAGGCAGCAGCCCCAGTCAGGGGCTTATTGATAAAACTCCCATCTCTCAGGGACAGAGCACCTGGGGGAAGGGGCAGCTGTGGGCACAGCTTCAACAGACTAAAACATTCCTGCCTGCTGGATCTTGTAGCTTTAAGGACACACATAGGCCGAAAGTGAAGGGATGAAAAAAGATATTCTATGCAAATAGCAGCCAAAAGGGAGCAGAAGTGGCTTTAATTATATCATATAAAATTGACTTTAAGAACTGTCACAAGAGAAAAAAGAGGTCATTATATAATAATAAAACGGTCAATTCATCAAGCTGATGTAACAATTATAAATAAATATGCACTCAACATCAAAATATATTAATGTACAAAGCAAATATTCACATAATTAAAGAAGGAAATTATCAGCAATACAATAATAATGGGAGAATTCAATACCCTGTTTTCAACAACAATAATACAGACAAAAAATCAGTAAAGAAACAGGAAACAGTGGACCTGAATAACAATGTAGACCAAATAGACCTAAAGACATATACATAATGTTTCTTCCAACAATAGCAGAATAGTACAGTGATTTTTAGGATTTTAGGCCTTAAGAGATTTTGAGATTTTAGAATTTCAACATTTGAGATTATGGTGTTTGTGACTGTGTCTTTTGGGATTACGACCCAACTCATATTGCAAATGCTTTCTCCCAGTTCTTGGCTTACATTTGCAGTTTCTTCTTTATGCTCTTAGAAAAACAGCTGCTTTAATTTTTAAAACTCTAATGCATCAGTTTCTATTTTTTTTCTTTTGTAGTTAATGCTTTTTTTCTGGTCTTCTCTAATAAGTCATTGCCTATGGGTCTATGACCCATTTTGATAGTGTGTGGTAGGAGGTTGAGGTTACTATTTTTTCATATGGATACATAATTGTTCTTTCACCACTTGTTAAAAGCTAATTCTTGGCCGGGCGCGGTGGCTCACGCCTGTAATCCCAGCACTTTGGGAAGCCGAGGCGGGCGGATCACAAGGTCAGGAGATTGAGACCACGGTGAAACCCCGCCTCTACTAAAAATACAAAAAAAATAGCCGGGCGTGGTGGTGGGCGCCTGTAGTCCCAGCTACTCGGAGAGGCTGAGGCAGGAGAACGGCGTGAACCCGGGAGGCGGAGCTTGCAGTGAGCCGAGATCGCGCCACTGCACTCCAGCCTGGGCGACAGAGCAAGACTCCGTCTCAAAAAAAAAAAAAAAAAAAAGCTAATTCTTTCCCTATTAATTAATTTTGATACCACTGTCAAGAATCAATCAACTTTATATATGTAGGCCTTCTAGACTCACTATTATGTTCAGTTAATCTATACCTACTCCAATACCACATTGTTTTATTACTATGAAATGCAAATAAGACATATATAAGACAAAACAATGGCTTTACAGTAATTCTTGAAATGAGGTAGTATAATTATCCAACTTTGTTCTTTTTCTTCAAAATTATCTTGGATACTGTAGGTTCTTTATCTTTTCATATGAATTCTAGTATCAGCTTGTGTATTTATACAAATAAACCTGCTGGCTTTTTATTGAAATCATGTTGCTCAATTTGGGGAAGAATTGACACTTTAATAATGCTGTGGCTGAGTGCAGTGGCTTGCATCTGTAATCTCAGCACTTTGGGAAGCTGTGGTGTGAACATCACTTGAGCTCAGGAGTTGGAGACCAGCCTGGGCAACATACCAAGACCTCTTCCTTACTAAAAATTAAAAAATTAGCCAGGTGTGGTGGCACATGCCTGTAGTCCTAGGTACTTAGGCTGAGATGGGAGGATCGCTTGAGCTCAAAGATCGAGGCTGCAGTGAGCTGTGATCATGTCACTGCACTCCAACCTGGGCAACAGAGCAAGACCCTGCCTCAAAAAAATATTTTGAGTCTTCCAATTGTGTGCTGTTGTCCAATGTCTGTAAATGTATTTTCATATATTTTTGGAGCGTTCATGTGGTGTCAGTTTATCTGTCATGACAGGAGTGGAAAGCTGACAATTCTAATTTTAAACAGAATTCTGAAGAGGCCATTGCCAGTAATTTTTCTCTAACTGCAAATCAAGTTTTCCTAGTTTTAGTTTTAATACTTTGACATAGAAAAGCAGAAAAAAGATGAGAAAAACCTAATTAAGATAGATTGCCAAAGTTCATCACTGTAGAGGCAGGCCAGGTAAATGAGAGGGAATAAGGTTAGAAGACTAAAGTTTGAGTTTAAGCTGGTATGGTCTTGGGTAAACTATGTAATGTCTTTTAACTTTAACTTTTTTGTTAGAAAACATGGGGTTAATCCTCCTCTAATTTTTCCACAGGGCTATTTTAAGTCCCTTGTAAAATAGTGCATAGATATAAAAATACTCTGTAAACTCTAAGGCACTGAACACAACTAAAAATTACTTTTGTAATTGAATAAAATAAAATTCTCTCCTCTCAGACAACTCTCATTTTCTCTCTACCTCCCCAATTATCTGGATATTTGGCTCAGGATTCTTTCATGCCTCTTTTTTTTCCTCTTACAGTTTGCAGTAAGAGAGGGAGGATGTTGTAGCACTTAGTTGAAAAGAAACATTCTCCAAAGCATTTGCCCTGTAGGGAAAATTTTCTTCCTCTCTATGGAATTATGCCTGAGAAATAATATACTTTGGGCTTTCAGCCAATCAAGAAAGCAACAGCAAGAAAACATGTTTACTTTCACTTAGAAAGGAAAAAGATGGTTTTGATTTTATAAGATTTCCTTATTTAAAAACTATTTGTGCATGTTTTTAAAAAGTTTAAAATTAAACTTTAATTATTGCTTATAAGAAACCTTAATTATTGCTTATAGGAAAGTGTCATGACTGAATTTGTTGATTACAGAAATTATTCTTGTTTTGGTATTATCATCTCCAGGAGACTTGAACCCCATGACTTTTGAGAAATGCTTACTCATTCAATAAGCGCTAGCCCTGTCTCAGTGTATTGAATGAAACAGAACCTACAAATACTTTGCTTTCCCTAATTTTTCCTTTATATTATGATGTTTGGAAGCCAGACACACTTTTTTCTAATCTTAGCTCCTTCTTTTATTAGTTATTCAACCACTCTAGGCATCAGTTTCCTCATCTATGGAATGGGTTGATATAAATAAATACAAACACACAAGGTTGATTTAGGATTGAATAAATTAATAATATAAAGCATTTAGAACAATGCCTTATATATGGTAAGTTCTCCATAATGGCAGGTTCAGAGTAGGCATTCAATAAGCATTATTATAAAAATACTTCATGTTATTTTTTGTGCTGTTCTTTTAGTGTACATAGTACAAGACTTATTTGGCAAGAATTATTCTAAGTTTTGAGGACCTGAACTGGGTAGACAGGAATCTTGATATTCACAAATAAGTTTTGTTCCAGAAACAAGGAACTCCTAAAACTCACCCTTCACAAATTTGAACATGTCAGTTGTTTGGGAGAATAGAATAGCTAAGTTTATGTGATTTACAACTTGGACCCTGGCTCTTAAGAGTTGAAAGTCCCTTCATTAGTTTTAGACATTCCACTGGCTTTGTAGGTGGGAAAACAGGAATGCCTTTGCATTTTTGGACATGTCTTTTGGACATGTCCCAGGCTAGGTTGGGAGTTGTGAAAGGAAAGAGATGGGATTCCTTCCCTGCTACAATGACATCCACAGTGTCCACAGTGATTCCCTGTCACCTATACATACCTTAAATGAGTGTAACTCTCTCTGTTGCAACTGCTTATTTTACTAGGTCTGATTTCCTCGTTAGTCCAAATTCTTTGTGAAGAAAAGGGAATGTGTATTCACCACTGGTGGGAATGTAAATTAATTCAGCCATTGTGGAAAGCAGTTTGGTGATTTCTCAAAGAAGTTCAAATAGAATTACCATTTGACCCAGGATTCCCATTATTGGGTATATACCCAAAGGAATGAAAATCATTTTACCATAAAGACACATGCATGTGTATGTTCATGACAGTACTATTCACAATAGCAAAGACATGAAATCAACCTAAATGCCCATCAGTGGTAGACTGGACAAAGAAAATATGATACATATCTACCATGGAATACTATGCAGCCATAAAAAAGAATAAGATTATGTTCCTTGCAGCAACATGGATGGAGCTGGAGGCCATTATCCTAAGCAAACTAATACAGGAATAGAAAACAAAATACCACAGGTTCTCATTTATAAGTGGGAGCTAAACATTGAGTGCACATGGACACAAAGAAGGGAACGGATGCTGGGGCTAACTTGAACATGGAAGGTGCAAGGAGGGTGATGATTGAAAAACTATCCATTAACTATGCTTATTACCTGGGTGATGAAACAACCTGTACACCAAACCCCCCACAACATGCAATGTAGCTATATAATAAACCATGCATGTACACCTGAACCTAAAATAAAAGTGTTTTTTTAAAAATACATTCTCTACACAGTGGTCAGAGATGTCTTTAAAAAATACAAGTCTGATCACATATCTTCCCTGCTTAAAACTCTTTAATGGCTTCTCATTGGACTTGTAGTCTTAGCCATATCCCCATGTTCTACCTTCTTACTTCAGCCCTTGCCAACCTTCCAGTTGTGTTTGAAGCCACTCTCCCACTCATTTTCTGTGCTCCAGTCACTCTTAGCTTTCTTTCAGGTCCCCTGCCATGCCCTTTCTAGCTTTAAAGCCCTTTGCGTGTATTTTTTTTTTTTTCCTCTGCTGGTGCTCTCTTCTGCATTAGTTTTCCCATACTGGCTTTTTCTTGTTTTCAGATCCTCCCTGACAACCACTCTAAAGAAGAAGCCCTCCTTTAACTGGTATCTCAGGACCCTGTTGTGTGCTTCTTAGCACATACTATTATTTCCTAATTTTGTTTTTATTTATTCATTTATGTATTCATTTATTTAGAGACGGAGTCTCACTCTGTCACCAGGCTGGAGTGCAGTGGCGCGATCTCGGCTCACTGCAACCTCCGCCTTCCAGGTTCAAACAATTCTGCTACCTCAGCCTCCCAAGTAGCTGCGACTACAGGCCCAGCTTTCTACTTTCTTGACCTCGTGATCCACCCATCTCGGCCTCCCAAATTTCTGGGATTGCAGGTGTGAGCCACCGCTCTCGGCCAATTTTGTATTTATTAATGAGCTCTTTTTGGTTTGTTTCCTTGCTAGTAGCATGTAAGTTTTATGAGGTAAAGAATATGTTTATCTCTATTATATTCCCAGGGCCAAGGACAGTGCTATTTCTAGTAAGTATTTATTGAAATAATTATGTATCAGTTGAAGTTTTCAAATTTAATTTGCATTTTTTTTCTGTCTTGCTAAGCAGGGAACCAGGCATTTGGAGGTAACATACACTAACATAGAAGTGTGTTAGTAGATGTGAGTGGCTTGATTTTGGCTAAACCAAAATTAAGTCTTCTCAGTACTACATGTTCAGATGTAAAGACACTGTGTTGAGTGGACTTCTCAATTGTTGTTTAGCCATGAGGGCTTTATGTCTTTCAAGAAGGAATGCATCAGATCAAAAAGAAGTTATAAAGAAACAAGTTAACCATGTTTTCAGTGTGGAGAGCTGAAGCCCTATTCTCCTGGTCCTAAGAGGTCCTTATATGTATGGAAAAAATAGCCTAGTATCTCGATTTAAGAGGGATATTTGAGATAATGAAATATAAACTCTTGTGACAAGTGCTTTCAAATGGACTGAAGAAGGGTAAGGAGATGTATTATGGTTAACCTTATTCTCAGATAATTTTTGATCTACAGACATTTTCTAGCTATTTTTGAATTATCTCAGCGTTTCACAGACAGGAGCCAAGAGCTATTAATATTTATTTGGAGTGAAAAAGAGCATGCCAAGAAATTAGAATAAGTATCTTTTCTCAGCAGACTCCAGACCATAAAATGATCTGTATACAAACAAAAATCGATCAAAATAAATCTCAAACTCAGTGCACACACATCTCCTGTTGAGGATGGTGAGCTCCAGCGCCACATCATGGTGGTCTCTCCAAATTGGATTGGGCCACCTGCATGTTATATCCTTATTGGACATAGCAGTGCTTTCTAGATTACATTCTAGTGTTTTAATTTAGTTGTATGAGGAAGGGAGAGCAGCACATACCATTGAGAGAACTTCTCAGCACAAAGATAGTTTTGTATTTCTCCCTTCAGACAAAAACTTGGCAAATTATAACTTTGAAAGTCTTAGTTTTGCCGAGGGGACAATTGCTATAGCTTGATGAGTTTAAATCAATATCCAAACGTCAGTGCTTTCCATTCCCTCTTATGTCCAATAAAACAAAATAGGGTCCTTGGGGGTAAGTGAAGAAGAAACCAAAGCATTTTTTAAGGGGCGTCTGCCAGTGGAGTAGCAAAACGTCTCTCCGTTCTCAACTGCTATTGTTGTGGGCAACAAAAATAATCTGGGCCCAGTATTTACATAGCATAAGCTATGTACTAAAGTTTATTGGGACACATGTGCAGAGTCTTTTAGAAGGTGGAACAGGCAGTTTCAATTGGTTTCTGTAGTGTAATCAGCTATCCAGGAAGAGATTTCAAGAAAGAGGGCTACCTAAATTAGTTTATCTGGAATTTATGTTGCCTATAAAACCGTTTTCTCATTAATAGGTAACTTCCTCCTTAGTAACTTTGGTAAAAAAAATGTAAGTAATATGCTTTGAATGGTTTTCTTAAATTTTATAATAATCATTAACAGGTTTCTTCCTAGTCAATATCAATTACTAACACAGCTACTTTGCTATATTGACTTATTAAAGGGAGATAACAATGGTATGGAACCTGGGGCTTGGAAGCAAAAGGCCTTGTTTTTCATTTCAATTCTTGAACTAAATGGTAGTGAGATCTTGACCAATATATTTTGAGCCTCAATTTTTGCATATGTAAAATGGGGTAAATAATAATTTTAGAGATGGAGTAAAAATTAACTGTGATAATGCAGAAAAGTGTTTAGTACTATGCTGAGCATATAGAAAGTGCTCAACAGACAGTAGTTAATAATTCCAGTAACAATGACAGTGGTTGCCTTAACTGAGTTAACTTTTTAAGTCAAATGTCTAATTGTATTGCACATATAAATATAGTCTTAAAACCAAACACAATAACAATAAACAACAAAAAGTCAGCACATATTTGTTCATTTTTCAGTCTTTTCTGCTTATGGTCCAAATATCCCAAATTATAATATCTCTTTGTTTTCTATTAACAGTGATCGAAAAAAGGCATATTGTTCCCAGCATTATTCTTTCAGCATTATAGCAATACAGGCAAAATCAAGTGGAGAATACCATTATGATGTGTGCAGGGAAATGTGTATCTTCTGGTGTGGTTTATCCAGAGGGCCACTTTGAGCTAACCTAACTCCTGGGTCATTGTTCAACACTTAGCTTCAAAAGCTGTTGAGTGCTGATGGGTTTTGATATGTGACAACTGCAGGCAGAAAATGCCAAGTGCAAGTAGTTTAAGGAGCACTCAGGAAAACTATTTCCCGACTAAAAATACAATGAGACATTGCATCTTCAATCCAATCCAGCGTGTAGCCAGACTAAATGGAGCAGAAGAATAAAATGTATTCCATTCATAATGAACTGAGACTGCACATAAAAGAATCTTTTAAAGATCCAAATGGTTAAAATGGATTATATTCCCTTTGGGAAAGGAAGTAGTCAAAGGGATAGGTCTGATGAACTGAGCTTATTAAATTGGCTTTTGGTGGTGATGAAAATGGTATTGACAAAAGGCAGTGGTATATATTTCACACACATCTGCAGAGGTGATAAACATAAAGTACTGCTCTGGTAAAAAGTTGAGATGCTTTATATTCTGACACCTGGACTCTGGTGGCATGCTTACCATCCAGAGTTGTGCTCAGCTTCGAGAAACTAAGGTGGTTTTATGAATAAGCACCTTTAATCATTGGTGGAGTTACTTTTTAAAAATTATTTATTTATTTATTTATTTATTTATTTATTTATTTATTTATTTATTTATTTTTGAGACGGAGTCTCGCTCTGTCGCCCAGGCTGGAGTTCTAGAGTGCAGGGGCACGATTTCAGCTCACTGCAACCTCTACCTCGCAGGTTCAAGGGATTTTCCTGCCTCAGCCTCCTGAATAGCTGGGATTACAGGTGCCTGTCACCAAACCTGGCTAATTTTTTTGTACATTTAGTAGAAACAGGGTTTCACTACATTGGCCAGGCTGGTCTCAAACTCCTGACCTCAGGCAATTCACCCACCTCGGCCTCCCAAAGTGTTGGGATTACACGCATGAGCCACTGTGCCCAGCCTGGTGGGATTACTTTTTAACTTCATACAACTATGCATTATTTGAGACAAGATTTGGGAGTGGGAGGGGTGGACACCACTTTCTTCAGTTGACATTATCAGGGAAATTCCCATCCTTTTAGTGATATGGACAGGAAGCAGGGAGATATTGGGTAGAAAAATATGGTTCCCCAGCAAAGGCCCACCCTCAAGCCTGGAAACCCATGGCCCTAAATGGGAACAGGCATTTCTTTTTTCACACCCGAATGCTGCCTTCTGACCCACAACGCCCCCCTATACCATACCCATATACACCCCAAACCTCCATGAGCAGAAGAGCAGAGGAACAGAGAAGCAGAGAAGAGAAGGAATGTCTGAATGTTGAGGAGTTTGGCTAGGGATGGTCAGGGAGGAGATCGGCTGTGGGACTGCCAAACTCCAGGGGAAGATCATCTTCCCACTCTATCCCCTTTCCAGCTCCCTATCCATCCTGCTGAGAGCCACCTCCATCCAGCAATAAAATCCCCTGCATTCACCATCCTTCAATTTGTCCATGTGACCTGATTTTTCCTGGATGCCAGACAGGAACCGGGGTATCAAGAGGGCACTGAGCTGGTTAACACTTAAGCCTTCTGTGGATGGCAGAGCTAAAAGAGCACTGTAACACACCCACTGAGACTTCGGGAGTCACAGACACCTACCCCTAGACACTACCATGGGGCTGGTGCCCAAAAGCACTTGTCCCGGTTCCTGCACCTGCCCGTCTGCATGCTCCCCCTCCTGTAAGGGGTTTGAGTGCACAGCAGCCAAACAGACAAGCCACACCCTGTTGCATATCTTGCGAGGCGGGCCAGGGAACTATCCTGTTTTATTAGTACAATACCAAAGAATCTATGAGTACTGTGAGTGCATATGAAGTCATGTTATTAACCTTGTTCTGGGAAACCCTCCTTTTCTAGTCTAGATTGTGAGTTATTTTACGATTCTTTACACATCCCAACTGATGTAGACATAATACATTTCATATTTCTGCCTTCATTAACAAAATAAAACTCAGGTCATGAGAGTTTTAGTAAAGGAAAGCAATTCAGTGTGTGGAAAAGGGTGGCTGACATAGACAACAATGGCTTGGTCTCCAAGATTTGAATGCCTTTGATTTATCTTCTTTAATATAGAAGGCACCACTATGTTAGCCTTTTGAGAACATAGATATTTCTATAATGCTTTGTAGAAACATTGAAAAATACCCTTCCTTTGCTTCCTAGTAGCCCAGTTGAGACTTGAC
The DNA here is from genome assembly GCF_009828535.3 of Hylobates moloch. Lineage (NCBI taxonomy): Eukaryota > Metazoa > Chordata > Mammalia > Primates > Hylobatidae > Hylobates > Hylobates moloch. Next base: position 122,428,423 of record NW_026652281.1, on the reverse strand, counting down.
TGGAACTCTAAATAAAATGTACTATAAATTTGAGGATAATATAAGACAAATACACAGTGCCACAGTCTCTTCATCTGTAAAGTGGAATAACAATAATGCCTGCCCTGAGAATCTCCAGTCTTCATAATAGCACCTGACATCTAATGGAGTTTCAGCAAATGTTAGCTGTTATTATTGTTAATTATTATTATTGTTACAGTGAGATCTATGGGTCTAGAATTTTGATGATCTCCGTATTAGGATCTAAATAGTAACACAGAAATCTCATCAAACAGTTCACAGTGAGGTTACCTAGAGATGAGCACCAGCAGGAAAGTAATACCATTCCTAGGCTGGAGAGACATAGGGAGCAGGTGTTCCTGGAGCCCAGGGACAAAGTCACCTGATAGAAGTGTGAACCTCAGAAGAACTTTCTGGAATGAGCCGGAATCACGGAAGAGATTTAGCCATGCTAGGGAAGATACTCATGACACAGGGAGGAGAGAAATACTCTGGATTCTCCTTTTTCTCCACCCCCCAGTCTTGTACCAGTTTCTCTGTTCAAATCCAGTAAGAAGCCTAATGACCTGGCAGCCTGGTAAACAAAGATTTCAAGGGTCAGTCCTCCCTCACCCTTTGTTACAGAGTATGTCAGACAAAGGATAACAGAGGGATCTGAGGGCCAACGGGCTCAGGAACAGCACAAGCTGGTCTACAAGATAAGGCTTGCTCTCTGGGGCACAGGCTGTTCTTATTCAACGGCTTTCTAGCTGCCAGACTTCCCCGATTTGCAAAGCCATTTAAAAATGCACTGCTCAGGAGCACCCTTTTCTATATGATGGTGATGTCTTATCCAATTTTGTGTGTTCAACTTCTAGAGTAACCCCTGGTTCAGTGGTTCTTAATAAATGTTGCTGAACTGACATTCTCAAAGGACCACTGCAGGACCCAATGTGGTGATGTGCATGAAAGCACCTATTAAACTGGACAAACACAAGAAATTGCTCTGAGTCCACACCAGCCTTCCAACTGTCTGGTAAAGAACTCTGACATCATGTCTCCTGCAACCTGACAATTAAAGCGCTTGTCTTCCAGCTAGAAACCATTTTCTTCTATCACTCTTGACCCGGGGGATTACAGAAGTGCAGGAAATATCCTGGTGGAATCTGATTTCTTCTTGAATTAAATGATCTTCTAGAACTGTGATGATTTGTGAGAGCAAGACTAAATTCTTCAGAATTAAACGGAATTGAGGTAAATGAGGGAGAAAGGATGAAATGAGACATCATTTGCATATATACATGATAGCAAAGAGGAGCAAACATTGTTGGCGGCTTTTGCAGAACTCTGTTTATGTGAAATGGCTTTAGAAACTGAAAAAATGGAGTTCATTCAAACAAGCTGGGAAACATGGTATTTTCTTAGGTATATTTTTCTAGTAGAAATGCACCCTGCTCTGTGGAGTAGCCCTAACTCTCAGATCTAGGCCTAAGTTCAGTAAATAGGGAATTCACTATTGCAAAAACTGCAAGCAGTGGTATCTTGACAGGAACTATCTCAGTCCTTTTGTTTTCACCCTTTTTTCTAGCACTGTGTGGTAACCTTCTTTAAGTAGTTCTGCATCAGGTTTCTATTCCTTTGCACATTGGGTGTGGAGAAGAAGTAACATTTTTAGCTGCATGGTGTATGACTGAGGGATTGATTATGGTGTGTTGGTAAATGTTTAACAATCTAGTCCCCAGGTGTAGTTCCAACATGAATATGGGTTGATCTTTTCATTCAGGTGAATGAGGACAGTGAAATTGAAACAAGAAATACATATGTCAGAATACCACTGGTTTATCAATGGCTTCTTTACTGAATACTAAAAGGCTATTTTCTCTTTTGTGCTCTGCGTGATTAACTGTTACAAAACATTTTAAAGTTTAATCTACATTACTAATGTTTTCTTTGCTTCATTAAGTTTCAACAATAAAGACCCAAAAGACCAAGAAACCAACAGCAATATACAGACCCTTATTTGTAGTGTTTGCTGGCTCCTATGGCGTAAATATTCTACCATGGCCAATTTCAAGCTACATATCTGACATTGCTGAATGTGGAGATAGAAAGAGAAACACAGCAGTCCACCATTATATAGTATTTCCATCATATAGATACAAGAGAGGTAAATAACCTCAAGAGTGTAGATAATAGTAAATGTGGTAAAAAATTAAGAAATTATGAGTTTTGAGTATATTTTAACAGCTTAATTGAAGTATGACAATATATAAAATTGTATATATTTAAGATGTACAACTTAATGTTTTGATATACATTGTAAAATTATCACCACAATCAAGCTAATTAACCTACCTGTTACCTCCACATAGTTACCATTTTCATTGCCCTCCATTCCACGTGTAGATTCAGCCTTGCATTCCATTGTATGGATGTGCCATACTTTACTATTTTTCATTAGTACCCTCATTGTTTCCAAAATTTCTGTCTTGTCAGCTACATTAAAAAAATGACACTTGGTGGATATGTGTGAGGATGGGCTATATCAATTAAAAAGATCAACTGGCATGATTGCTACACACTCACACACACACACAGACACACACACCCTGAAAGAGCAAGCAAACTAGGACATCCAGGTAAACTAGTCATGAATAAGAAAAATCTGGAGAGAGTGAAACTAAAATGTTCATAATTCTTCATTTTATATGAAAGGGAACTGGAAGTTATTCTTTCCGATTATATATGTCCATATGCATAAGTATAAATTTAAGAATTATTGTAGAGGCCGGGTGCGGTGGCTCACGCCTGTAATCCCAACACTTTGGGAGGCCGACGCAAGCAGATCATGAGGTCAAGGGATCGAAACCATCCTGGCCAAAATGGTGAAACCCATCTCTACTAAAAAATACAAAAATTAGCTGGGTGTAGTGGCACGTGCCTGTAGTCCCAGCTACTCAGGAGGCTGAGGCAGGAGAATCGCTTGAGCCTGGGAGGCGGAGGTTGCAGTGAGCTGAGATCACGCCATTGCACTCCAGCTTGGGTGACAGAGCCAGACTCCATCTCCAAAAAAAAAAAAAAAAAAAAAAAGAATTATTGTAGAGTTATATGAATTAGCTAACAATTTAATATGCAGCTACAACTTTCCAAATTTACTTACCTTTTCAGATCAAAAAGCAAAAGCAAAACAATCATAAGCCATACAATACAAAATAGAATTAAACAATAACAATAGATAAATATAAAATTCAGACCCAAATAGTAAGGTGAGAGATGATAAAAGATGGCTGAAAAGCAATGAGTAAATTATATAAAGTTATCCTATTAAAAGCCAGACTCTCAGATAGGAATAAAAAGAAATGTCAAAAGTTAATTATTTTAGGTGCCATAACAATTTTATATAGAAAACTTGACCTTAATTTATAGTGCCCAGGGATGACCTGGCAACTTACTTTGAAATGATACAGAAAAATAATGAAAACTACTATGGCAAAATCTTAATAATTATTGAATCTACATGGTATATGTAAGGGTATTGTATTATTTATACTGTTCTGTATTTTAAAAAATTTTAGTGATAAAAAATTTGGAAAAAAAAATAAAAGTTCCTTCAAAACCCCATGTAAATCAGTTACTTTTTAAAAAATTTTCCACACTATTATAAATTTTATAATTTATAGCACTGTATTTCTAAAGTGAATAACTGTAAGAGATTTCTAGTACAATTGAAACAGATTTTGCTCTATTTTCCCCTCATGTAAAATAGAAAAATAAAAAATCAATGGCTTATTTAAATGTATTAAGCTAAACAAGACAGATTTAACAATGCTGCTTATGTAACACACACATAAAGTGAAAGAGTGAGATTAAAAATGAAAGGCTAGACATGCACTTTAATTCTTAAAAAACGCTGGGATTAGGAATCATACATGGGCTTCAGTTTCAGCACCATTGCTTTGTGGAGCTGTACCCATGGCTAAGTAACTATGTTGGCATCTCTGTTTCTTTATCCATGATGAAGGTCTCATGGTTCCTGCCTTCTTCAAATGTTTCCCTGACTATAAAGTGATATGACATAATTTAAAATGCTTTGGTAAACTGTACAATGTCTCATAGCATAACATAAGTACATATGGCCAGGGTATTAAAATTTCCAATTGGAAAATAGGCACTTTGAAATGGCCATCAGAACGAGAGTCTAGATACTGTTAGCTTTTGATGTTCATAGATTCTTTTCTCTGCTTAAAAATAGGAACTTCCTGGAAGAATTTCTAGAATTCTTTCCATTTTATTTCCTTATGCTATTTTGGTGCACCCTGCTACTGAGACAAATTATTTGACTTTTCTCAGTTTGTAAACCATGAAACTAGTTAGGTAATGTAATGCTGCAACTCTTTGGGAAGTGAGGGATGGGAGAGAAAGAAGAGAAACATTCCTCAGAATACCCTAGCTGTTGCCCAGCCTCAGAATTGTGCCGCCTCCTATGAATGTGGTATCTATCCTCTCTCTTGAAGTTCCAGATGAGCACACCTTCCAGTCCGTCTGCTGCCAACACCACCTACAGGGATCCCACAATAGCCATTTTCATTGGGCTAAACAGCACAAAGAGGCTATTGTTGGAGAGCAGATGCAGGAAAAGATTTTGCCAAATGGCATATTCTAAGGTGAGCAGGTTTTCACAAATGGAGCATTAATCACAATCCTGATACTACCAATTACGGAAGCAGACCAAGAATAAACCTGCAAATGAGAAGAGCCCTTTCCTCCCTTCTCAAATTAAGAAGGCAAACATATTGGAAATGCGAAAGGAAAACAGATTTGCTGAAAGATAGGCATCTTGAGCAGAAAAAGCTTCACTTTTTAAAAAATAATAACAAACATTTTCTTATGTTTTTTTAACTGCATGAATTGTCAGCAGAAATGCCTTTGAAGGTATAATTGCATTAATTTGTTACCTTATATATATTTATTTTATGGCATTATGTAGAACCTTGCTATCTAAAGTCCAGTTCTATGAACTAGTAACATCAGAATTACTTGAGAGCTTGTTAACAATGCAGAATTGCTAAAGATTCACTTGGCTACTTGGTTTTTTGGGGGGTTCCATATGAATTTTAGATTTTTTTTCTATTTCTTTAAAAATGTTATTTGAGTTTTGATAGAGATTGCATTGAATTTATAGATTGCTTTAGTTAGAATGGACATTTTAATAATATTTATTCTTAAAAAATAAATAGAACTATCATTTGGTCCAGCAATTCCACTTCTGTATATATAGCTAGAGGAAATAGAATGAACATGTTGAAAAAATACCTGCACTCTCATGTTATTGCAGCATTATTCATAATAACCAACATATGGAATCAAACTAAATGTCCATCAATAGATGAATGGATAAAGAAAATGTGGTATATATACACAATGGAATACTGTTCAGCCTGAAAAAAAGAAAAAAAATCCAGTCATTTGTGGCACATAGGTGAGCCTGGAGGGCATTATGTTAAGTGAAATAAGCCAGGCACAGAAAGGCAAATACTGTATGATCTCACTTATATGTAGAATCTTAAAAAGTTGATCTCATAGAAGTAGAGAGCAGACCGATGGTTACCAAGGGCTGAGAGTGAGAGTAAAGGAGATAGAGAATGGGGAGATGTTGGCTGAAGGGATCAAAGTTTCACTTCCATAGGAGAAATAAGCTCTGGAGATTGACTGTACAGCATGGTGACTACAGTTAATACTAATGTATTGTATAGTTGAAAATTGCTAAGAGTAAATTTTTTTGTTTGTTTTTTGAGACAGGGCTTCACTCTGTCACCTAGGCTGAAGTGCAGTGGCGTGATCTTGGCTAACTGCAGCCTCGACCTCCTGGGCTCAAGTGATCCCACCTCAGCCTCTCTAGTAGTTAGAACTACAGGCACATGCCACCATGCCCACCTAATTTTTATTTTTTATTTTTGTATTTTTAGTAGAGACAGAGTTGCATCATGTTGTCCAGGCTGGTCTCAAATTCCTGGGATCAAGGAACCCACCCAACTTGGCCTCCCAAAATGCTAAGATTACAGACATCAGTCAATGCACCTGGTACTAAGAGTAGATTTTAAATGTTCTCATCATAAAAAATGATAAGTATGTGAGGTTATGGGTATATTAAACAGCTTGATTAATCATTTCACAATGTATACATATATATCAAAATATGTTTACACCATGAATATACAATTTTTCATTTCAATTAAAAGTATAATAAAAGTGCAGAACCACAGGCCCCTTCTCATGTCTGTTATGAGAATCTGCATTTTACTCAGAAGATTTGTATTAAAGTGTGAAATGCACCACTCTAGAATATAAGCTTCTAGAGGGCAGGCATGTCACATTTTTCTGTGTTCATCCATATCATGAAGCACTTGCTAGTAATGGGAATCACTCAACATGCTGGGCACATGAAGAATGTTTGTTTACCATGCTATTTAACTTCAAGTATAGTACTGTTGCATGGAATTGGTGTTATTGCTTAGGGAATTTCACGTGGAAGAAAATATACTATGTGTTCACCAGAAAATAGTGCATAAAAATCTAAATTTCTCAGCTATCCTTGCAAAAATCAAGGCCATGCCCTGAGTCTAACCAGCCAACAGGGTCCAGACAGAATTCACAGTCACAGGATTTCCTGTGCAATCATTAGGACTGATTACACAATTCATGAGACCTAGGGTAAGATAAAATGTGAGGCTTCTTTGTCCAAAACTAACAACTTCAAGACGGTGACAGCAGAGCAACAAACCAAAAAAAAGGCTCTTCTTGGCAAGAAATGAACGGATGGGGGCTGTGCTACAGTGCTCTGGTGTCACGCTTATCAACCAGTACCAGCTGCACTCTAGCACCTCTCTTCCCTGGCCCTGGCAACTCCTGAAACCATGTGTGAGATGGTAGCATGGTAAGGCGCTAGAGTCTTCGTCAGTCTATGTCCCTGAGTGACCATGGGGAGCAGAGCCCCTGCTAACACTCTTAACACTCTTTATATAGTAAATGAGAAATACTTTAGTTTCTGCAAACCACTGAGATTTCAGAGTTCATTTGTCACCTTCTTGTCATCTGGCCCGATTTTACTTATACATCAGAATTGTTGCCTATCATACATGAATCAAATTGAGACGAAGAGATTGAAAGACAACTGGGAGACTGAGAAAGCAAATATGACGAGTTGGTATGGAGAACAGAACTGAAATATTCAGGCTTGTAACAGAAAAATATTCAAGGGAAGATTGGAATTTTTATTTAGAGAAAGTTTGAAAAAAAAAAGGAAGATGAAAGAAACTTCCACCTGATGTCTGCCTTTTTTCTTAATTAATGTGAAATAACTAAAACACCTGATAACCATGGAAAGTGAGCTTAAGAGTTTACGAAGATGCATTTTGAAATAACTACTGTGGAAAACCTTCTAAGAGACCACCAGGAGATGAATAAGAGGATACGTACCAAAAAGATGAAGATAAATTAAACTTTGGGTGAAGTCGAGTAACCCAACTGATGGAGCCAGAGGGGATGGAAGGACAATGTGGCCCAATATCATGAACTAAAAAGGTAGTTTGAGTTAAATTTTAAAGAGTATCTATCATTTTGTAATTAAGAACTGATTTTTCTGTTAATGTAAATCATGACCATTTTGACAGTTTCAAGTAGGTTTAAAAAGTCACGCATGGCAATTGTCACTTGGGAAAGGGCATCTGGCCACTTAGAAAGGTCTCCAAAAGTGGCATTTTCTTTGAGAAAATTACCACAGTGCAAGTAATGATTGTTATCCCTGAAAACTCAGAAGTCTGATATTGTAAGGAAAAATCGAAATGTCTAGCAGACTAAGATAGCGTAATCACATTCTCTCCCTCTATCCAAACTACATACGAAGCTAATTTGAAACTGTACTGCTAATTGACTATATTTGCCCCAAAGAAATGAAGATAATTGCAGACATTTATTAAGTGTTCCCTATGTGCCTGATACCGTTCTAAATGCTTTACATTTATTTCTTGAAATCTCACAACAACCATGAAAGCAGGATTCTTGTTATCTTCATTTTCTCAGATAAGAATAGTTAGAGAGAGACTAACTTGTCCAAGGCTGCATAAGTAATAAATAGTCTATGATTTCAAATGTTTATGATTTCAAATGTTTGTTATGATTTCAAATGTTTGTCCTTTCTGTGGCATTGGGGTTAAGAGAAGTAGTCTGATATCATACCATTAGCAAAAACAGACTACTCCAGTTGGTCCAGTCAGCTTAGCCTATCACTTTATGTAAGCTACAAGAGAAGCTGTTTTCTTATAAGGCTTCTTGGAGAGGCAGAATAACTTCATGGTTAAGGTGTGGGTGTTGGAGTCATACTTTTTGGGATCACACTTTTGCTCCACCAACTTCATCTTCCACAATTTGTGCAAATTACTGAATCTTTTTTTGTTCCCTAAACTGTAAAACATGGATCCCATAGAGTGGTTGTTAAAGGTAAGTGAGATACGAAGACTGAACATAGCACTGGGCATATTAAGAACTCAATCAATGTTAGCTATTGTTGTTAGTGGGAGTGGAATCAAATAAAAGGTAATTTTTGATTATTTTATTAGGTCCATCTTATAATATTTTCAGCAAATGCTTTCTTTAAATATTTGGTACAACTGGCTTCCAAAGTTACAAGGAAGCCTTTCTGTCGGCAGGGCAAAGTTCTATCTCTTTAGCTTAGCTATTCTGCAATCCTGCATCAGTTTTCTTTCTCTCCCTATCTTTCACTACTATCCAACATGAACACTTCAATCCAGCCCCTCAAACAAACCCCAGTGCCTTTGCTCATATCATTTCTTGTCTTCATTCTAGCCCAGATCTCAGCGTCTTAACAATTCTCCTTAGAATACTGTGTTCTCCAGTAATGTCCTTCTCTTTTGAGCTTCAAGAACACCAATCTGCTAATATTTCTTATGTTGATTACTTTCTGTAGTATTTTCTCAATGTTTGCTTACAAATACATAGGAGAGATAAAGACCTCAGGCATCAAACACCACACTTCAAATTAGCTGATTAAGCTCTATTATTTGACTTGACCACTTTGAGGAAAAGATATTTAATGTGTCAAAATGTAAGAATAATTTTTAATCATCCAGTTTTATATACAAAAGAGACCTCAGACTCTTGCTTCATCCCTGCTGTCCAATACATTCTTGAATTCTATTCTATCTTCTGAGTGGAGTCAGGGATGGAGTGAGGCCAAGGAATACAGTAAATGTCTGCTCTGCCTGTTAATTTACAATAAAGAAAAAAATGTTGATGGCATCAAGGTCCCTGCAGTTAACATGGCTTTGTGAAAGCAGGTTTGTTAAAATAACAAGTGGCTTTCAGGAAGCGTTCAAATCCTATTTGAATTCTTTGTTGCCATTCATTGTTTTTGTTCTTTCTAGAAAATATATTTCATTATCTACTATGTGTTAAGGCTCAATTAGAGTTCCTCAAACTATTAAATGCTTAATAAATATTTACTTAAAGAAGAATGCATTGTATTAGGCAAAAAAAAAAAAAAAAAACATTCTAACCTCTAAATTAAAAATATCTGCACCTACGTGTCCACAGATAGATAGACAGATCTATATGGTGGCAGAGTAATTAAATTCACATTAATTTCTTAGAATAGACTCTTGAATTGATGCACCTAAAGTACTCTGCAGTATAGTCAGAAGAAATTTGACTAGGAATTATAATGTGTAAAAACCGAAAGTAAGCATAGGCAATAACAAATGTGTTTTAAAATATCACGTTACAGAAAAGGAAGACAAAGCGATCGTTACAGCAGAGAAGATTGATGCTTTCCTCAGCTTAAATCTTTGTCGATTAGTACATCTATTTTTCTCCTAGAGATATGTTTGTTAGCATTAAATCACGAACCCATCCATACGGACAGGATATATATGTACATATCCTGGGACTTCTGGGCATTTGGGTTCTATGCTTGTCTCAAAGAATAATGGCTAAGATAGGTAGGGGACCATAAGTCACCTTGAGGCACCTGGTGCCCTCTCAGTCTGATAATGGCTCATACATTCTCGCTAGAGTAGTTAGTGGTGGCTTTTAAGAGAGTGTATTACTGCTTCCTCCCTTCAAATGATTCCTTCTTTCACTGTGTTGCTCTCTCACTTTAATTAGACTGACCACACACAGAGAGTGCTAGAGCAATGAAGAGTTCAGGGAAACTGTATGTCAAACAGACAGGCCCGAGAATGTGGGACTCAGAGCACCTCTACCAGGTGGCCTGGTAAATGACCGTACATAGATGTCCAGGTCAAGGTTCTTCCTTGTAGTTTTGGAAAGAAATGACAAAAGCAAATGACCTCTGGGCAAATCTTTTATCTTTTTCCTGCTCCCATGGTCTTGCTTTTATGGCTCAGGTGCTTAGCCGGTGCGCTAAGGAGACATGGCTGCTGTTGGGCATAGCTCTCAAATCATCTCTCTCCTGCCCACAGCCAAACTGGTGGGCTCCTTGCTGAACTGAAATGACCTGAGTACTCGACCTCAAATGACTAAATGCCACATGGAGCTAATGTATACTTTTGTTGGGTGTGAGTGGAGGATAGTTGAGTAGGCATGTGGCACACAGAGGATTGGGCGGCAGCTATTATACTCTATTTCCCAGGGCCTCTGGATTAAATAGAGGTGGGTTAGGATTGACATGTTGAGGGTGATGTGGTATTCTTAATTTTGCACTGAGTAACAGAAGGTCTTTAACAAGTATAATCAGACCCAGTTTATGTGTCTTCCTAGATTCACTTGGCTCTGTCCAACCATAAGTCTTAACTGCTTGTGCCATGGAGACATTCTGGCCACCTGCTGTGTGAGCCTCCCTCAGGGTGAGGACTGGGCTTCGGCCTGGCTTCCATGGTACCTGCTGCAGAGGGAGCTCTGGAGGCTCCAGCATCCATGACTGCCCCAACTACACCTATTAAACTATGGCTGTTCACATTGCTTCCTTCTGAAATGAAATGGCATGCCTTAGGTCATGAGGTCTGACTTCCTCTGCAGCTTCCTGGAAGGACTTAGCAACAGAAGCAAGGAATAGAAGAAAATTAATGCCCTATGTGACAATTTTTGACCAGGTCCATTGTGAAAAATTAGAAAGTCTGGCAAGACTATGAAGATCATATATAGAAATATTAAAAAGTTATGCCAAATTAACCAACTATAATATTAAAAATAGTTGTATCTCCTATTTTGATAAGTATACATTCAAAATAACAAGATGTAAAGAGATGAGTCAAGCTACATTATTTATATGAATAAACATTGGTAAAATACTAAAGATGACTATATTTAGTAACTTATGAAGCCTGTAGATATTCTGTTGATGGACTGGTGATGTTTCAATAAGTATTAAAAATTAACATATATACGTAATTCATAAACTAATATAATCCTTATTTTTGCGTACTTTCAGAAAAATCACTAGTTATTATAATCAAGATTTTCATATAATTTAGGTTGAACTGATAATAGGACTGTAAAAGATTGAAATATGAAATATGATTTACTCAACTGTACAAGAATCCAGTGTATTTTCATCAAAGAAGTAATCTAAAATAAATGTAACAGAATGAAAAGTAAAATTATTTTTACTGATTTTTCAAAAATGTTTTTCTTTTAAATAAATAATATCAAATTAGTTTTATATTTTTCTATTAAACTGAAAAAGCAAATATGAATTAACGGCATTGTAATTAATGGAATTATTAAATCAAATTGACTTAAGCTTTAAAATATGTATTTCATTTTTAAAAAATACAATTAACTCATTAAACATTGTTATTAAAAAATCTATTCTGAAGGCAAGTTTTCAAACTTCATCTAGTTACCAATATAAACAATTGACAACACACTTCACATAAGTTATATTCAGACTGACATAATATTCATACAAACCGAAGAGTAATATATTTATTGCTTAATACTGTAAAATGTCCTTCAAACTCCATAAGTCATTATTGTAAATACTGCATTATCTAGTGTTCCATTATTGGAATGCTAAGCATGTGGGCACTTCCAGTACATAGAATAGGTACCCAAAGGAAATGGAGACTCAGTACTTCAGGAAAGAATAGTTTGTCATGCCGCAGTCTGCTGTACTTCTGCTATCTGAGAAGAAGGCTTTAACAAGTTCACTATTTGTCTTTTCTCTGACCTCAGTGTTCCCACCGGTGGAATCATGTCATACCCTACAGCACATTCATCTTTGCATTAGCAGTGGCCCACCGTGGACATCTGCACAAAAATGATACACAGGGTAAGAGATGTGGGGAAGCATTTCCCTGGGGCCTGTGTAGTATTTCTCATGAGAGTAACTGTTTGGAGTTAAGGGTTGCTTTGTGCCAGGATGTGGTAGATCCTGAGTGACAGAGGTACCCCTGTATTTTGTAATAAATGTGTATGTGTGTGTGTGTGTGTGTGTGTGTGTGTGTGTGCATGTGTGTGTGTAAGTTCTGCAGGGCCTTTAAAAAAACAGGACCCAGGTCAGGGGCCTCTCTTGCCCTGACTAATGAAAGACTGGATGGGAATGAGGCCACAGACAAATTCCTTTCCTCCTTCCCACTGATAGACTATGCTGGTGAGGAGTTGTTACCCATGGCCTGCCCTCAAGTGACCAGTTGTGTGTTCATTATGGCACATCATAATGTGTCTGGCATCCTCCAGTCTCAAGACAGTCTCTTTTTCCTTCTGTGGAAAATTGACCTAAATCTTCTACTTAGGGTAGGAAGGGCAGCCATGTGGAAATACAGAGTTGGGTCTTTCAAGCAATCTTTCTCTCTATAGCAGAATCTTAATTTTTACTTGCCAAGGTACTTGGTACTACTGATTTCTGAATCCCTGGTGGGTTCTACATTGAAAATTGGTTTGATTTTCCATTTGTTTTTCACTGCCAGCTTACAATATTACATTGTCACATCTACTAACTCAGTTACTACTCATCCTTTTGCTTTCCAACTTTCAAAAATTTGCTCCTATCCTCTCCTATCCTATTCTCTCTATCCTTTGTGCTTATGTTCATGCTTTAAAATTCCCATGACTGGAATTTTCAGTGAAGTTTCAGGAGATAGTGGAAATAGTTGTATGCATTCAATCTGCCATCATTCATAGACAGTACGGTTTGTAATAGGTATAAATTTAAAAAATTCTACATATCCACAGTAGGAGATGGATTAATTATTAGTACTTTCTTACTCATTTATTTGTTCGACAAATATTTTCCAAATCTCTACTATGTATGTTCCTATTCTATCAGGTGCCATACTATATATATGTGTGTGTGTGTATATAACTTAAATGCGTTGAAACTTTGTTTACAAAATTTTGATGTCTTTTCTATACTATATAGGGAGAATTGTGTCCAACAGAATATGAATCTTTAAGTGGGAGGGTGATCCAATGAACAGAACATAGTCTTGGTGTCTGAAAGTCTCAGGCCTAAATCTCAGCACTGATATAATTTTAATATTTTTGAAAAAAATAGGGCAGCAATATATATTGGACAGGCTATATTCTTTGCAGTCTGAAGTACTTGGGTTGTAATCTAGGCTCTCACACTTACTAGTTGTATGACATTGAGCAAATTATTCACCTTGAATTATTTCAGTTTCATTATCTCTATAATAGGAATGATTAACCTCACCTCAAAATTTTGTCATAAAGATAAACAGAAATGAAGTGTTTAACTTGCCTAGCATAGTCATGATACAAACAATATGTATGCATGGAGAAAAAACTATTAAAATATTAAAAGTGCATGTGTCTTGAAAGTGAGATTATAAATAAATTTTTTAGCTGCGTGACTTTGGAATAGTTATTTCACCTCTCGGAATCTCAATTTCCTTTACTATACAAATGAATAACAACAATAGTAATAATCATAATAATGCTTTCATAGAATTGCTGTGAACATTTGATTTATAAGATTTTGAAAATAAGGCATTAGGACATTGCTTGTATGTACTAAGTGTTTAATATATTATCCATTATGTTTTATTTTTATTTATTTTGCTGTATTTTGCCAATTTTCTATAAATGACCTGTTTTGTTTTCTTAATCTTAAAAAATAATGAACTTTATTGTTTTTAGAAGAAAATGCCCCTTCACCTGCATATTTCCAAGTGGGAGATCGATTAAGAAGGTGAAAATAAAGTAGGATATCATTTTCACGGATTCTATCATACTCTAATAATAGTCGCTGAGTATAATTACAAAGCTTCAACAGAGACATCGTAAGTGCTAGGGAATGAATAAAAGTACATGCAACAAAGATGGTCATTTCCAACAGACTCATTTGTCCATGAATATATCCTTGGGGTTTTAGAGGACAAGCACCATCATGAAATGGAGGATTTATAATTCCAACAGTAAAGTAGTCCCTTCAACTTGGTGCTGTTATACTTTTTGTAATCAGTGGAAATTCAATTAATCCAGTTAATTAAATATTGGTGAACCTAGAGTGAATTCTATTCATTGATGTTTCTGTGTAAAGACATACCAGACCACACAGTGCTTTCCATCGAAGCTCACAGATGGCTGCCCAGTCATAGCTGTCAGATTTCTATGTTGCTGTTCCTAGAGAGAGATGCAGAGATTAAGACACAGTAAACCTGTGATTCCCAGCCTGGAGCCTACAGATACGATCCCGGGAACCATGAGTTCTCTATAAGAGCTTAAAAATGATTAGTTTCTATTTAGCTGGTAATATAAAAGCAATATAAGCTTCTAAATCTTCTGGGTGACAGTCTGAAGTAGAACATTGTCACACAGGTTTAGTGTCCACATTTTGTGGGGTGGCGGGGGGCTTACAATCCTATTCGGGTAATACAATGCACTTAAGGTAGCCGTATTGACTTCACTGTTTTTACTGTGAGTGGTGAGAAGGTAAGTACCAGAAACAAGCTTCCAGCACTACTTCTAAACCAAAGTGTACCTAAAATTTTATCACTGTCCTACTTTTTGGGGTGCTTTACAAATGTTATTTAATTCTGATGACATTATAAGTAGTTATAATATTGTTGTCAGGTTCTGAAGTTCAGAGAAGTAAAGTAACTCTTCTAGTTCACACAGCTAGTCAGTGGTAGAGCTGAGATTTGGATCTATAACTGTTGACTTCAAGGTTGAGCTATTTCTAATATTACCTGTGATTATAAAGCTTAAAGGAACCAACCCAAATGTCCAACAACGATAGACTGGATTAAGAAAATGTGGCACATATACACCATGGAATACTATGCAGCCATAAAAACGAAGAGTTCATATCCTTTGTAAGGACATGGATGAAGCTGGAAACCATCATTCTCAGCAAACTATCACAAGGACAAAAAACCAAACACTGCATGTTCTCACTCACAGGTGGGAATTGAACAATGAGAACACATGGACACAGGAAGGGGAACATCACACTCTGGGGACTGTTGTGGGGTGGGGGGAGGGAGGAGTGATAGCATTAGGAGATATACCTAATGCTAAATGATGAGTTAATGGGTGCAGCACACCAACATGGCACATGTATACATATGTAACAAACCTGCACATTGTGCATATGTACCCTAAAACTTAAAGTATAATAATAATAAAATTATAAAAAAAAATTAGGTAGAGGAGGTATGTGTTGTGCTCCCCAAATCCCATGATCGTAATACTGTTGAAGCCTGTTTCCATCAATAGCTTTACAAACAAACAAGCTAGTGATCAGCTTGAAGAAATAACTACTTGATTAGCTGACATTACTGTTAGAACCTTTACTACTATTACTACTAGGAAAAAAATGCAATTGTGCCTTAAACGAAATGAAGCACATATTTACAAGCTAATTATATGGAAGAATTGTATATACTTATATACTATTTTAAAGAGAGGAAATTGAGACCAAATATATTAATACTAATTACATTTAATTTTTCTTAATATATTAATATATATTCTTAATATATTAGTAAATGTGAATGAGCATAACTCACCTACTAAAATAAAAAAATTCATATTGGCTAACAATACAAAATTCAACTCTATCTTCATATTGAAAGGCACAATTAAAAAGAGATTGAGAAAGGTAAAAAATAAAAATATATACCAGACAAATACAAATGCAAGAAAAGCAAGTGTAAAACTCTTGATATCAAGAAAGATAAAATTTGGCCAGGCGCGGTGGCTCACGACTGTAATCCCAGCACTTTGGGAGACCGAGGCGGGCAGATCACTTGAGGTCAGGAGTTTGAAAGCATCCTGGGCAACACAGAGAAACCCCCGCTCTACTAAAACTACAAAAATTAGCCAGGCGTGGTGGTGCCTGGCTGAGGCATGAGAATCGCTTGAACCCAGGAGGCAGAAGTTGATGTGAGCCGAGATTGAGCCACTGCACTCCAGCCTGGGGGACAAAGTGAGACTCTGTCTCAGAAAACAAAGAAAGAAAGAAAAATTTGAATAAAAAAACTAAAGATCTACATAAATGAGAAAATATATGGAATATTGGAAGATTCAATATTTTAAAGATATCCATTTTCTCCAAATTTATCTAATGAATCAATGCATTACTAATGAACATTCTGACCATCCTTTTTTTGTGTGTGGTAACTAACAATCTGAGTCTAAAATTATTTGAAAATGCAAATTACCAGAGTTAGCAAAAAAAAAAAAAAAAAAAAAAAAGAAATGAATAAAGTTGGGTGACTTAGGTTACCTGCTTTCAAGAATTAATAAAAAGCTATAATAACCAAGACTATATGGTTTTGATGTAAGGATATTCAACTTAATACGCTAGAATTGAGAGACTAGAAATAAGTTTTATAATATACAATGGATTAATTTGGACAAAGATGCCAATGAAATTTAATGAGGAAAGGAAAAGTACTTTCAACAAATGTGATCAAACGATCTTAACTCCTACTTCACACCATATACAAAAATTAATTTGAGATGGGTCATAGATATAAACATAAGAGCTAAGAGTACAAAGCTTCTAGAATGAAATCCAGGAGATACTGCTACAATGGCAACTAAATTTCAACATGAGTTTTGGATGTAGCAAAGAGTCAAGCCATAGCATAAAGGTTTTAAAAGAATAATTTCTTCTGTTGTCACTGAGATTTTGGCCTCACAAAATTAATCAATTAATTTCACTTCCCTATATTTTGTCTGGAAATCTTAGCAGCTTTGCACCAAGACCTATTCTTATTTCTTTTCCAAGTATAAAAGAAAAGTCAAAAGTCCTAATTCTTTTTCCTAAGTCCTAATTCACTTTTCTTGAATTCTCACAAATCATCCCTTTGATTCTCTTTTTCTTGGTAAAATACGGTTTTTAAATTACATCGTCTACTTATTTTATTAATGTATTTGCTTAATAAATAAATGTGGATAAGATAAGATCTCTGCCTTCATAGCTGGCTCTTCCATCAATTTGCTACATGAACAAAGGCAAATCTTTGTTTTCAGTTAGAACATCTGTTTTCAAATCTGAAAAATGATGTGTGTGGGTCTTAAGATCTCTAAAGAACTCTTCTAGATTTAAAATTCTACAAAACTATGATTCAATCATTTATTTCTATCTGGCATTCAGTACTCATATCTACATTGTGGAGATGCTTTGTGTTCTGTACTAGATCAACACTTGGATCATCATGAAATCTACAATCAATTTCTTTTAGTTTTTTGTTTATTGAAGCAAAACAGGCTTTACTTCAACCACCACTTTCCAATAAGTCAGTGTAAAGGGTTTCACAATTAACTATGTTTGGGAAATACTAGAAAGTGTGTAACACTGACTTAATCCACCCTCCTAGTTAGAAAATAAATTATATTACCATGATTCTTCTTTTTTTTTCTTACCCGATCACTAAGTTTTATAATTGAGTCTTTATAACAAAATAATTCTAAAATAAATTTTTCATCAGAGGCAACTTAGAAATCCATTTTTTTTTTTTTTTTGCAGGGCTATGCATGAGGAATTTTAACTCAATGTTAATCCTTGTGTTTGTATAATCTAAAGTTTGCTACAATGTTTTCTGGTGCGTCATAAATGTTTCCACATTAGTATAACACATTGGGCAAATAATCAAAAGCAATCAGCCCAGGACAGGCAACCAGCTCAGAGCGGGCAACCAGCTCAAAGCTAGTGAGCAGCCCTGGGGTTGAGGAAATCAACATCAAGGTTCCCTAGAACCTCATTCACAGCAAAATGGCTGCTAAGCTCTGATGTATTTTTTGCTCTCACAGAATAAAAAACATGTTTGTTGTTTGGACAGCAGCCTTCTCAACAAATCTTTCAAAAAGAAATTCATTCATCTGGAAATTCTCATTTTGAGGCCAGTATAGTTTAGTGGTATCCCCAAGCACAGATTCACTTATAAGTTATGAGAACTTCAGGGAAATATGGCATTAAATGCAGAAATAGAACATCACTGTAGGGATTCATGGTTCTATCACCTAAACTACATGGATCAGGGTAAGTTCATTCCAAGTAAACAAGTTTCTTATACAAGTTACAAATATATGGCTAATCACAAAATAATTTAAATATATTCTGCTGTATTTACAAACAATGACAAACTCTAGCAGGTATCCAATAAAAGCTGAGTTAATAATCTTGATATAGGAAACACAGCCCT
The DNA here is from genome assembly GCF_009828535.3 of Hylobates moloch. NCBI lineage: Eukaryota > Metazoa > Chordata > Mammalia > Primates > Hylobatidae > Hylobates > Hylobates moloch. The sequence goes on along the minus strand of NW_026652281.1, from coordinate 122,409,791 downwards.
TATTGTTGTGAAATAAGTCAAAGTGATGTAATATTGGTCATACAGGGTTAGCAATGGAATTGTAAAACTTTCTACAGCTGTGTACAGTGTGGATACAGAACTTTTAGTTTTGAAACATTTAAAAACTTGAAGTCATTTGATCTTATTCCCTATAGTCAATGATGTAACACATGCTAGCTGATGGGTTCTGATTCAGTAACTAAGATTATTTAAATGAGCATATTTGAAAACTTTCAGAAGATTAATTCATTAGCATCTTAGAAATTCTGATTATTCTATAGATGTTAGTCATTATTGCTAAATAAATAACAATAATAATGAAATGTATTTATGGAGGCACATTGCTTCACCTGGGCTGCATGATGGCATTCTTACATGGAAGAAAACTGTCACTAGTTGCCCAGAAAACAGACTCACATTTGAAGTGTAATGTGCATAATTTTTCAAAAAGATGTGCTCTTGGAACAAACCCTTTAAAAGAGAAGGATGCATAATCGAGTAGAGAGAGGAGTTTAATTGTGATACTGGACCTAAGATTCCTCAGTTGACACAACATGAAGCTCTGGAGCTAGAATAGTACTTCAGCGTAGTCAAGCATTGGGCATAGGTGGCCAGTCTTTATACTGACACATCAAGTAGTCATTGGATGGATGCCATTGGCCAGGTAGCTTTCTGCAGTTGAGATAATTCCTGATATGGCTATGTCTGATGTCTGCTAACATTAATCCCAGCATCTGGTTATTCTTTGTAACCATAGCCTCGTTCTCTTGATCTAACTTCACTATTATGCTTGTAGGACTAAATATGTTAATCTTAGCCCTCTATTCTCTACACACGCTAATTATAACACAATGTGGGCCATTTACTTATCATATTAATAACATTAAACCATCCTTTACATGAGAAAATACCTTAATATCTATGCATATTCAACCCCTTTTCCTCATATCACCAGCAATGAATTTCTCCTGCTCTCTAGAAAATGACAAAGTGGTTTAAATAATAGTTAAATGGTTAGGAGTTTAGACCTGAGATTTTATGCCTATCCTACCTTATATTAGCTATACTTGTGAGCAAGACGGTTACCTCTCACCCAAAAAGAACAGCATATGTAGCTACTATCTAGGATTATTGTAAATAAGAAAACATACATTTATGCCAAGTACTTAACATTAGGTCTGGCATAGCTCTAATTCTAAACAAATTAGACATTTTCTTATTATTAAAATTATTGTTATGAAATAATTTGTTCTTCTAATCCCCAGAAATCTGTCTAAATACTTAGATACCCAAGTCTATATAACGAGGGTGGCAAACTCAAATGTGTATGTGGGGACAATACAGATGAAGACAATGAGTAAAGCTGGCCATTTGTTTGACAAGTAGGAGTGGTAGCAATTGTGGAAAATGGTAGAGCACCTGTCCTCTCTAAAAGGGCACAATTACTCCGTTACAGTCAATGGGAATAAAGGCTCTGTGTTGCTGGATTCTCTGGATTTTCATGAGAATTGTCCCATTTAAAAGTGTTGGAGAATGCTCATGGTGGTTGACACCTGTAATCCCAGCACTTTAGGAGGTTGAGGCAGAAGGATTACTTGGAGCCAAAAGTTTGAGACCAGCCTAGGCAACAAAACGAGAACCCATCTCAAAAAAAAAAAATAATAAAAAATAAAAAAAACTAGCGTGGTGCGATGGCATGCTCCTGTAGTCCCAGCTACCTGGAAGGCTGAGGTAAGAGAATCACTTGAGCCCAGAATATTCAGGCTGCAGTGAGCTATGATTATGTCACTTGTAGCCTGGATGATAGAGAGAGACCCTGTCTTTTAAAAATAAAGTAAAAGTGTGGGAAATGAGTACAGATTTTTAAGAAACACAGTTTTTTTATGTTCTTAAGTGTGAGAAACTTAAAACACATCTGTGACCCAGATTCAGCCCCTGGTTCACCCTTATGTTATTCACTGAATTTAGTTTATTCAACCTTTTGCCATCATCTTTCACTTACCAAATATTTGCTCAGCTGTGACTGTGTGTGAGAGACTCTGTGCTTGGGGTAGGTGAAGTCCTCATCCTCTTAGAGCTTGCTTTATAATGTGTGTATCTCATAGCAGTTTGTGTGCATGGTCGGTGCGGGGGCAGAGTCACAACCCCTGCCCCTGCACACAAACCACTATGCATTTTCATGAAGTCATAAAATAAGTCAGCTGTAGTGCAGAAACTCATATTTCATAGTAATTCCCTCTCTTGTCTTGTTTAGTCTGAATGCAAAATTCTTCCACAGCTGATATAGAAAGCATACCTCTCAACTTTTAAAATTCATCATATGTATTTTTCTAAATCTGTGACTCGAAAGGGAAGTTTATCTTCCTCATCGCCTAGGGGTAAAAATAAGAAAATGATTATGAATCATTTTTAGTTGATGTAAGAAATTTATATCACCTATTTTGTAGAGCCTACAGAAATTGAAGTGGTTTTTATTGATGAATGATCTAGAGGAAAGGAAGAGTAATAAAATCTGCTGTTGCAAACATAAAAAAATTATGAAAGGACTTTAATGGATTATATCATATATGGAAAAATAACCAAGTATTAAAATTTGTTGCTCAGACCCACACAAATATAGTCAACTTACTTTTAACAAAGGCACAAAGGCAGTTCAATCAAGAAAGGATAGTCATTTCAGCAAATGATGTTGGAACAACTGGATGTCCACATGCAAAACACTTTTCCAAAACACAGACTTCACACTTTATGTAAAAATTAATGCAAAATAGATCATAGATATAAGTGTAAAATAAAAATCTATGCAATTTCTAGGGAAAAATAGGAGAAAATCTAAGTAACCTTGGGTTTGGTGGTGAGTTTTTACAAACAACAAAAAAACATAATCCTTTAAAGAAAAGAAAAAAAATAAAACGATGGTGATTTGAACGGGATTTGTTTCCTAGGGCTGCCATAACGAAGCGTCACAAACCAAGTGGCTTAAATAACAGCAATCTATTATCTCATATTTTTGGAGGCTAGAAGTCCAAAATCAAGGTGTTGGCAGTCCTATCCTCGCTCTGAAGCTGCTAGGAGGCAACGTTCCTTGCCTCTTTCTAGCTCCTGGGAACCCTCTGGTGCTTTTGGCTCATAGATACATCACTCCAATCTCTCCTCCAGGGTTACATGGACTTCTTCCCTGTCTGTCTGTATCCAAATACCCCTCTCCTTTTTCTTTTTTTTCTGAAACAGAGTCTCACTCTGTTGCCAGGCTGGAGTGCAGTAGTGCAATCTTGGCTCACTGTGACCTCCGCCTCCCGGGTTGAAGCAATTCTCCTGCCTCAGCCTCCCGAGTAGCTGGAATTACAGGCACCTGCCACCAGGCCTGGCAAATTTTTGTATTTTTAGTAGACATGGGGTTTCACCATGTTGGCCAGGATGTTCTCAATATCTTGACCTCGTGATCCACCCACCTCAGCCTCCCAAAGTGCTGGGATTACAGGTGTGAGCCACCATGCCTGACCACTTTTTTTAAAAATAAAAAAGTAATGATGTCAGTCATTGGATTTAAAACCCTCCCTAATCCATTGTGACCTTATCTCAACTTGACTACCTCTGTAAAGAACCTATCTCTAAACAAGAGCATACTCATAGATACTGGGTATTAGGACAACCAACAGCATGGATTATATTAAAATTTTAAAATTCTGCTCTGTGACAGACACTGCTACAAAAATAAGAAGATAAGCCCCAGATTTGAAAAAAAAAAGTTTATAAAACACATATCTGATTACATATTGTATCCCAAATATACAAAGAACTTAATTTAATTTAATTTTTTTATACTTTAAGTTCTAGAGTACATGTGCACAATGTGCAGGTTTGTTACATATGTATACATGTGCCGTGTTGGTTTACTACACCCATTAACTTGTCATTTACGTTAGGTATTTCTCCTAATGCTATCCCTCCCCCCACCCACCCCACGACAGGCCCCGGTGTGTGATGTTCCCCTTCCTGTGTCCAGGTGTCCTCATTGTTCAATTCCCACCTATGAGTGAGAACATGTGGTGTTTGGTTTTCTGTCCTTGCGATAGTTTACTCAGAATAATGGTTTCCAGCTTCATCCATGTCCCTACAAAGGACGTGAATTCATCCTTTTTTATGGCTGCATAGTATTCCATGGTGTATATGTGCCACATTTTCTTAATCCAGTCTGTCATTGATGGACATTTGGGTTGGTTCCAAGTCTTTGCTATTGTGAATAATGCTACAATAAACATACGTTTGCATATGTCTTTATAGTAGCATGATTTATAATCCTTTGGGTATATACTCAGTAATGGGATTGCTGGGTCAAATGGTATTTCTAGTTCTAGATCCTTGGGGAATCGCCACACTGTCTTCCACAATGGTTGAACTAGTTTACAGTCCCACCAACAGTGTAAAAGAGTTCCTATTTCTCCACATCCTCTCCAGCAGCTGTTGTTCCCTGACTTTTTAATGATTGCCATTCTAACTGGTGTGAGATGGTATCTCATTGTGGCTTCGATTTACATTTCTCTGATGGCCAGTGATGATGAGCATTTTTTCATGTGTCTGTTGGCTGCATTAAAATACAAAGATAAAAAAACAAACAACCCAATTAAAAAATGGCAAAAAGTATGGCAAAATACTTCACCAAAAAATGTATACAAATGCCAAATAAGCATATGAAAAGATGCTCAATGTCATTTGTCATTAGATAAATGCAAATTAAAACAATGATGAGATGCCACTATATATGTAGTAGAATGGCTAAAATTAACAAGATAAAACTGACAGTACCATTTTCTGGTGACGATGTGGAGCAATAAGAATTCTCATTCATTACTGATGCAGATGCAAAATGACACCACCACTTTAGAAGGCAATTTAGCAGTTTCTTACAAAACTAAATATAGTCTTACCATATGATCTAGTAATAGTGCTCCTAGGTATTTGTACAACTAACTTGAAAATTAATGTCCATACAGATGTCTGCATGCAAATATTTATAGTAGCTTTAATAAAAATCACCAAAAATTGGGAGCAACCAAGATGTCCTTAAACAAATTGATGCACAAACTGTGGTATACCCATACACCAGAATATTATTTAGCAATAAAAAGGAAATGAGTTATCAAGTTATGCAAAGATGTGTGTGAGTCTTAAATCCATATTGCCAAGTTCCGGAAGCCAGTCTAGAAGGCTACCTACTGTATTATTCCATTTATATGATATTCTGGAAAAGGAAAAACTATAAGGATAACAGAAAGGTCAGAAGGGGATTGAATACAGAAGACTTTTTTCAGACAGAGAAACTATTCTGTATAGTCCTGTAGTAGTAGATATATGATGTTATGCAATTGTTAAAACCCATAGGACTTTACAGCAAGCAAAAGTCCTGATGTATGCACATTAAAAAAAAATCATTTAGGAGATTTGGGAACCCAGGATAGAGTGCAAACTGTGACAAAGGAATCTAACTGTATTACAAACATATGAATCTTTATTGAAGGAAATAATGGGAAATGGTGCCAACAAAAGTAACTTTGTAATGGGTGAAATCTAAAGACTAAATAAAGGCAAAAGTACCTGCACAAAAGCACTGTAATTTAGTTGAAAAAATTGTTGCCCATGGGGCTATCTGTTAGCAATATGATATTGCCATACATGTACCCTGATGGAAAAATTAAATAAATGAATGGCAAATGGTGCAAGCCAGGTTTCTCATTGTTAGAGTAAGAAGTTATAGACATACAAGGAGAGAAGTCTAGAATGATCCAACTCTAACAGATTAGAGTTGGATACCTCAGTGTAAACTCATGTTTGGATTAATATAGTACACATGAATATTTTATACATACATATGTTATTAAACACATATGTATACACATGCACTTATTTTCTTGCTGTGTCAGCAAGGAAAGCTTAGAAGCAATGATACCCAGGACCAACCAGCACACCTAACATACAGATGCTTGTTTTTAATACAATTTTCTAATAAAATGACTTAGGGCTCTTTGCAGAAATGATTGATTCTAAGGTTCTGGCAGAAAATATACAAGATAAAGTTGGAGCACCTTATATTGTCAAAATTTAAGAAACTACGCAGACACAAAAGTGAAATACAGTGATGGAGGTACATCAAAAGGACACAACAGCCACCTAAAAGAGCCCTCAAAGATCAAAGCTGGAATGATGTGATTCACAAAATAAAGTAGTATTGGATTGTAACAAAAGTAAAAAATGAATACATGTGAGTCTATACTGATATAAATAAATTATTGAGTAAATAGTTAAATCTCTATTGGGGGTGAATCCACAAATCTCTCCTGCATAACTTTCTACCTCTTAAAGTGTATGCTTCTTATAGTAACTTCCTTCCAAAGACTAGAGTGTGGAGAGGAGGGCAAAAGAGTAACTTTACAATGTAGGAACCTAATAGTACCTCAGCCAGAAGACCAAGGTTAACATTCATATAGACAAGTCATGTTAATAGCGTATACTCTAGATATGATATGATGAAAAAGGCACTTTACCTCTCTGGTCTTCCTTCCTAACCTATAACCCCAGTCTAATTATGACGTAAACTCAAAGAAATCTCAGTTGAGGAACAGTCTACAAAACACGTGACTACTCCTGAAAACAGTCAAGGTCACCAAAAACAAGGTAAGTCTGAGAAATAGGTACAGCTAAAAGAAGTTACAGCTAAGGAGACATTATGACTAAACGTTATGTGATATCCTGGTTGGGATCTTAGAACAGAAAAAGATTAGGTACAACTAAAGGAATCTGGATAAAGTATGGAATTCAGTTAGTAGTATGAGTATTGTTTCATTAAATTATATCAAAAGAGCCATACTGATGTAAGGTGTTAGTAATAAGGAAAATCTGGTGTAAGATACATAAAAACTCTTGGAAATTTTTGTGTAAATCTAAATCTACATCAGTTCCCCCTTATCCATAGTATTACTTTCTGTGGTTTTAGTTACACATGATCAACCATGGTCCAAACATTTTAAATGGAAAATTAAGAAATGAGCGATTTATAAGTTTTAAATTCCATATTATTCTAAGTAGTGTGATAAAATCTCACTCCAGCCCTTTTTCCAGCATATTTGTTAGTCACTTTTAGTAGCTGCTTTGGTTATCAGATCAACAGATCACAAGATGAAGGGAGAGAACAGTACAATAAGACATTTTGAGAGCAAGAGACCACATTCATATAACCTTTATTACAGTATATTGTTATAATTATCCTATTCTATTCTATTATTAATTATTGTTAATCTCTTACTGTGCCTAATTTATAAATTAAACTTTATCATAGCTATGTATACATAGAAAAAATACATAGTATATGTGGGGTTTGGTACTATGTAAGCTGCATAGAAATGAAATGAATGCAGTTTCAGGCATGAACTGAAGGTCTTGGAATGTATCCCCAATGGGTAAGAGGAGACAACTGTATTTTAAAGTAAAATGTGTTTTAAAAATGTATTAATAGTTCAAACATGTTTACAGGAGAATACAGTTTAGTGTAACAATAAGAAGTTCTGGCCAGGCGCGGTGGCTCACGCCTGTAATCCTAGCACTTTGGGAGGCTGAGGCGGGCAGATCACCTGAGGTCAGGAGTCCAAGACCAGCCTGGCCCATATGGTGAAACTCGTTTCTGCTAAAAATACAAAAAGTTAGCCAGGTGCTGTGGCGCATGCCTGTAATCCCAGCTGAGGCAGGAGAATCACTTGAATCCAGGAGGTGGAGGTTGCGGTTAGCCGAGATCGCACCATTGCACTCTAGCCTGGGCTACGGAGTGAGACTTCGTCTCAAAAAAAAAAAAAAAAAAAAAAACAATTCGATGTCGTCAGTCAAATCTCATTTTCCTTGTTTATTTTCAGCTGGAAATAAGGTCCTAGTGGTTTATTTAGAGCACTTAAAGATTTACTGATGAAAAAGAGTGCTTCTTGAGAGGTATTTTGAGAGGAGTTAGGTATGTGGGTTGTGTGAGATGATCTGAGTTTGAATTTCAATCCGACTCAACATGACTGGGAAAATTACACACCATCTCTGAGCCTCAGTCTCCTTATCTATAAATTGGGGCTGATAATAGCATCTACCCTATGGAATTGTCATATTGCTCTAATGAAATAACATGTAAAGTTCTCAGTATAATTTAAATTGGCACACAGTAAATCCTGAAAAAAATAGCAACTGCCATGAATATGGCAAAGGATAGTATAACAAGCGTAGTGGTAAGTAGTGTGAGCTCTGCAGGCATCCTAGTTTTGAATCCCAGTTCCACCCTTTCCTAACATTTCAACCTCGGATGTGTTTCTCATCTTTCTGTGCTTCAGTTTCCTACCTTAAGACAGTGCTAATAATAGCATCTTCCTCACTGGGTTGTGGTGGAGGTGAATTAGCAGATGTAAATCACTTAGAAAAGTGACTGGCACATGGCAGCAGGTGCATCTATATTAATTATAATTATTATAGAGGTACCTGCATGAAAAGACCTCCAGCCAAATGGCTAACTGGTTTTGCTGGGACTGAGAAGTCAAATCAAATTTATTTTGAAATCTGTGTGCTCAGAGCCGAAAATACAGCAATCAGTCCTCAGCCTCTTGCACCTGGGCAATCATCTAAAGATCTGTAGAGTGGAGCCATTTTCAGATGTTTCTTGGCATTTACTTAACACTGTCATAGACTATCCTTTTAAAGCTTTACTGGAAGTGTTTAAGATCTCTGCCACTTGAAGGGTGACCTGACATTTTACATCTTTGTTGGCTGTAACCTTGGAACCTGATAAGGTCTTCAGAGGGAAACCTGTGTGCTAAAGGTGATCTCTACCTCCTACTAAAGTCTAATTGTGCAGAGATTAATGCTGGAGGGTTTTGTTGCTGTTGTTGTTGTTTTCATGCTGGAGCTCTAGCCAATACCACTTAAAATAATTTTGTTTTTACTAATTACATCATGTTTGAATACACTTCACTTACAAAAAGTGATTGTTTTAAAATGTACCATGGACCAGAGTAGTTCATCTAAGATAAGCTTTTCTGGAATCTACTGATTGCCAGTTTTGACCCAGATAATGCAAAAGTCAAGCTTAATTCTGCTGTTTGAGGAGATTCAAGGGAAACTGGGGTGGGGCGGGGGAGCTTCAGGGATGGAGAACTCTGGAGGCAGTATCTCTGTTCTTAGTGCTATCTTTAGGATAACCTCAAAAATAAGCGTCTTCCCTAGTCCTATTCCTAATTCTCAACTCCCAACATTATAGTCCCAATTTAGCTCCCCTTTGTAGTTAGTTCCCATAGTAATGCCATCTTCTGAATGTGCCTCAGACTGATAGTATGAATAACAGTACTGTGGTCCCTTGAGACAGGGAAGAAGACAAAAAGTTGAATCATCAAGGCCGTGGCTTTTGATTATATAGACTCAAGTTTGAGTCCTGTTTCTGACCATTACCAATTGCATGACCCTTGGAAAGTATTCTAAACCCCAGTGTTCTTAATGCCTACCTCAGAGTTGTTGTGAAGATGAAATGGGACCAGGATAAGTGAAATGCATCTCACAGTGCCTGGCACATAGTAAGTTTCAATTTAAATTAGTTTTTGTTATTAAAATATTGGTAATAATTATATTGAATGCATTCTTTCCCTCCTGAAATAAATTCTTCTGAGGAATTATTCTCAAATATCTTTTAAAATTTTGATGAGTTTAGATAAAACCTCTACTCTTAGTCAAGAAAATTCCTTGATATAGAAAGTAATATTAGCAGAATCCAAACCAGCCACTTTCATACTGACTTAGTGGGGGCCAGGTTAGGATTGAGGGTAGGAGAAAGAACAGAAAGTTGGGATTTAAATAGCTGAATTTTAGGATAAACTCTACCTTCATTGTGTTAGTTTGGGCAAGTCATTTAACTTCTTGGATTTGTTTTCTGAAATTGAAGAATAGGATTCCTTTCTCCCACTTCCAGAGTATAATTTCATTAGACTTCAACAGATAGAGGCCCTTCCTTTAAATAAAATAATAGAAAACAAAGTCTTGAGTTTGTAATCATCTTTTGCCTCCTTATACATATTGTTTAGCATTTCTTGCCCGCTGTGATTGATGAAATTTAACGTACAGAAAAGAGTCATGGCAAAAATTCTTTCCCAGTCTATTGTGAGGTTTGCTTATTATGTCCCTATATAGCTAAAATGATTGAGCTAATATTTTCTCTACTGAACCTAGATAGAGTGTTAAAAACAAAAAAACAAAAAGCAAAACTACTCCCCAGTCATGTTGCAGAACTTTGTATTCATGAGAATGTAGTGATAATTTTATAGCATTAGCATTTATTAAATGCATACTATGTGTCAGACAATGTGCTAAGCACTTTATCTGCATTAATCCTCACAATAAACACATGAGGAAGATATTATTATTATTCCCATTTTATAGATGAGCAATATGCTTGGAAAGATTAATAACTTTTGAAATTCAAACACCTAGAAAACAGTAAGCTAGATTTTAAGCCAAGATCTTTTTGACCGTGGCAGTTTTACTTCTAACTACTTGGTTTCTGGAGACTCTGGAAATTAGTAAAGAAAGTGAAAAAAACACCACCTTTCCCCCACCAAACAAAAATTAAAAATATAAAGATATCTTATATAAGAGCTTACTGAATGTAGTGATGGTTTTTAGCTGAACATACATAATTAATTTCCTCTCAAATCAATTTAACATCGAAATAATACAACACCAGCTAATGGGCTCTCAGCTGGCCAAACATTAAAAGATATATTGCCCCATATACTCATCATAAAGAATTAAGATGAACAACTTGCCTGGTTACATAACATTGTTGTACAACATAAATAAACGATTCTCTCGCTTTGGCAATTGTTCTGTACTGTTCTAAGTTTTGCTAAATCAGACTTCCTTCTAATCTAACAGATGCCAGCAGTTTAAAAGCAGTTCAAAAATCCTTATTTATATCTGGTGTTCAGCTTTGAATAAAATGGGCCAGCAAATGCAGAGGGAGAGGGGAGAAAAAAAGCATAACTTAAAAATGGAATTTATTTCCAGCCTTCTAAACACAGATTTCCAATAAACATCTACTTAGAGAACCATTTCATTAAGCTAACTGCAGCCGAAAACAAGTTCCCTGATGTTTCTCTGAGCATTTTATTTTCTAAAATGAATCATTACTTTCTATGTTTTGGCTTGACAATCTTTCCCCCCCAGTTGTGTAATTTTACATTTGCCACTCAAATTGCTTGTATTTCCGGAGAATTGTTCCAAGATATTTATGCTTTGGAATGAGACTGTTAATATGGTGGCATGAGTTCGGAGAAGCTCCCAAACCACTAAGGTGCATTGCTCTGTCTTTTAAAAAACTGGAGAGAATCTTGACTTCCTCATTCCAATTAAAGTTTAGCAGCCCCTTAAGGCTGATTCTAGGGGTGGCTGAAATGAACTTGTAATGGAGAAGATGGAGAGCTGTGGCCTTAAGAGGAGGCAAGAAAAATGAAAGCCAGAGTTTTTGAAATTCTCTTCCATCTGTGGTTTGGTAAACAATCTAGATATTTGGAAACCCATTCTCAACCATCCCACCCCTAAATGTAAAGATGAACCTTCACTAATAAAGATCCAATAAAAAGTGAAGAAAATTGAAGCAAAGTATTGATGGGAATATTTTCAATATACAAACACTATATATGCAAATGACACTTAAGAATAACTGTCTCTGCCAGGGCATGGTGGCTCATGCCTGTAATCCTAGCACATTGGAAGGACGAGGTAAGCAGATCACCTGAAGTCAAGAATTCAAGACCAGCTTGGCCAAAATGGTGAAACCTCGTCTACTAAAATACAAAAATTAGCCAGGCATGATGGCAGGTGCCTGTAATCCCAGATACGTTGGCTCATGCCTGTAATCCTAGCACAGTGGGAGGCAGAGGCAGGCAGATCACCTGAGGTCAGGAGTTCAAGACCAGCCTGGTCAGAATGGTGAAACCGTCTCTACTAAAATACAAAAATTAGCTGGGCATGTTGGTGGGTGCCTGTAATCCCAGGTACTCAGGAGGCTGAGACGGGAGGATTGCTTGAAACCATGAGACGGTGGTTGCAGTGAGCCGAGATCATGCCACTGCACTCCAGCCTGGGCGGCTGAACGAGACTCCATCTCAAAAAAGAAAAAAAAAAAAAAAAAGAATACCTGTTTCAGAAGTCAATTTCTCCCATTACAGTTTGGCTTTTGTATCTTTGGTTAAACAGAGAAAGTCAGAGAAAATATTCTATTTAATGTCTTAAATGTAGTTATATTTCACACTTGATAATAAGCACAGGAGATTATTGTATTAAGACACTCTCCTTGTAGTAGCTACATATTCATTCTACTATTCAAATGGTTAGGCACAATAATGATAAATACAGTAAGCAAACCCTAGAGTCATTTTGAGCATTTACTCTATACCTGGTTTGGTGCTCAGATAATAAAAGTAAATTCAATCATTTCAACTTCAAGGTAGCCATAAAAATGAGTATTATTATTAACAACACCAATGGTTAACATTTGTGGACGTCTTACCTTAAAGCAGACAATATGCTAAACACACTGGGTGATTACATCACTTGATCTTCACAAGTAGCTTTTTGTTATCAGTATTAAAAAGGCTATTCTTATTCCTGAGGATAACAGCTATCATTTATTTCATGTCTACGAGACTCTTGCACTTAATTTCTGCTATATCTAATCTTCATTACGAATCTGCAAGGTAGATATCATTAATTCCTATTTTAGGGATGAGAAAGTTTAGCTTTAGAGAGGTTAAACAACTATTCTAATATGACATAGCCAATGGACTTAAAAAATTAACAGCTATTATTTATTGAGGATCTGAGACAGTATTTTAACCCAAGTCCATACAATTCTAATTTGGATGCTTATTCTACTGTATTGATCCTACTCTTTCTCATTTGGAATAAAAAGCTGTAATTGTTAAGTAACTAGATTTTCACACAATGGACATATAAACAAGGCTTTCCACTCGTGAGGGCAGACATGTTATCTCTGCTCATTCCATGTGGGAACACTGTGAAACATTCATGGGTCCACATAAGCCATTTTCTTTGCAGGTGTTGTCATTACTGTCTTATTTCATGGTAGATACAGCCAGATAAGCTGCCAGTTTTAACCCAGGCAGATAACATGCTTTATCTTAGCGCTACAGGGTCACTTATTGAAAGTGTAGGAGTTCTAGCATGCACTGCTTAAATTGGTTGTGCACAGAAACAAATATAATAATCACTAAAGGGTAGGGGCTATCTATATCTGACCACCAAACTGTACTTCTGCAGAAACCTCTCTCTCTAAGAGACATACTTCTCCATTTATAGATTACATGGGTTTTGGAATGGGAGACTGGGCTTCACTTCCATGTCTGAGAGATAAATAGTTGATCTAGTTCTAATAAATAAATTTACCACATTTCCATGCCTAGTGATTTATTCTGGGTTGGACATTTGAACCTAGCAGAAGCCCACTAATCATTGGATTGCTAAGAAAAAGGGTATGCTTTTCTAGCTGATGTTGTAAAAGCTGATAGGATATAATCCTGATTTGCTAGTTACCAGTTTTGCTACTTCTCAGAGACAGCCTGAGAATGGACCCAACAAAGAAGAATGTAGAATGGTGAGATAGAGTGAGAATTCTGATTTCATCATTTGAGCATCTAGATACTGCTGTTCCTAAAGGTAAATACCTCAGGATTCCATTACGTAAAAAAAAAAAAAAACGCATTTCCCCTACTCCACCCCCCGCCATCACAAGCCAGTTTTGGGTTGCTGTCATTTGCAACTAAAATTATTCTGAGTAATCCAGAAATCTGCAAAATATACAGAAAAATGTAGCAATCTGGTTTTTTTTTTTTTTTCATGAATCAGTTTGCACCACATTACTAAAAGTTTCTACAAGAAAGCCAAGGTCTAAAAAGCACATCTCTGTTCTTTCTTTTCCTATCCAGACAGAAATAGTAGATTAAAATACAAACATTTCATGACTACCAATACATAGACACTCACATGAATATATATGTAAATAAACTGTCATACAGAGTTGCATGATTTTTTAGTTAATGCACGCCATACATCACTACTCTGTTTAAATTTACGATTGAGGAGAGTGTATTTCTTTTTAACAACATGAGCAAAGAAATTATTTCCAGTTGCAGTTTTACCAATTGCTCTCAATTGTGACATTTATCTTCTAGCCCAATCAAGTGTAATGTACCAGAAAAACTGCAGAATGTTTCTGTATTTAAAATGTGTGAGGTTTTTATAACAATTGCTACCCCCTCAAATTTTCCCCATGACATAGGGAGGGGGCCGGCATGTTTCAAACAAACTCATCAAGATATAATGTCTCCCCTGAACCTATCTGTCACCAAAATAAGATAGCCAATTGCTAAGAAGTCACTGGTTTGGTTCACAGTAAATCAATCAAAATGGCTTGAAAGTTTAAGGCCCTGTCTGATTTCAGATATCTTAATGAAAAACATGTGTCGATGTAAGATAAGCCAAGCATTCATTTAATGATTGAGATACAAGAGGCCAGTAACTATTATTCTGGTCTGATGGGACCTTGGGCTTCTAATCCAGCCATTGCCAAACCCTGGGCTATGAATCATTGAAAATCCACGATGAAGTTTTCACCATGAGGTGGCAAAATAAGAAAAAGCAATGTTAAATAGTGAAGTTTTTTTTTTTTTCAAAAACTAAATTTGTTCCATTAAAAAAAATCCTCTTTAATTCAAGAATATGTCCTTCTAATTTTTTGGTTTAATGTGTTTCTTTTCTTTGATAAAACAGCAGTGACATTAAATAATAGTTTCAAAAATGAATTTAATTGAAAAACTAAAAATTGGCAACTCTATGTTTTTTACATTTTTATTGGCCTGGCAAGTAATTACTGTTCTTGGCAATAATGATAATGTTAATTTTAGGCACTAGAATTTGTGAAATGCTAGCCATTTGGCAAGCACTGTGCTAAATGGTTTGTGTATTTAAACCTGGCCTTAACATTACCACATAGAGGCGATTATTATTGCCATTTTATAGGTGACAAAACTGAAGCCTTTGTAGGTTAAGAAGCTGGCCTAAACCACACTATCACCAAGTGAAAGAACTCAAATTTATGTGAACAAAAGGTCTTGTTCGTAAGAACTTTACCATGCCTGTCATTCAAAATGTGAATCTGCTAGATCAGGGATGATAATGGTGACATCGTTTCGAGCCAATTTGGGAAAAGAAACCTGGCAATGATGTCTGGTAGATACTGAAATGAGAATGGAGGAAAGAATTTATTAGGTTGATGCAAATGTTATTGCAGTTTTTGCCATTGAAAGCAACGCCAATTGAAAGTAATATCAGCCTCCTATTCTGGAAGCCTTTCAGATACGACAATGCATAGACTGACAGAAGCCAAAAGGGTTGCAGAAACTGAGAACTCCTTGTTTATATTATGGGTTTAAAAAAGTGGTGACAGAGTAAGTGTTCTGGATAATTTGAATAGCAGGCTCCCATTACTCTGCACTGCCTACTGTGTTACACTGCTGCAGCGTTTTTCTTCTGGGTCAGAGAGAACAGGGCGACTCATGCTCAGATTTTCTCTTACTCCTCAGAATAATTACTCTTAGGTATATTTCCTCAACTCTAGAAGATCTTCAAATATCCTTCTTTGCTTACCAGTCCAGGCTTTTACTATCGATAAGAGTAAGACAATCGCTCTGGGTAGGGCAAAATTAACCAGAATATACCCCAAGGGTAGAAGAAAGGTTCTAAGGTGACCTCCATGACCCTTACCCCCTTGCGTTCCTTGGGTGGACCCCTCCCCTTGATTGTAGACAGCACCTGTGACTTCTGGCCAATTGAATATGGCAAGTGTAACAGCATGTCTCCTCCATGATTATGTTATGTAGGATTCTAACACTTGTCCTGTTTGAACTGTCTCTCTCTCCCATGCTGGCTTTTAAGAAGCAAGCTGTCATGTTGTGGGCTGTCTGTGGAGAGGACCACAGAGAGAGTAACTGAGAGTGATGTCTGCTTAACATGTAGCAAAAATCTGAGGTCCTCATCCTGCAGCCTGCAAGGAATTGAATCTTGCCAATGACTTCATGAATTTGGAAGCAGATTCTTTGATCGCGATAAGACTTTAGTCCTGGCTAATATCTTGATTGCAGCTTTACAGGAGACCCAGCTGTGCTTGGACTACTGATATACAGAAACTGTCACATAATTAGTGCATGTTGCTTTAAGCTGCTAAGTTGGTGGTAATGTTATTACACAGCAATAGATAACTAATGCACCAGGTTTGTGTCTTGGGAGGTTGAGATGATGCTAGTGACATTCCCTGAGAAGGAGAACTCAAGAGGGAACCAAAGTGTGAGGATTCAAAAACCAAGATGAGTTCAGTTTGAGCATGTTGGGTTTCAGGTTGCCAAGGATGCCCAAATGGAAGATGTCCAATAGACAGAGAAATATATGGTTCTGGAGCCTCTCAAAGAAGGCAGCTGGAGATACAGACTTTAGAATCATTGGTTCTTGCAGGCTGGGTTTCCTGGAAGCAGACTCAGTTGGAAATTTATATGCAGGAGGCGTATTAGACATGTTCTGAAATTAACACTAGTGTGAGAAGAGAAGGCCACAGCGTGGTACAGAGGGAAGGCATGTGTATAACGCAGACTCAACATCAGCTACTGCTGACCCCGAGGGAAACTCAAGCTAGGATGGCCCAGTGAGGAGAGTCAGCCTTTACATCCTCTGTTGCCAGTTATTGGATGCTCACTGCCCCTGGGAAGTCACAGCCTGGGTAAAATAGCTCTCTTCAGTTGAGGGCAATTCCTAGAGGAGGCTGAGAGCTGAGGTTTATTATCTGTCAGCACTCCCAGCAGCTGGAGGAATAAATCGTTCAGTGGTAAAGGAAAGCTGGGAATCCATGACAGTGTCACTAAATTGGCAGCCACAGTTATGGGTGTGGATATGAGTCCCCTCAGGGAGTTGGAAGGCTGAGAGGTAAAGAGAGACAAGGACAGGGATGGAATCATCAAGAACACTAAGGTCACCCTGAAGTGAAGAATGGGAAGACATTGTTGAAGAGTTAAATGAATGGGAGCCCTATGAATGGGAGCAACACTCTAAAGTTTCAGAGGCATCAAATATGAGGTGCATATTCTATATCACGAAACATATTTCTATATTTTTATGAGATCTGGTAGATTAGATATGCAGACTTTAAAAGATACGTGAAGTCAAAATTATTTTTGCTTTCACATTATATTTGCAATCTTATTATTTTTTTGAAAACTTTGTTTACCGAACATTTAGTAAGTGCTAATCACTGTGTTAGTGCTGGGACACAGTAGTAATCCATGCAGTCTGGTGAGGGTTATGGCAGGAAATAGAAACTTATGTGTCCTGTAGCAAGTCCCAGGCTTGGTGTGGCACAGAGAAGGTACCCTCAAACCACAGTCTTCAGGGATTTTTCTACTCTGTGGCATCATTCACACAAATCAGAACAGGCATGGTGTGGCTTTTAAATCTAGGAGACCTGGACTTCATTTTTCCTGTCATTCACCACTACGCTGCCTTGAATGGGTCATTTAACATCCATCAACCTCAGCTCTCACATTTGTAAAATGGGAAAATAACCATTATCCTGCAGAATTGCTCTGAGGACTATTTCTGATTCATTAATTCAACAAATATTTATTGAGTGCCCAACCCCATATGAAGTTTTTTTTGAAAGTTCTATCATTTCATTTTCAATGGGAAAGCAATGATAGAACTTTCAAAATGCAACCATACTGTCAGATATGAAAATGTACTATAGCAGAAAGCAATTCATGACAGCATCACAGCTATTAATGAACCAACTAGATGAGTCAGGTAATTCTTTATAAACAAGTAAGAATAAGAAATTGAGGTGGCTTTTTTTTTTTAAAAGTTGGGATTTTGATAACTTATTTTCTGGCAGAGGGGGAGGAGATTACACTATCAACCTTAGGGATAGCATTTTACACAGTGAATCTTGTTGGCTCTAGTGATTTCAGAGCATACCAATATTTGAATGATTTTCCTCTAGACCCGTTCTTTCATTTGGAGGCAATTGCTTTCTATTGTAGTCATTCCTTTGTCAAATATGTACACTGTGACCATGTGAAACAACAGGCTAGGTAGGAGAGAAAAATTTTAAACTGCTAGAAAGAGAAAGGCAACTTAGATTAGATATTTTAGTGGAACGGTGTAGGTGGAAGACATTTAATCTCTAAGACCACAGCAGTACTTAGAACCAATGCACATTTGTCATTAATGTGCTTCCATCAATTGCTTAAAAGGTCTTTTAAAGGAAAATTCCATCATAATCAAAAAGGTTATTGGAGAGTGAAAGAGGAATTAATCAATAAATGCTTGCTGAATTCATCATTAAGAGAGAGTTCTGCTTTTTTACCTTTATCTTACCTTTAAGCAACTTCTTCATGTGCTATGCAGATTTTACCTTCTGTTATTTTTACTAATGATAAAACTTGTTGTGTTCTGAATGCTACTTTGTGTCAGAAACTGCTAGTTATGTACATCCACATGTGTACTTTATGTACATCCACTCATTTAACTCCACTTACGAGGTACATACTGTGATTAGGATAAATGCAGAGTTGAGGATGATGATACACAGAGGGATTAAGTAACTCACCGAAAGTCACAAGTTGGTAAGTGGTAGAGCCAGGATTAACTAATCCATAAAGTCTGGACCAGAGCTCTTGTTCTTAACCATTGGACTAAATAGCCTCTCAAAATTATTAGACAACTGTCTTCTCATTTACCTCCCAATGCACCAATAAAGAGTACTCATGCTAGTGCATGCCACTCTGCACACGTTACACTTCTCCCCAGCAATCATACTTCAGTTTTCTCCAAATGGTCTGACATCGGCTTATGGCTCCAGACTCATTGCACAAATCTATTTTCTTCTCTTCTTCGTCTTACCGGCTTCATGGAACCCTTCCAACACACAGCAGTCTCTTCCGCTTGCCCCCAGGAAACATGCTATTTTCTCATTCTTGGGTCACCCGTGTCCTTTTCTTCCTCCAGCTCATGCCTACACCCTCTTCCAGTTGTGGCTTAAAGCCTCCTTCTTCTAGACATGCCTCCTGGGCCCTCCCCTGTTTCAGGCTCCTCTTTGCATCATGTCTCACAGGTGTGATTAATTGTTAAATAATGTGTTTATATACGATCCCTTATTGGATGCCTGTCTTCCCCCCATCTCCTGTGGTCCATGAGGACAGGGCCATGTCTTCCTTCATTGGCAGTGCCTTGCACAATGCCCTGCACAGAGTAAGTACTCAATTAATATTTGTCATGTGTTTGGGTTGAATTGTGTCCCGCAAAATTCATATGTTGAAATCCTAAGCCCCAGTACCTCAGAAAATGACTATTTGGAGATAGGGCCTTTAAAGAGGAGATTAAGGTAAAATGAGGTTTTATGGTGAGCCCTAATCCAATATCACTTGTGTCCTTCTAAGAAGTTTAAGACACAGGTGAAACAGAGACAGAGTGAGGACATAGTGAAAAGCTAGCCATCCAAAAGCCAAAGTGAGAGGCCTCAGAAGAAATCAAACTTGCTGACACCTTGATCTCAGACATCTAGCTTCTGGAACTGTGAGAAAGTAAATTTCTGTTCTTTAAGGAACCCAGTCTGTGGTGGTTTGTTATGTCAGCTCCAGAAAACTAATGTATTGGATAATTGACTGGCATTCTCTACGTCAAACTGGCCTTTCTTTGACTCTATTTCCATTGCTTTCCTTGTGTCAAACTATGCTTTCCTCTTTACTACATTCCATCCACCAGCTTCTGTTTTTGTCTCTTCCTGAATTAAAATAATGGATAGACTAGAATGTATTTGCAAATATTTTTATTGTCTTTACTAGCATTATTTATTACTTCCAGCAGGCTGATTACAATTATGTAAGCCTCCCTGCCAAGGTGCCTACTTTTTAACCTCTAAGTCTGTGCCTATCCCAAGTATCTGTTTAATCCTTTTGAATATTTGGTGTGGAAGCCGTTGACGAGCAAATGAGAAAACTTCTCCCAGCTGCCGCGGGGTCCATAAATTCAAGTGAGCTCATTATTTTCTTTTCTGATGCATAATGTCGATCTAGAAAATTATCATTTAATCAGCAGTAATGACTCTCATATTTCTGCTGCACTGCTTGTTAATCTCCCTACCTAGTATAAAGTCTTTAGCAATGCAAATACAATCTCAGATTAGAAACAGAGCTATGAAAAAGAAGGGATCATACACCATTCTATTGTCATAACTGTAGCCTTTAATAGTCACAGAAGCAAAACAATAATTGTACTTTATCTGATGTACTAAGTATAATTTTTCATGGAAGGTGGTCAAATATAGGAAATGATTCATTTCAATTTGATAATGTTATAAAATACCAAAATGCTTGCACTTTTTGGCTCAATTTAGAGTGTTATGCATTTATTTAAAATCTGTAGCTCCAATCCTGCCAGGCCCTACCTCTCCATCCTCATCACGCACCCCCGTCCATCTTGTTCACTATGCTTCAGCCACTGCAGTATTCTTCTAACTCCTTGAAATCATCAAACTCCTTCTCACTTCAGTACCTCAGTGCATTTGTCCATGCCATTGCCTATGCCCGTGGGCACTTACCCCATGTTCTGATTACTTTAGATCATAGGGCTTGTTTCACTGCCACCTTCTAGAGGAAGCTTTCCCTGAATTTCCCAGGATACAATAGGTCCCATATTTGTTCCCAAAGTAAGAATGATTTTTTTCTTCAGAGTACTGGTGACAATGACATTAAATATTGATATTCATAATCAATAACTTGTTAGCTCCCTAATATTTGTCCCTAATATTTGGAAGGACAAAAACATAGGCTATTTTTTTTCAGACTCTCAGTCATACACATGTATCCAGAGGATGCTGAAAAGCATTTCTGTCTCTTTTTCTTCTTTGAGTGATTTATGAGTCACACCCAATCCTCTTCTCTGGGTCCTTCATTTTTTCCTTCCTCCCTGGGGTGCCTTGGCCCTGTATCCCCATCATCACCATCTATGGGGCTTCCTTTCTTCCTCTCAACCTCTGGCTCTGACAATCCATCATTTGGTTACATTGGATTTTCCTTCAGTATTTAAGGGCAGGTGGCAGCGGGTGGCGAACTGGAGGGTTGG
The DNA here is from genome assembly GCF_009828535.3 of Hylobates moloch. NCBI lineage: Eukaryota > Metazoa > Chordata > Mammalia > Primates > Hylobatidae > Hylobates > Hylobates moloch. Next base: position 122,388,542 of record NW_026652281.1, on the reverse strand, counting down.
GAGTGCTTAAGACCGGAAAAGCAGGATACAGAAAAACATTTGCTCCCAGTGCAGCCAAAAAGGAACATCTGAAAGACCAAGAAATTGCTCTTTTGGTAATACTGGCCACTTCTTATAGTAGAAACCCTAGGAAAATAATTCAAGATAGTCCTTGCTAATGCTTTTTCAGTTCATTCCCTACCAAAGTGACTTTTTCTAAAATATAATTATGAGCCTGAACTCTGCTTTAAATCTTTCAGTGGTTCCCCTTGCCTTTTACGATAATGTAGGATAATGTCCATATTTTCCAGCATGGTGAACAAGATCCCCACTATCTGATGAGCTAATTTTGGTTTGCCTCTCTGGCCCTACCTGCTGCTACTCTGTATTTGTCCCATGCACTGTGTGCCCATGCAACATGGGCCTGTTCAAACTCTCCAGAAGGTGCTGATTCCTCCAGGCCTCAGATCCCTACTGAGAGGCTTTCCATTTGTGAGGTCTTCACAGATTCTTAGCCCATAATGAGTAAGGGAAAAATTTATAGAATATTAAAATATATGTCTATATTACAATGGAATATATTTTATTAGAAAAATTTCTATCAATGGTCTAAAAGTATAGACTACTAACGTTATTAATATATAATCACATTTGAACTAGTAACTAAAACATATATATATATATTTAAATCTAATTGTCTCAATAACCCTTTTGATAGATGGGAAACCAAGGCTTCTAAACTGAAGTTACATATCCAAGATCCCACTGTTTCATAAGGGTAGAATGGGAATTTGAATCTCACCAGTCTCTCTAGAGCCCATGATATTTACCACCACCCAATTTACCTCTGCAGCACTGTATGTTATATGAACACCTATTAACTCTGCGTGCAGGCATCACATCATTTTACAAGATTTTATTTGTGTTCCTTACAAGATTGAGTACTCCAAGACCAAGAGATTATTCTGCTTAATTTTTATAGCCTGATGCATTACCACAGTCCTTATCATATAGTAGTATTTGCTGAGTTTACCTTTGGTTTAATTTATACAAATTTTGGAGGCTGGCTTCCTTGCCTGATCAAGTCCCATGACTTCTATCTTATCTTTCAGCTAAGTATTGAAATGTTAATCTTCTCAGTATAATCAAATTTAATTATTGCAGTTGTTTCTGTGCCCAGAGGTGAAGAGTGTGTGTTCTCAATAAGTCAAACTAATAAATGAATGTAGTACAGTTCTAAGGTAGATTGTTTGCTGCTCCAGAAATAATAAAAAAAAAATATGTCGCCATCCAATATGTCTCCATCCCATACTACCAGATTCCAAGACTTCCACACCAAATGGGTGGAGAATCCACAGAGAAGAAAGCCACCAGAGAGACTTAATGCAATCAGAGAAGTAATTTGCAGGGAGTTTAGTTGGTATGGAATAAGCCCTGCTATTCACACATGAAGAGACTTTCCAACAAACTGACAAAATGCTTCAATAACTCACAGACTTGGTGAAATCTGACACCTCACAGAGATAGTTATGGGATTCTGTAAATTTTAGAGATATGTCTTGGGGGTGAATTTGATGTTAGCAGATAAGGCAGATGCCAGGTTTCTGGATTTGACCGTTTGGATGGAGGTGTCAATAATCAAGAAAAGCCACAGAGAAGGAAGAGTAAATCACAGCCACTTTCCAAAACCAGGAAAGAGGGCAAAACAATGGAAGAAAAAAGTAATGCTTCTCCTGCTTTTAATACACACCTCTTCATTTAGGAATGACAGTAACTTAACTAGAATTAATTTACACATAAAAGATAATGTGTTAGATTTGATTACCAAATCTTAATAAAGATAGGTATAGGGCCAAGTATGGGGGCTCACCTATAATCCCAGTACTTTGGGAGGCTGAGGTAGGAGGATCCCTTGAGCCTAGGAGTTTGAAACCAGCCTAGGCAACGTAGTGAGACCTCATCTCTACAAAGTTTTTCCCAGCATGGTAATACATGCATGTGGTCCCAGCTACTTAGGTGGCTGAGGTGGGAGAATCACTTGAGCCCAGGAGGACAAGGCTGCAATGAGCTACTGCACTCCAGCCTGGGTGACAGAGTGTGACCCCAACTCAAAAAAAAAAATAATAAGTGTAGAATTTGCCTTAGGGACATGATATGGTTTGGCTCTGTGTCCCCAGCCAAATCTCATCTCTAATGATAATCCCCACAATCTTCACATGTCTAGGGAGAGACCTGGTGAGAGGTGATTGAATCATTTCCCCCATGATGTTATTGTGATAGTGAGTGAGTTCTCATGAGATCTGATGGTTTTATAAGGGGCTCTTTCCCCTTCACTCCTCACTCTTCTCTCTCCTGCTGCCATGTGAAGAAGATCCTTGCTTCCCCTTTGCCTTCCACCATGATTGTAAGTTTCCTGAGGCCTCCCCCAGCCACGGGGGAGGATTAAACCTCTTTCCTTTATAAATTATTCAGTCTTGGGTATTTCTTTATAGCAGTGTGAAAATGAATTAATACAGGACAATTGAAAGTGGGAACTCACATGCAATCATGATTTTAGACGTTATTTACATGTAGTGACATAAGGATATTAATTTTACAGTTCTATATAACACACATTCTTATTAAGTAATAGGACATTATTATCGCCCTAGAAATTTCTTTAGATTCCTTCTTTATAACAAGGTATGCCCCTAGAAAACAGTTTACAAGAAAATATTTATTTAAATATTTATAGCAGTTTTAATCATAATAAATAAGAAATATATTTATAGCAGCTTTAATCATAATAGTCAAAAGTGTTATTCTGATTCTAGAACCACACATTTGTTTTGCTCTTTTGAGAACATTGTATAAATAAGGTTACACACTATGCACTCTTTTATGGCTGGTTGCTTTCACTCGGCATGTTTTTGAGGTTTATCTATGCTGTTATGCTTATTTAAAAAGTGTTCCTTTTTATTCCTGAGTAATATTCCATTGTATGAATATGGGACAAGTTACATACCCATTCTTTCATTGATGCACACCTGAATGCTTCTAGTTTTGAGCTGCTATACCATGAATATTTTTGTAAGTGTATTTTAGGGTCACATATTGTCAATGTTCTGGGATAAATACTTAGAGAGTAATTGCTGTTTAAAATGTAGATACATGTTTGCTTTTTAAAGAAGCCCCTGAAGAGTGTTTTTTAAAGTGGTGGCTGTATAATTTTACCAATTCCTCCCAACGATGTATGACAGATGTGGTTGCTCCACATCCTTATCAACATTAATGTTGACAAGTCTTTTAATAGTAATCATTCTAGCCTGTGTGCAATTGTATCTTACTGTGCTTTTAATTTGCATTTTAATAATCTCAAGCATATATTTATTTGCTCATAAGCCATTTATGTCTTCTTTTAGTATCTGTTCAAGTGTTTTATATACTTATAGCATATATATGTATGTATGTATGTGTGTGTGTATATATATATATATATAGTTTGTATAGTTTGGCTCATCTTCTCTTCTTAATGGTGTCTTTTGTTTACCAGAAGTTTTAAAATTTGGTAGATTCTATGAAATATTTTTTATTGTGGTCATTGATTTCTGCTTCCTCTTTAAAAATTTTTCGCCCACCTCAAGGGCACAAAGGTTAATTATTCTGTATTTTCTTCTAGAAGCTTTATAGTTTTAGCTTTTATATTTTGTCTATGATTTATTTTGAATTAATTGGGGTATGGGAAATGGTAAGGGTTGTTTGTTTTTCCCATATTGAAAGTCAGTTGTCCAGTATCTTCAGTTGGAAAGACTTTTATTTCACAATTACATTACTTTGGTAGCCTTGTCAAAAATCGTTTGGCCATATGTCTTAATTGATTTCTGGAAGATTTATTGTTTCAATGATCTATTTGCTTAACTTTCTCCCAATACTGCATGAACATACTAATTGTAGTTTTGTAGTAAATCTCCGCATGTCTTGTTTTAAAGAATTGTTTGGACTACTATAGTTTTTTGCATTTTCATATGAATTCTACAGTCAGCTTGTGATGTCTATAAAAAATTTCAGGATTTTGATTCAGATTGTATGAATGCATAGATTAATTTGGAGAGCATTAGCGTCTTAATAAGATTGAATTCAATAAAATTGAATATGAAAGTGGCATAGATTTCTATTTATTTAGGCCCTTAATTTGTATCAATGCTGTTTTAGTTTTTAGCATGGAGGTTTTGCCCACTTTTGTTAAATTAATTTAAGTCACATTTATGTTTTTGGATAATATCACAAATAATACTGTTTTTAATTTTATTTTCTAATTTCTTATTGTCAATATAAAGAAATAAATTGATTTTTATAATGACTTTATAGTCTATGATCTTCAATTTACTCATTGACCTAGTAACATTTTTTGAGATTTCTTAGTATTTTCTACATACACAATTATGTTATCTACAAATATAGATAGTTATTATCCTTTTATTTCAACCTTTATGCTTTTAATTTAGTTTTCTTCTTTGTCTGGTTAGGACCTCTTATGTAATGCTGACTATAAATTTAGCTGTTGATACTTAATGGCAGAGTGACATCAGCAAGAAAGCTGACTAGAGGCACCTGGCATTCATCCCCCTCTTCCACAAGAAAGAAGAAATTCAAGGCAATGAATAAACAACTAAGATCCTACTACAGTGTTAAAGAGAGAGTGCTGGAGTTCAGAGGAGGAGTCGGGAGGTACCTGTGGTGCATGGAAGCCTAGGAAGGCAGCATGAAGGATGAACTCATTTTCAACAAAGGTGCCAAAAACTAAAAACACACAATGGGGAAAGGATGGTCTCTTCAATAAATGGTGCTGGGAAAAGTAGATATCCACATGCAGAAGAATGAAACTAGACCCCATATCTTTTGCCATATAGAAAAATAAAAGCAAATAGATTTAGGAGTTAAATCTAGGACTTCAAACTCTTAAATGACTAAAAGAAAACCCTCCAGAAATTCTCCAGGACATTGGACTCGGCAAAGATTTCTTGAGTAATACCCTGCAAGTACAGGCAACCAAAGAACTAATGGACAAATGGGATCACGTCGAGTTAAAAGGCTTCTGCACAGCAAAGGAAACTATCAACAAAGTGAAGAGACAGCCCACAGAATGGGAGACAATATTTTCAAACTGTCCATCTGACAAGGGATTAATAACCAGAATGTAGAAGAATTATCTAAAAATATTATTATCTGATTTAAAAATAGACAAAATATATGAATAGACATTTCTCAAAAATAAGACATACAAATGGCAAACATATTAAAATGTGCTTAACATCATTGATCATCAGAAAATGCAAATCAAAACTGCAATAATATCATCTTACCCTAGTTAAAATTAGTTTTATCCAAAAGACAAGTAATAACAAATGTGGTGAGGTTGTGGAGAGAAAGCAACCTTTGTACACGGTTAGTAGGAATGTACATTAGCACGACCACTATGGAGAACAGTTTGAAAATTTCCCAAAACATAAAATTAGAGCTACCATATGATCCAGCAAGCCTCTGCTAGGTATATACCTAAAAGAAATGAAATCAGTACATCAAAGACATATCTGCGCTACTGCATTTATTGCAGCACTGTTCACAATAGCCAAGATTTGGAAGCAACTTAAGTGTCTACACAGAGGAATGTATAAAGAAAATGTTTGTGCTTATACACAATGGAGTACTTACTATTCGGCCATTAAAAAGAATGAGATTCTGTCATTTGCAAAAATATGAAAGAAACTGGAGGTCATTGTGTTGAGTGAAATAAGCCAAGCACAGTGTGATGATGGTTAATACTGAGTGTCAACTTGATGGAATTGAAGGATGCAAAGTATTGATCCTGAGTGTGTCTGTGAAGGTGTTGCCAAAGGAAATTAACATTTGGGTCAGTGGGCTGGGAAAGGCAGATCCACCCTTAATCTGGGTGGGCACCATCTAATCGCCTGCCAACATGGCCAGGATATAAAGCAGGTAGAGAAATGTGAAAAGGTTAGACTGCCCTAGCCTTCTAACCTACATCTTTCTCCTGTGCTGAATGCTTCCTGTCCTCGAACATCAGACTCCAAGTTCTTCAGTTTTGGGACTTGAATTGGCTTTCTTTGCTCCTCAGCTTGCAGACAGCCTATTGTGGGACCTTGTGATTGTGTGAGTTAATACTTAATAAACTCCTTTTTCCCTAAGTCCCCAAAGTCCGTTGTATCATTCTTATGCCTTTGCATCTCATAGCTTAGCTCCTACTTGTGAGAACATACAATGTTTGGTTTTCCATTACTGAGTTACTTAACTTAGAATAATGGTCTTCAATTCCATCCATGTTGCTGCAAATACCATTATTTTTTCCTTTGTTGGCTGAGTAGTATTCTGTGGTGTGGAATTTTATTTATCCACTCATTGATTGATGGGCATTTGGGCTGGTTCCATATATTTGCAATTGTAAATTGTGCTGCTATAAACACATGTGTGCAAGTATCTTTTTCATATAATGACTTATTTTCCTCTGAGTAGATACCCAGGAGTGGACTTGCTGGATCAAATGTTAGAGCAACTTTTAGTTCTTTAAGGAATCTTTATACTGTTTTCCATAGTGGTTGTATGAGTTTACATTCCCACTAACAGTGTGAAAGTGTTCTCTTTTCACCACATCCACATCAACATCTATTATTTTTGGATTTTTCGATTATGACCATTCTTGTAGGAGTAAGGTGGTATCACATGGTGGTTTTGATTTGCATTTCCCTGATCATTAGTGATGTTGAGCATTTTTTCACATGTTTGTTGGTCATTTGTATATCTTCTTTGAGAATTGTCTATTCATGTCCTTAGCCCTTTTTTTTTTTTTTTTTGCTTTTTGTCTTTCTCTTTATTTTTAATCTTTTCCATTTTACAAGAGATGCTTATTTAAACAACCAGAGGGTGGATTTGAAGGGGAAATTTTTAAGGATTATCCGCCTCCTCATTTCTTGTAAGAACAGATTTCCCCTACACAGCTAAGTAGCAGTAGCTTCCCCAACATCCCCTGGAAAGAAAAAAAAAAAATGTTAAAATAGGCCAGGAGTTTGAGACCTTGATGGGATTTTATTTTTTTTCTTGCTGATTTGTTTGGGTTTCTTGTAGATTCTGGATGTTAGTCCTTTGTTGGCAGTATAGATTGTGGAGATTTTCTCCCACCCTGTGGGTTTTCTGTTTACTCTGCTGATTATTTCTTTTGTTGTGCAGAAGCTTTTTAGTTTAAGTCCTGTCTATTGTCTATTTATCTTTGTTTTTGTTGCATTTGCTTTTGGGTTATTGCCCATGAAGTCTTTGCCTAAATCAATGTCTAGAAGGGATTTTGTAATGTTATCTTCTAGAATTTTTATGGTTTCAGGTCTTAAATTTAAGTCCTTATCTATCTTGAGTTGATTTTTGTATAATGTGAGAGATGATGATCCAGTTTCATTCTTCTACATGTGGCTTGTCAATTATACCAGCACCATTTGTTGAATAGGGTGTCTTTTCACCACTTTATGTTTTTGCTTGCTTTGTCAAAGATAAGTTGACTGTAGCTTTATTTCTGGGTTCTCTGTTCTGTTTCATTGGTCTATATGCCTATTTTTATACCAGTACCATGCTCTTTTGGCGACTATGGACTTACAGTATAGTTTGAATCCAGGTAATGTGTTGTCTCCAGTTTTGTTCTTTTTGCTTAGTCTTGCTTTGGCTATGCAGGCTCTTTTTTGGTTCCATATGAATTTTATGATTGTTTTTTCTAGTCGTGTGAAGAATGATGGTAGTATTTTGATGGTAATTGCACTGAATTTGTGGATTGTTTTTGGCAGTATGATCATTTTCACAATGTTAATTCTACCCATGTGTGAGCATGAGATGGTTTTGTATTTGTTTGTGTCATCTATGATTTCTTTCAGCAGTGTTTTGGAGTTTTCCTTGTAGAGGTCTTTCACCTCCTTGGTTAGGTATATTCCTAAGTATTTTATTTTATTTTATTATTTTATTTTTTGCAGCTATGGTAAAAGGTGATGAGTTGTTGATTTGATTCTCAGCTTAGTAGCTGCTGACGTATAGCAGAGCTACTGACTTTTATACATTAATTTTTTGTCTTGAAATTTTGCTGAATTAATTTACCAGTTCTAGGAGCTTTTTGAATGAGGCTTTAGAGTTTTCTAAATATACAATCATGTCATCAGCAAATAGCCACAGTTTCAGTTACTCTTTACCTTTCTTTTTTTTTTTTTTTTAAGAGTTGCGCTCTTGTTGCCCAGGCTGGAGTGCAATGGCGTGATCTTGACTCACTGTAACCTCTGCCTCCTGGGTTAGAACAATTCTCCTGCCTCAGTCTCCTGAGTAGCTGGGATCATAGCTGCCCACCACCATGCCTGACTAATTTTTGTAATTTCAGTAGACATGGTATTTCATCATGTTGGCTAAGCTGGTCTTGAACTCCTAACCTCAGATGATCCACCTGCCTCGGCCTCCCAAATTGCAGGGATTACAGGTCTGTTTGCCAATTTTTATATCCTTTATTTCTCTCTCTTGTCTGATTGTTCTGGCTAGGAATTCTAGTACTATGTTGAATAGAAGTGGTGAAGGTGGGCATCCTTGTCTTGGTGAAGTTCTCTGGGGGGTTGCTTTCAACATTTCCCTGTTCAGTATAATTTTGGCTGTGGGTTTGTCATAGGTGGCTTTTATTACCTTAAGATTTGTCCTTTTTATGCCTATTTTGTGGAGGGTTTGAGTCATAAAGGGATGCTGGATTTTTTCAAATACTTTTTCTTCATCTATCGTGATATCATGTGATTTTTGTTTTTAATTCTGTTTATGTGGTGTATTACATTTATTGACTTGTGTATATTATACCATCCCTACATCCCTGGTATGAAACCCACTTGATCATGGTAGATTATCATTTTGATTTGCTGTTGAATTCAGTTAGTTTGTTGAGGATTTTTGCATCTATATTTATCAGGGATATTGGTACTGTAGTTTTCTTTTTTTTGTTATGTCCTTTACTGGTTTTGGTATTAGGGTGATACTGGCTTATAAAATGATTTGGGGAGGATTCCCTCTTTCCCTATCTTTTAGAATAGCATTGATAGGATTCATACCAATACTTCTTTGAATACCTGATAGAATTCAGCTGTGAGGATGGGCACCCCTGTAATCTCAGCTATTCAGGAAGCTGAGATGGGAGAATTGCTTGAACCTGGGAGGTGGAGGTTGTAGTGAATGGAGATCAGGCTACTACACTCCGGGCTGGGTGACAGAGAGACTCCATCTCAAAAACAAAGAATTCAGCTGTGAATCTGTCTGGTCCTGGACTTTTTTTTTTTTTTTTTTTTTTTTTGGGTTACAAATACATTTTAATGATTAGGTGAATTTACAGACACAGAGTCTGTGAATAATAAGATCAACTGCACATATTTCTATTCATTATTTATGTCTAGCCACATAATTTAATTTTGGGGCTTTACTTTAAATAATACACATTTATGTAAGTGTAGTATGCATATGAGTAACTTTTATTCCACAGTAGTTTTTGGCACTTTTTAAATACAAAGCACATTTCATTTTTATGTATTATTTTTATTTCACAACAAGGCTTGCTCTGTGTGTGTGTGTGTGTGTGTGTGTGTGTGTGTTTGGGTTTGTGTATGCTTTTCTTTTTTCTTTTTTTTAATTATTATTCTTTAAGTTTTAGGGTACATGTGCACAATGTGCAGGTTTGTTACATATGTATCCACGTGCCATGTTGGTGTGCTGCACCCATTAAATCATCATTTGGCATTAGGTATATCTCCTAATGCTGTCCCTCCCCCCTTCCGCTACCCCACAACAGTCCCCCGAGTGTGATGTTCCCCTTCCTGTGTCCATGTGTTCTCATTGTTCAATTCCCACCTATTAGTGAGAACATGCGGTGTTTGGTTTTTTGTCCTTGAGATAGTTTACTGTGAATGATGGTTTCCAGTTTCATCCATGTCCCTACAAAGGACATGAACTCATCCTTTTTTATGGCTGCATAGTATTCCATGGTGTATATGTGCCACATTTTCTTAATCCAGTCTTTGGGTTGGTTCCAAGTCTTTGCTATTGTGAATAGTGCCGCAATAAACATACGTGTGCATGTGTCTTTATAGCAGCATGATTTATAGTCCTTTGGGTATATACTCAGTAATGGGATGGCTGGGTCAAATGGTATTTCTAGTTCTAGATTCCTGACGAATCGCCACACTGACTTCCACAGTGGTTGAACTAGTTTACAGTCCCACCAACAGTGAAAAAGTGTTCCTATTTCTCAACATCCTCTCCAGCACCTGTTGTACACCAATAACAGACAAACAGAGAGACAAATCATGAGTCAGAGCCAAATCATGAGTGAACTCCCATTCACAATTGCTTCAAAGAGAAAAAAATATCTAGGAATCCAACCTACAAGGGACGTGAAGGACCTCTTCAAGGAGAACTACAAACCTCTGCTCAATGAAATAAAAGAGGATACAAACGAATGGAAGAATATTCTATGCTCATGGGTTGGAAGAATCAATATCATGAAAATGGCCATACTGCTCAAGGTAATTTACAGATTCAATGCCATCCCCATCAAGCTACTAATGACTTTCTTCACAGAATTGAAAAAAACTACTTTAAAGTTCATATGGAACCAAAAAAGAGCCTGCATTGCCACGTCAATCCTAAGCCAAAAGAACAAAGCTGGAGGCATCACGCTACCTGACTTCATACTATACTACAAGGCTACAGTAACCAAAACAGCATGGTACTGATACCAAAACAGAGACATAGATCAATGGAACAGAACAGAGCCCTCAGAAATAATGCCACATATCTACAACTATCTGATCTTTGACAAATCTGACAAAAACAAGCAATGGGATAAGGATTCCCTATTTAATAAATGGTGCTGGGAAAGCTGGATAGTCATAAGTAGAAAGCTGAAACTGGATCCCTTCCTTACACCTTATACAAAAACTAATTCGAGATGGATTAAAGACTTACTTGTTAGACCTAAAACCATAAAAACCCTAGAAGAAAACCTAGGCAATACCATTCAGGACATAGGCATGGGCAAGGACTTCGTGTCTAAAACACCAAAAGCAATGGCAACAAAAGCCAAAATTGACAAATGGGGTCTAATTAAACTCAAGAGCTTCTGCACAGCAAAAGAAACTACCATCAGAGTGAACAGGCAACCTACAAAATGGGAGACAATTTTTGCAACCTACTCATCTGACAAAGGGCTAATATCCAGAATCTACAATGAACTCAAACAAATTTACAAGAAAAAAACAAACAATCCCATCAAAAAGTGGGTGAAGGACATGGACAGACACTTCTCAAAAGAAGACATTTATGCAGCCAAAAAACACATGAAAAAATGCTCATCATCCCTGGCCATCAGAGAAATGCAAATCAAAACCACAGTGAGATACCATCTCACACCAGTTAGAATGGCCATCATTAAAAAGTCAGGAAACAACAGGTGCTGGAGACTTTTTTTTTTTTTGGTAACTTTTTAATTACCATTTCTATCTTGCTGCTTGTTATTGGTCTGTTCAGATTTTTAATTTTTTCCTGACTTAATCTAGGACAGTTGCATCTTTCCAGGAATTGATCTCCTCTAGGTTTTCTAGTTTATGCATGTAAAGGTGTTCATAGTAGCCTTGAATCTTGAATAATCTTTTGTATTTCTGTGGTATTGATTGTAATATCTCTCATTTTATTTCTAATGGAGCTTCTTTGGATCCTCCCTTTTCTTTTCTTGGTTAATCTTGCTAACGGTCTATCTTTTTTTTAATCTTTTCAAAGAACCAGCTTTTTGTTTCATTTATCTTTTAATTTTTTTGTTTCAATTTAATTTAGTTTTGCTTTGCAATTTTTTTGTCTTAACTTATTTTCTTAAATTTGTTGAGACTTGTTTTATGACCCATCATATGGTCTATCTTGGAGCCTGTTCCATGTGCTGATGAAAATAAAATATATTCTGCAGTTATTGGGTAGAATGTTCTGTAAGTATCTGTTAAGTCCATTTGTTCCAGGGTATGGTATTAAATTTCTCTTATCCCATGTTGACTGTGTTGATGCCTTATCTGGTTCTGTTGGTGGAGTGTTTAAGTCCCCCACTATTATTGTGTTGCTATGCATCTCATTTCTTAGGTCTAGTAGTAATTGTTTTATAAATTTTGAAGGTTTAGTGTTAGAGGTATATATCTTTTGGATTGTAATATTTTCCTGTTGGGTGAGTCTTTTTATTATTACATAATGTCCCTCTTTGTCTTTTTTAACTGCTGTTAAAGTTGGTTTTTGTCTGATATAAAAATAGCTATTCCTGCTCTGTTTTGGTTTCTATGAGCATGGAATATTGTTTTCCGCCCCTTACCCTTAAGTTTATGAGAGTCCCTATATGTCAGGTGAGTCTCTTGAAGACACCAGATACTTGGTTAGTGGTTTTTATGCATTATGCCCTTCTGTATCTTTTAAGTGAGCATTTATGCCATTTATATTCAATGTTACTATTGAGATGTGAGGTACTCTTCTTTTCATTGTGATATTTATTGCCTGAATACTTTGCGTTTTTTTTTTCATTGTGTTATTCTTTCATAGATCCTGTGAGATTTATGCTTTAAAAGATTTTATTTTGGTGTAATTTGGGATTTGTTTCAAGATTTAAGCTTCTTTTAGCAGTTCTTATAATGCTGGCTTGGTTGTGGCAAATTCCCTCAGCATATGTCTGTCTGGAAAAGGCTGTCTCTTTCCTTCATTTATAAAGCTTAGTTTCAGTCAATATATAATTCTTGGCTGATAGTTGTTTTATTTAAGGAGGCAAATAGATAGGACCCCAATCCCTTCTAGTTTGTAGGGTTTCTGCTGAGAAATCTGCTATTAATCTGATAGGTTTTCTTTTATAGGTTACCTGATGCTTTTGCTTCACAGCTTTTAAAGATTTTTTTTCCTTCGCTTTGTCTTTAGATAACCTGATGACTATGTGCTGAGGCGATGATCTTTTTGTGATTAATTTCCCAGCTGTTCTTTGAGCTTCTTGTATTTGGATGTCTAGCTCTCTAGGAAGTTTTCCTCAATTATTCCCTCAAATATGTTTCCCAAACTTAGATTTCTCTTCTTTTTTGGAACACCAATTATTCTTAGATTTGTCCATTTAACATAATCCCAAATTTCTTAGAGGCTTTGTTCGTTTTCTAAAATTCTTTTTTCTCTGTCTTTATTGGATTGGGTTAATTCCAAAGCCTTGTCTTTGAGCTCTGCCAAGTTCTTTCTTCTACTTGTTTGATTCTATTGCTGAGACTTTCCAGTGCATTTTGCATTTCTCTAAGTGTGTCCTTCATTCTGGATGTAGTGATTGTTTTCCTATCTATGCTGTCTATTTCACTGGAGATTTTTCCATTCATAGTATGTATCTTTTATTTATTTATTTATTTATTTATTTATTTATTTAGGTAGAACTTCACCTTCCTCTAATGCTTCCTTGATTAGCTTAATAATGGACTTTCTGAATTATTTTTCTGGTAATTCAGAGATTTCATTTTGGTTTGGATCCGTTGCTGGTGAGCTAGTGTGATCTTTTGGGGGTGTTAAAAACCTTGTTGTCATAGTACCAGAATTGTTTGTCTCCTTCCTTCTCATTTGGGTAGACTATGTCAGAGGGAAGATCAGGGGCTCAAGGGCTTCTGTTCAGATTCTTTTGTCCCACCGGGTACTCCCTTGATTTGGTGCTCTCCCTTTTCCTCTAAGGATGGGGATTCCTGAGAGCTGAACTGCAGTGATTGTTATTTTTCCTCTGGATCTAGCTACTTAGTGGAGCTACTAGGCTCTGGGCTGGTACTGGGGAGTGTCTTGTGATGTGACTGCAGAGAGCCCTGTAATGTGATCTGTCTTCAGGTCTCTCAGCCGTGGATACCAACACTTGCCTCAGTGGAGGTAGCAGGGGAATGAAGTGGATTCTGTGAGGGTCCTTGGTTGTACTTTTGTTGTGCACTGGTTTTGCGTTGATTGACCTCCAGCTAGGAGTTGTGGCTTTCAAGAGCAGATTAGCTGCAGTAACATAGGGAGGATACAAGCTTGACCTAGGGTCACGCTGTGGGCAGGGCTGTAGAACTCCTGAGAGATTATGTCCTTTGTCTTTGACTACCAAGAGAAAGATCATCAGGTAGGGGCACGATTAGGTGTGTCTGAGCTCAGACTCTCCTTGGGCATGAGTTGCTGCAGCTGCTGTGGGGGATGGGAGTGGTTCTCAGGCCAATGGAGTTACGTTCCCGGGTGGATTATGGCTGCCTCTGCTGCATCATATAGGTCACCAGGGAAGTTGGGGAAAGCTGGCAGCCACAGGCCTCACCTAGCTCCCATGCAGCCCACAACCCAAAAGGCCAGTCTCATTCCCACCATGCCCCCACTCAATAGCACCAAATTTATTTCCAGGCAGCCAGTGAGCAGGGCTGAGAACTTGCCCCAGGCTACAAGCCACCCAGCTGAGAAAGCAAGCCGACTCACAGTTGCTCAGCTCTCCCACAGAGCCTGCAGCAGCAATCCACCTCCTTCAAAGAGTCTGTAGATTCTCTTGGCATTCCTGGTATGTTCCTGCAGTAGTTCCTTGAGCAAAAGTTCATGATGTGAGTTCCACATGCTGCTTTGTCCATCCAAGTGGGAGCTGCAAATTAGTCGTGCCTCCTATCTACCATTTTTTCTGCCCTTTTCTCTGATGTGATTATTACACATTGCATGCCTATATAAAAACATCTCATGTAGTTCATAAATACACACACCTACTATGTATCCACAAACATTAAACATAAAAAAATTATTAGAAAAACCTCAAAACAAAAAATAGTCTTCCACATGTATCTGAAAAATTTCTATTTGGCTGTTACTGGGTACATTCTTAGTCTACAAATTTCAATGATGTAAGTCGACTGACAATGCTGTTTAAGTCTTCTGATATATTCACTCAGTTTTCCCTGTTTATTATGTCCCTGTGAAAGGAGTTGAAGTCTTCCCCTTTGTAGATTTTTTTTTCTCTCTTTAGTTTTCTTGATTTCTGCTTCATGTGTTTGGATGCCTTTTTACTGGGTGAATATGCTGAATTGATCCTTTCTCACATTGCTTTAAAGAAATACCTGAGACGTGGTTGTTTATAAAGAAAAACGTTTAATTGGCTCACGCTTCTGCAGGCTGTGCAGGAACACAGCATCTGCTTCTGGAAAGGTGTCAGGAAACTTCTACTCATGGTGGAAGACAAAAGGGTAGCAAGCATCTTACATGGCAGGAGCAGGAACAGGAGCAAGAAAGAGAGTGCAAGGGGAAGTGTTACACATTTTTAAACAAGCAGATCTCACAAGAATTCACTATCATAAGAAGAGCACTAAGGGGATGGTGCTAAAACCATTCATGATAAATCCCTCCCATGATCCAATCCTTTCCCACTAGACCTCACATCCAACATCAGGGATTATAGTTCAACATGAGATTTGGGCAGTGACACAGATCCAAACCATATCATTCTACTCCTTCCCCTCCCAAATCTCATGTTCTTCTTACATTACAAAATGCAATCATGCCTTCCCCATAATCCTCCAAATTCCTAACTAATTCTAGCATTAACTCAAAAGTCCAAAGTCCAGAGTCTCATCTGAGACAAGGCTAGTCCCTTCTGCCTATGAGCCTGTAAAAGCAAAAACAAGTTAGTTACTACCAAGATACAGTGGGGGAACAGGCACTGGGTAAATATTCTCATTCCAAAAGTGAAAAAAAAAAAATAGGCAAAAGAAAGGGGCTACAGGCTCCATGCAAGTCGAAAACTGACTTAGACTTAACTGAATGTAGGGCAGTCATTAAATCTTAAAGCGCCAAAATAATCTCCTTTGGCACCATGTCCCACATCCAGGGAATGCTGGTGCAAAGGATGAGTTCCCAAAGCCTTGTGCAGCTCTGCCCCTATGGCTTTGTAGGGTTCAGCCCCTGTTGCTAATTTTAAAGGCTGGTCTAGAGTGCCTGTGGCTTTTCCAGGTGCAGGAGTGCAAACTTTCAGTGAATCTACCATTTTGTGGTCTGCAGGACAGTGCCTTCTTCTCACAGCTCCACTAGGCAGTGCCCCAGTGGGGACTGTGTGGGGGCTCCAATCCCATATTTCCCCTCTTCACTGCCCTAGTAGAGGTTCTCCATGAGGGCTCTGTTCCTGCAGCAGGCTTCTGCCTGGGCACCCAGGATTTTTCATACATCCTCTAAAAGCTAGGTGAAGGCTCCCAAACCTCATCTCTTGTATTCTATGCACCCACAAGCTTAATACCATGTGGAAGCTGCCAAGGCTTATGTCTTGCACTTTCTGAAGCAGTGGCCTGAGAGGCACCTGGACCCCTTTGAGCCTGGACTGGAGCTTGAATGACCGGGATGCAAGGAGCAATGTCCTGAGACTGCACAGGGTGGCAGGGCCCTGGGCCTGGTACAAGAAACCATTCAGTCCTCTTAGTGCTCTGGGCCTGTGATAGGAGGGGCTGGCCTGAAGGTCTCTGAAATGGCTTCAAAGCCTCTTCTCCATTGTCTTGGCTCTTAGCTCCTTTTTACTTATGCAAATTTCTACAGTCTGCTTGAATTCCTCCCCTGAAAATGGGCTTTTCTTTTCTACCACACAGCCAGGCTGCAAATTTTCCAATATTTTATACTCTGTGTCTCTTTTAAATATAAGTTTCAACTTTAGGTATTTTGTTTGCTCTTGCATATGAACAAACACTGTTAGAAGCACCCAGGTGACATCTTGAATGCTTTACTGCTTAGAAATTTGTTCTACAGATACCCTAAATTACGACTCTCAAGGTAAAACTTCCACCTATCCCTTGGGCAGAGGCACAATGCAGCCAAGTTGTTTGCTAAGGCATAACAAAAGTGACTTCTGCTCCTGTTCACAATAAGTTTCTCGTTTCCGTGTGATACCTCCTCTGCCTGAACATAACCATTCATATCACTATCAGCATTTTAGTCACAACCATTTAACCAGTCTCTAAGATGTTCCAAATTCTCCCTCATCTTGTTTTCTTCTTCTGAACCCACCAAACTCTTCCAACCTGTGCCTGTTACCCAGTTCCAAAGTTGCTTTCACATTTTCAAGTATCTTTATAGCAATGCCCCACTCCTCAGTGCCAATTTTCTGTATTAATCTGTTCTCACATTGCTATAAAGAAATACCTGAGACTGGGTAATTTACAAAGAAAAGCTGTTTAATTGGCTCATGGTTCTGCAGGTTGTACAGAAAGCATAGCAGCATCTGCTTCTGAGGAGGCTTCAGGAAGCTTCTAATTATGGAAGGCAAAGAAGGAAAAGTTGTCTTACATGGCAGGAGCAGGAAAAAGAGAAAGAGAGAGTGAGGAGAGATGTGCTGCATACTTTTAAACAACCAGATCTCACGAGAACTCACTGTCATGACAACAGTACCAAGAGAATGATGCTAAACCATGCATGAGAAATCTCCCACCATGGTCCAATCACCTCCCACCAGGCCCCACCTCCAACACTGGGGATTACAGTTTGACTTGAGATTTGGGTGGGAACACGTATGAAAACCATATTATATGCACTTGAGATTGGTTTGATTCTTGACTAATTGACCCATTTATCATTATGAAATGCCTTTTCTTTGTCTCTGATAATAAACTTCATCTTGAAGTCTACTTCTAATATTAATAAAACAATACAAGTTTTCTTATGCTTAATGTTTGCATGTTATACCAGTTATCTTCTTTTACTCTCAAACATTCTATGTTCTTATACATTCTTATGAACATCATTAGTTGTGTCTTGTGGTTTTATATTGTCTGGCAATCTCCGACTTATAATTTGAGTCCTTATTACTTTCATGAAATTATTTGTTTGTATGTGGATTCTATAAGTCCTACCTACTTTTTGTTTTTCTGTTATCTCTTTCATGCCTGCTTTTTGCATAAATTGCGTATTTTAAAATATTCATTTTTATCTTCTCTTTTGACTTTAATTATACCCTCCTCTGTTGTTTTTAGTATTGACTCTAAAAATTACAATAAGCATATTTAATTTCACATCTACTTTCATAAAATATTCTACTTCTTCACAATCAATATAATAATGTTAAAAATGTATTATATAGTTACTGCCCTGCTGACTCATGTAATCTTTTTGTTAAATAGTTAAATTTTACACACACTCTAAACCACACATTACACTGTTAAATTATTTCTCCTTAAAGAGTCAATAGCCTTTTAAATAGGCTTAAAAATTATATAATACATTAAGAATAATTTTTAAAATGCATTTATATTTACTGAAATATTCATGCTTTTTTTTTTATTTCTTTCTGCATCACCAATTTTCTATGTGATTATTTTCCTTCAGCCAAAGAAACTTTTAAAAAACACTTCATGCAGTGCAAGCCTATTGAAGATATCTTCTTAAGTTGCTTTTTCTCAAAAAAAATTGTCTTTATTTTTGAATGATATTTTCACTGAATATAAAATTCAATTCTAGTTTGACTGTTTTTCTTCCAGCACTCTAAATATACTTTTACATTGTCTTTTAGCCTCAACTACTTTTCTGATTAAAAGTATGCTGGCATTCTTCTTTTTTCCACACATGTAATGTATGTTTTCCCTTCTGGCTACTTTAAAGAATTTTTAAAAATCCTAGTATTTCAGTGTTTTTATAATTATCTGCTTAGGTATGGTTTTCTTTGTGTTTTTCCTGTCTGGGATTTGCTGAGATTTATGGATTTATGAACACACATCAGTGGTAGGCAGAATAATGTCCCCTCCCACAAAGAGATGTCTATGCCCTAATTTCTGAGATTTGTATATATGTTAGATTATATGCAACTAAGGTTGCAGATAAAATTAAGATTATTAATTGGCAGACTTTATAATAAGGAGATGATTCTGGATCAACTGGGTGAACCCAATGTAATCACAACAGAAAATAATCAATAGAAACAGACATAGAAATGACTCAGAGGTCAAACAGACATAGAAGTGACTCAGATGACAAAAATGTCAAATGACAAAGATTTAAAAATAATAATAATAAATATGCTAATAAATCTAAATGTTTAACAGGGAAGCAGAAGAGTCAGTGTTACTGAGATAAGATGTGAGAGAGAGTCAGTCATTACTGGCTTTGAAGATGGAAGGAGGAAATAAGTCAAAGAATGGGAACATTATCTAGAAGCTGATAAGGCAAGAAAATCAATTCTTTTTTATGGCCTGCAGAAAATAACACTACCTTGGTGACACCTTGATTTTAGCCCAGTGAGACCTGTCCATGATTGTCAGATAAGCTGTGCTGTTTTAGCCACTAAGTTTGTTATAATTTTCTACAGCAGCAACAAAAAACTAATATAACATCTGTTACCAAGTTTGGAAAATTGTTGGCCATTATCTCCATTTCTCTTTCCCCATTCTCTCTCTCTCTTTCTTTATGTATTCTGGGATTCCAGTTTTATGTATATTTTACAATTTGATATTTTCTCACAGATCTTGGATGTTCTATTCTTTTTACTCTCTCTGTGTTTAAGTTTTAATTATATATATATAGTTTTTGAGACAGAGTCTTGCTCTGTCATCCAGGCTGGAGTGCACTGGTGCAATCATGGCTTACTACAGATTCAATTTCCCAGGCTCAAGAGATCCTTCCACCTGGGCCTCCCAAGTAGCTGGGACTATAGGTACACACCACCATGCCTTGCCAGTTTCTTTTTTCTTTTTTTTTTTTTATAGAGACAAGACTTTCTATGTTGCTCAGTCTGGCTCAAACTACTAGGCTCAAGCAATTCTGCCACCTCTGCCCCACAAAGCATTGGGATTACAGATGTGAGCCAGTGCACCGAGCCAATAATTTCTTTTCACCTGTGTTCCAGTTCTCTGATCTTTTCCCCTCTGTTATCATTTAAAAAATATTTTCAGTATTTCCACTTGATATGTTTTTACTATAGTTTTTATTTCTTTTTACTATAGTTTTTATTCCATTCATCCTTTCTGTGTATTTTTTTTCCACTGGATTTGTTAACACATTTATCATAGTTATTTTAAAGTCTCATAATTCTAACATTTGAGTCATCTTTATGTTTGTCTCTATTAATTATTTCCTCCCTTAACAATAGGCCATATTCTCTTGCATCTTTGAATGTTTCATAATTTTTAATTGAATACCAAATACCACATATAAAAGAATAGCAGAGACTAAAGTAAATAGTATTTATACCCAGAAAATGACATTGTTCTTCTTTTATCAAACTGTTAGTGTGTGAGGGGTGGCAGGGTGTGTTGGAGCAATTTAGTTGTAGTCTATAGGTAAGCTGGCTCTGAGATTTGCTGTTGCTTTAGTTAAATTCAGCTTTTTAGAAGCATCGAATTAATTGTGGGTGGAATCTTTTTTTTTTTTTAATTCAGAGTTTGGGTTCTGACTACCTAGGAGGAATGTCTCATTTCTCATATTTGGCCATCAGACTTTAACAAGACCTATGCACCTGAAAATCAGTGTAAATCTTTCTCATTTCTCTTGCCCATCTCTCAGTCATAGATGATTAGTCCTTAATTATATGTAAGGTTCAAAATGCCTGCGGGGTTTTTGAAATTCTCTTTCTCTACCCTTATACCTCAGTAGGCTTTGCAAATCTGTATCACAATGTGGTTTTGTGTAGCTCTCCTGAATCTTCCCCAGGTTCAGAATGTCACTTCTTCAAGCTCAGTGTAAGGCCCCCATGACCTGTAGGGTTTCTCTCAGTTCTCTTGCTTTGCCCTCAGAATTAAACAGGTACATGAGCCTGTGCCTTCAGAGTCACCACTTTCTCTTCATTCTCTTCTATTTTCTCTCTGACTTGGTATCTTTTCCATGAGGCAGGAGATCTGGCTGCTAGCAGATTGGGGCTCACATACTTGTAGTTTTTTGAACACAGAGCAAAATAATCACCGCTGGCAGCTTTAGTTTAGTTTTTTTAAATCCCTCAGGGTGGTAATAACAAATAATAATTCAAAAAGCAGAGGTTAATATTTATTGGATATACAGTGTGTGCAAGGCAATTGTTATGCATCTGTCTCTATATGTTTAACATGGATATTTACATAATAGGCATGTCATAGTAGAAATAAAATGATATGTATATATAAATATAGTCAATCCTCATTATTCATGAATTTTGTACTTGAAAGTTCACTGAACTTTTGTGGTCATTCATGGGCACACACAACAGAACAGCAAAAGATTTAATTCACCTCATGAACAAGTTCTCAGACAAGGAATAAGCTGAAACTGCCTTCTTGTCATTGTGTGTATGTGTGTGTGTGTGTGTGTGTGTGTGTGTGTATCCTTACAATAATCCTATGAGATACCTACTATTATTATCTTTTTGTCTTCTTTTTTTAGGAAATTAAGGCTCAGAGACATTTCTCTAAGATCATACAAACACTAAATAAAAGTGACAAAAGTTACATTCAAAGGAAGGCTGGATTTTTTTTTTTGTTTTTTGTGTTTTTTAGATCTCACTCTCCCAGCAACTATACTTTACCACTTTAGTTGGCTTGGCTTATGTTTCATGATTGTCTCTAGAGGAATAACTGCGTTCAAATGACGGAAGACCAAACTGGCTTAGTTTGGGACATATGCCTACCTCTCTAACAGTTCAGCTATCCAGTTTGTTGAATGGCTTCTACAAGGAGAGGCAAAGAGGGAGATTTCGAATCTGACAGAGGCACCACAGAGATGGCTGACAGATTGCATCCTGAGGCCATGACTTGCAGGGATTCTTGTGAGAGTTTTGTATTTCCATACTGGGAAGCTCTGATGAATGCAAAGGAGAAAACGCATGGATGTCAGATGGATCTCCTCCCAAAGCCTGACTTTGCTTTTTAAGATTACGATGGATATGGCCTCTAGGAATATCACCTAGTCTTTCTCAGATTGTTTCATCTATAAAATAGTTCTGATACTTACCCTTACATGGGGACTATGAAAATCAAATAAGATAATATTGTAACAGGTCTTGCCCAGCATAAGTATTCCATGATAGCTCCTTCCACTCTGTAGTAGCACCTTTTAAGTGAATAGTCAACCACAGGTTCTACCTCAATAGAATATCCTAAATGTTTGCTTTTAGTTTATCATCTCCCTGGGAATCCTACAATTCCTTTGCTAGCATTCCAGCGGGAAAATGAGATTTGGACCTGTATTGCATAGAAAATACTAACTTGGTTGCCAACTTGATATTTTCCTTTAAATCCAGAAGAAATTTAGTGCAACACAAAGCTTCAACAATACCAATCGTTTTTCTCTCTTTCTGTTGCATCCTAATAATTTGTATCAATCTTAAGACGCTTCCTTCAATGATTGTCCTTAGAGTTATTCCTCAAAAAATGTTTTTTAAAATATAGTAAAATTTACCTGACATAAAATGTATCATTTTAACCATTCTTTTTGATGCTTGTATTTATTTATTTTTATTGGGTAAAATATACATAAAATATATGACTTTATCATTTAGATGTACAGTTCAGTGGCATTAAGTGTGTTCACGTGGTTGTACAACCATCATCACTATACATTTTGAGAACTTTTACATCTTTCTAAACTGAAGCTCTGTACCTTTTAAACAATAACTCCCAATTCCTCCCTCCTCCTTGGGTTATTTCTTTGATCTAAGGTATTGTCATCAGAAACTGTCACCAAAAATGCACATATGTTTCCTGGGTATGGAGAAAGGCTAGCACATTAACACTTACAGCTGATAAACATTAATACAATACAAAGACAAACATTTATTAGTGCTTCCTTTGTACTAGGAATTATGTTAAGCACTTCATAGGCATTATCTAATTTAATCCTCTCAATAAACCTAGGATGAAGAATTTTTAATTTGAAAAATGAGAAAATCAAAGCACAGAGAAATTAAATAGCTTTGTCCAAGATTGCACAGATGGCTTGAGGCAGAGCTGGCATTTGAGCCCAAGCCCTGTAAATCTGATATGGGAAGGCATTACCTGGAATATTTGTTATTTATGCAGATTTTTGTTTAAGACAGGGCCAGAGAATCTACATTTTTAGCAAGCATAATAGACAATGTGTTTCTTGGACTTTAACGTAAGAATCAATAGGAAGGCTTGTTAAAACAGAGATTCCCATCCATCACCTCTAGAGAGGTTGATTCAGGATGTTTAGAGTGGAACCTGAGAGTCAGCATATGTAACAAGCTCCCAGGTGATGGCAATGTTTCTGGCCAGATTTTGAGTAACAAGCCTCTAGGCGTTTCTGATTCTGGTGGTGTGGATCACTCTGAAAAACATCGCTATTTCATATTATCTGAATAGTTAATTGGTTAGCTGAGAGTTATCTACAGAGAAAAGGAAGGAGCTTCAGGGTTTGGGTCAAATACCAGAAAAGTTGAGACAAGAGGGAAAGGGTAGGAAATTTTTCAGACATGGACCCCTGACAGATGAGAAGATCAATAGAGATCAGCTGAGAGCTTGGCTAGACTGTCTAGGCAGAGGCCAGGCTCCCAGGCCAAGGGTTTGTTGACTATGAGATAAAAGTGTCACTCAATGAGGCAAGCTGAGGAAGAGGCAAGGTTGTCAATGAAAACTATGGGCATCAAACAAGGTGCAATTTCCATAACCAAAACTAGGGCCTAGAGACAGAAAATGCAGAAAAGGGGCCCAACTATTTCGTCAAGGGTATCTAGGGCTCAAATAATCTACAAAAGACTATGGGGAGTATCGATCCCACATACAGATGTTACAGCTGTGCTTGACTACCCATCACCAGCTGAGGTGGTTGGGATGATGAAGGCCACCAGGCTAGTCTCCTCTTCTAGAATATTTGTAGTGCCTGAAAATTATTTTTAGTTAGAAATCATTACACAAACTGAGATCAAGACCCCTGAGAGCTTCCAACTCATGGAGCGCAGTTACAGAAGGCAAGAGTCTGGTGAAACATTCTAACAGCAACTTGGGCTCCTCGCCCACTTAAAAGGTTTGCTTGGGCAGTAGGGTCAGTATGATGCTATTGTGTATTCTGTAAATGCACAATAATTGAGGTCACAAGTAGGAAAATCATTTACTATGCTCAGCAATAGTATTATCCATATGATCCTAGCCTGGAATGTTCCTCCCATTGCCCTCTGCTGCTGATCTGAAGGAGACTTGCCTATAATGTCTTCAAGATAAGAAACTACTGGGGTGGATCAAGAAAATCTTCTTGATTTCTCCCTTATACTCCCTCTTTTATCTAGATGTACATCTGACTAGGGGAAGTTATCTAGCATCTATGGATAGTTATGACATCTATTCTTCATCATTCCTTGTAATTACCTCATTTCAAAAACAAATATGTTTTAAAATAACTTTTATTTTTCTGATTGCAAAGGCACTGTGTGTCATTGTAGAAACTGGATGGAAAATGAAAGTAAGTACCTACTAAATATTGTTTTCTGTGCTCTTCCAGGCACTGCAGATATAAGGGTGAACTATTATTATAGTATCTAAAAAGTGATCACATCCCAAAAGTGATCACCATTAACATTTGTTTGTTTGTTTTATTTTTGTTTGGCTTTATCAAGATCTTGCTCCACATACTGGTTTATATCCTACCTTAAAACTTAACAGTGTTTCATGGAAAATATCCCAATGTAATTACCTAATTGCTGCATAATGTTTTTATTCCATCTCAAAAGTCTGAACACCTTTATTCCAATTGTTAACCACTACCTCTTGCCACTTCTTATCTAGACCACTATCTAAGTCTCTTGGTACCCTCAAACCAACTCGACATCCCATGGTCTACAACTTCAAGTTCTTTTTCATCAATATTCTTAACTTCCTAGTCTTCATATCAATGATTTGATCGCAAGTTGGTCAGTCAGCAGCCTCTTTTTAGCCACGTTTTATACTACCCTGATTCCCTCTGAAGCTGTTGGCTTGGTTCAAACACTTGCATTTTGAATGAAGACAGAGACTCTGAATTCTAGCAACCATTGGCACAGAATAAGCTCCTTAAAAATGTGTTTAATGTATTGCTGACTATAAAATACTCATCAACTCAGATATATTAGGTGAAAGTCCTTTGAGCAAAATATTGCATATTGAAACCTGATTCTTTCCCCCACAGAATTCATGCTGGCGAAGGTTGTCTGTGTGTATTTGAGAATATCTTTCAACATTGATCATTGTAATTCTAAAGAGTAATGGTTTCTCTCCTGAAAGAACACAAAACCTTATCCAATAATATTGCCTTCCCAAACCGTATGCTACAAAAGCAACATCATTGAAAAATTATAGGTCGATAAAGAAAAGAAAATTTAGGTGTTGGATATTCAGTTAAATGTCTTCATCTAAATTGTATGCAGATTGCAATTGGCTATGCATTGAAAGGAGAGAGAGAGAGAGAGAGAGAGACAGAAAGAGAGAGAGAGGGAGAAGCGTGGAAACTATACTGAGAAAGAACGGCGCCCTCCCACTCCCCTATTGCCCCTCCCTCCACCAGGTTCAATCACCTCACTCTTCATTCAGCCAAAGCACGAGTATTTAAAATTATGTCTCTTTTCTGGAAAGAATCACAATATCCCTTTAGGCATTACAAAACAGAGAACTGCGCTTAATACTAGAGAATAAAACCAAGAACCTGTCTTCTCTGCTGGCTGAAATATAGTATTTTCCCTTTAAAATAATGTTGAAGGAAGGTGAACCTTTAAACCTACAGATTTGCAGCCTAACTCTGTAATTTATTTCTCCTGGCAACTGTTGCAATATTCCTAGATTTATGTAGAGAAGAAAAAATATAATTCTATTTGGAATGGACAAAACTCTAGAAAGAAAAAAACAAGGATTTTGGTTTTCATTGTTAAAAGGGGAAAATAGACTATGGGAATGTAACAGTCCATTGTCCAATCCTCTGAGGATTTTAGAAGGTAATTATAAGGCAGTATTATATATTCAAAATATTCAAAATTGAGTATAAGGATTAGACTGCCCAAATCCTACCAAATTAATCTTATCAACTAATAGTAATGGATGGATGAAAAGGTTTAAAATTTGCAGAAGCATAGAAAAAATGACAGCAAAATAGTTATTGACTAACAAGAGCTTGTGTGCTGGGAAGGGGCATGTTAAACAATCAGCTTCATCTCTTTTGGGCTTGGTGCAAAAGCAAAGACATGAGAATTCTAAGTTTCTCTATTCAGCAAATAGCTAATTTGTGGCTTTGTAGTTTGTTTAAAAATGAAGGTCATATTTCATATAAAATGTGGTGATACTTACTAATGTGCAGAAAAAATATGCTGGCAGCAATAGGATGAAAAAAGCTTCTAAATCTGAACAAACATCAGCATAATATTTATTGAGGTTATGTAAGTGAAACACGTGATAGCCTCAAATAATAGGCTGGCACTGAAAATTTTTACTGTGGTCCCTGAGACATTTCCTTCTGAAATTTAGTTGTTGGCACCTGATTATTGCTTCAGTGAGTTTGGCTCCCTAGGGATTAAGAAAGATGAGGAGACAATGCCAGAGTGCAGAAAAACTTACATGATTTTTTTTTTTTTTTTTTGAGATGGAGTCTCGCTGTGTTGCTAGCCTGGAGTACAGTGGTGAGATCTCGGTTCACTGCAACCTCCACCTTCTGGGTTCAAGCGATTCTCCTGCCTCAGCCTCCCAAGTAGCTGGGACTACAGGTGTGCACCACCATGCCCAGCTAATTTTTGTATTTTTAGTAGAGATGGGGTTTCACCATGTTGGCCAGGATGGTCTCGATCTCTTGACCTTTTGATCTGCCTGCCTTGGCCTTCCAAAGTGCTGTGATTACAGGTGTGAGCCACTGCACCTGGCCAACTTATATGATTTTACAAAGAATGGCCAAGAATAAACTTAGAGCAGCGATATTTTTGACTCCCAGATTCTCTTCTGGTATCAACCCAGAGCTGGCTTCTCATTCTATTGAAATACATTTTACATTTTTATAATTATAATTTTAAGTTAATATTTTTAAGTTATAAGATAAAACCAACCTATAGTACAAAATTTGAAAAACTACATCTAAGCAAAGAGAACAACATAAGCATGTTTGTATCTTTATTCTGTTTTACCAAGGGCCTCTTTCCCCCATACATATACAAGGGTTAAGAAGTGGGGGGGAATGGAGGAATGAAAATATAGGAATTTTGCATTTGTACTTACTATTACATCCTGAGCAGTTCTACCTTTATGATTTTGTTGAAGTGTCATTATTAATAGCTATTTTATATTTTATTATTAGCTATCAAACTACTTCCCTACTGTTGGACACATTCAAATATTTCACAAGGTATATTAGTCATGATTTTCTTCAGGGACGCCTTTGACTCTAGCTACTCTCCAAATGTTGATAATCCCTGACTACATATTGAAGCGTTTGGCCCTTTTTTAGGTAGGTAACAGGGAACTACTAGCAAGTTTTGGCCTCAGATTAGCTGAGGCCAGTATAATAAAGAGACATGATGAAAACGTACTGAGTGACTAATCTGAACTAGAATGTAGGATGTCTCAGAGACAGGAGGTACATCAGAACACTCATGTGGTTCATGTCAGATTTTCTTGGCCTTTCTTCTAATTCTAGCTCCTGTTTGGGGGACAGCTTTATGTGTGTGCAAATGGCAGTACCTTGTCTGGGAACCATTCTCTATATTCTTGCTTTGCCCAGGGGCTTCTCTGCTGCAGGCCTGGGCATGCCTGATTGGTATTCAATACTAGCCACTCGTGTATGTGCAACCCAGGATTTGGGGAAGTTAGCATATACAGAGCAACCTTTGAGTAATGTAGGACAGAAGACCATAGAAAAATGCTTTTCTGTTCTTTTTTCAGAAGATGGTGCAAAGAGGCATTTCATAAGACTTCTCAGCTGGCACTGTGGCCTAAGCAGCCACTTGTCTTGTAACCACCAAGTGGGTTTTCCTTGCCTGCTGTGTAGACAGAGCCAATTTGTCAAAACAGGGAAATTGTCGTGGAGAAAGAGTAATTCACAGAGTCGGCTGTGTGGGAGACCGGAGTTTTATTATTACTCGAATCAGTCTCCAGCATATGGGGATCAGGTTTTTAAAGATAATTTGGTGAGTAGGGGCTCGGGAATTGAGGAGTGATGATTGGTCACGTTGGAGATGGAATCAAATGGGGTCAAAGTGAGATTTTCTTGTAGTCTTCTGTTCCTGGGTGGGATCACAGAACTGGTTGAGTCAGATTACAGGTCTGGGTGTGGTGTCAGCTGATTCATTGACTGAAGGGTCTGCAAAATATCTCAAGCACTGATCTGAAGTTTTACAATAGTGATGTTATCCACAGGAGCAATTTGGGAGGTTCAGACTCTTGCAGTCAGAGGCTGCATAACCCCTAAACCATAATTTCTCATCTTGTAGCTAATTTGTTAGTCCTGCAAAGGCAGACTGGTCCCCAGGAAAGAAGAGGGTCTTTTCGGGAAAGGGCTATTATCAATTTTGTTTCAGAGTCAAACCATAGACTAAATTTCTTCCCTAGGTTAGTTTGGCCTACACCCAGGAATGAACAAGGATAGATTAAAAGTTAGAAGCAAGATGGAGTTGGTTAGGTTTCATCTTTTTCACTGTCATAATTTCCTCAGTTATCATTTTTGCAAAGGCAGAGCAATGGCAAATTTGATAATGTAAACTTGTACTGGCTCTCTTTCTCTTTCCATGTCTCTCATACCTGCTCCTAAATAAACTATTCATGCATAAGCTTTTATCACAAGATTAGCCTTGGGAGAGCCCATGCCAAGGAAGGAAGGAAGGAAGGAATATAATTGCCTTTCCCCAGAGAGGCTTTCTCAATCTAAACTAGAATACCTATTAATATACCACACTTTTATCTTAGAGTGGTTACAATATCTTTACTTTTTTTTTATTTGTATGACTACATATTTATCACTCTCTTCCCTCATTTGAGTGTAAGAGCCTTGAATCAAAGGCCATGTCATTTTGATTCACTATTATATCCCCAGTACTTAATAAAAATGTATCAGATAAACAAAATGGTGAATGTGATTTTAAAACTTTCCTCTAAACCCCACAATTCTGAAGTCTAGGCTGTCAGAAGCTATACTCTCTATTTCATCTTTTTTGGCGGTAGGGGTTATTGTCTCTGATTTTCTCAGAAAGGTGACATTAATTAGGATAAAACAGAATTTCATTAATCCTCCCATTTACCAGGTTTATTGTTGTTAATCGAATTTCTTCACCTCAATTTTGTGTATTCTAAGTAAAATCTCGTTTCCTCAGTTCAAGGTCCTCGTAACTGCAGTTGATCTGTTTCATTGTGTCCCAAATAAAAACAATTTGGGAGTTTCCTGACCTCCCCTGTTCTCTTTCCAGAGGATTCTTCGAAGATTAGCTGAAGGCAGTATAATTAAAAAAAGACAAAAACAAAAATAAAAATGTGTTGAGTGCCACAGTGCTTTTTACATTGACATGCACAGTCTAGTGAAAGAAAGAATCATCCGTCGTATTTTACGCTGAAGAGAACGAGGCTCAGAGAGATTACGTGAAATACCCAAGTTCACACAACTAATAAGGGGTCTCATTCCAAAGCCTGTGCTGTTAACTATTACATTTAAGAGCTGCTTGAATCCACTGAACTTCCGTTTCTTTTGAATCAACAGAAGGATTTTTCCTGCCTTCTGCAGTCATCCTTAGTCCTTCAGGGTGGCGGAGAAGAATCTAATCAGGACCCCTGACCTTGTCATTCATTCTTTTTCTCACTCTTAAGTTAACTGCAGGCACCCTAGGGAATGGAATTGTAACTGCTTTGGACTTCAGAGGAGCAGGCCTAGCCAGAAAAACCACGTCAAAGCTCTCACAGCAAAAGCCAGGGTAATGTTTTTTTGGATATTAATGTGCTCTCTCTCTCTCTCTTTTCTACCCACTCACTTTCTCTTTCTGTGTCTGCCTTACTTTAGGTGGAAGTGAGGGTAACAGAAGGAATAGAAGGATATCTTCATTTAACTTAATTTTTTTCTGAAATACAAATTTATTTAAAATTGATCTCTGGGGATTTACGAGTTTTTACTATTGGGTACTGTGACAGTTTAAACTGTAGCTTCTTGGCATTGAATCTAAATCTATGAAAATAAATCCCATTGGAAAGCTCATTTCTTAATTACAGGACATATTAGTATCTAGCTTTAAGAATTCTGTAGTGGGTCAAATAAACATTTTAGTTAGAAGAAAGCTTTCTCTTAATCTTTTTGCTATAGTGACGTCAATGAAGTATCATAACCATTAGTTTAAAATAAAAATAACACAAAGAGAAAAATGTGCCAGAACAAAAAGAGATGCTTTGAATACTTTGGAAATGAGTCAGAGAAGAAATATAAATTTTAAAAATAACAATTCTGTTTTCTTTTATGTGGAGTAAATCCTGAGGAAGACTCATATACTGCAGTGCTGATTTTATTCTAGGTAGAACTGTGGATAGGCAAAATTTATTTTGCATGTAAAAGAAAATTAGGGTGAAATTAACTCTGATCTGAATTGGACTTCAGTAAGTAACAGCAATTTTCAAAGTTAACGGTTAGATATTAAATTTTACATATTTGAGTAACATTTAAATATATTATCTAAATTCATTTAAGACCTTCCCTGCTATGTAGAAATTTTACTTCCTATGAGTTGAAATTGGGGCATAATGTAAATGAAGAGACTCCCTGTAGAAAGTACTTGAGTCCCTGGGTCTGTGTGCTGTGGAACTGTATTGAGTCTTCACCATTATTCTACACCAGGGAATATGGTCTCATAATAGCCTTTCCCTCCTGTTCATTCCCCCAAGGCCGTGTCACTGCATCTTTTTGTACCTTCAATTCAGGTCACCATGCCAAACGTTCATCACTTTGTAGATGTTCGAGGAGCACCTGCCACCCGCCAGGCACTTTGCTAAATACTTGGAATAGAGTAGCAGACAGGGAGTACAAGTGGTCTGTGTCCTCACAAAGCTGTCAGTTTCCAGGGAAGTAGAGGACCGGGCAAGCGTATTACCAGTGAAATGCACGTTACAAAAAAGTTGGGGCTGGGCGTGGTGGCTCAGGCCTATAATCCCAGCACTTTGAGAGGCTAAGGTGGGTGGATCACTTGAAGTCAGGAGTTCAAGACCAGCCTGGCCAACATACTGCAACCCTGTCACTACTAAAAATACAAAAAATTATCTCGGCAGGGTAGTGTGTGCCTGTAGTCCCAGCTACTCGAAAGGCTGAGGCAGGAGAATTGCTTGAGATAGGGGAGGCAAATGTTACAGTGAGCTGAGATTGTGCCACTGCATTCCAGCCTAGGCAACAGAGCAAGACTGACTTCATCTCAAAAAACAAACAAACAAACAAACAAACAAACAAATAAGAAACTTGGAAGTAAAAGGTGCTGAGGAAGTAAATATGACAGAGGGAACTAGCAAAGACCTTCATGATTCTTGAAAAATGTATGATCTTCTTTTTGATCCCCTAGGGAAATGGAACATTTATAAAATAATAATGCTGATAATAATAGTAATGATGATTAACTTTAGTTGAATATTTATTGTTGGCAAGACACTCAAGCAATTCTATAAACTTTAATTGTATATTACCAAGTGAAAGAAGCCAATTTTAAAAGGCTATATATACTATATGATTTCACCAGGCCCTTGGCACTCAATGAATAGGAAATATTTTTAAGAGAATAATGATGAGGAAGATGCCGATGGTGATGATGACACTGAGAAAGATGATGTAACCAAACATAGCTTTCATAGCCTTCTTTAACCTTACCTGCCAAAATATCAAAACAAAATTGAGGTGCTAATTGTAATACATAAAATGGACTTTACTATTTTGATGTTTTGCTCTCCTTTTCCTTTTCTTTTTTTTTTACATGAAAATAAAGATTTACCTAGTTTTATCATTCCCTTTTCATTCTGTTAACCCTGACTGTACCTTCGTAAATAGCACTTCTATTAAAGTGTCTTCATTTGAGTCTTCTGGGGTGAAGTCTGTTTTCTGCTGGCATGCTTACTGATAGAGAACATTCTAAGAACATTTGCCAAACCGATGCAGGACAGAAAGGCATTTCTATCTCTTTTGTGGTTTTTTGTTGTGTTTGTTCAATTGAGCATAAAAATTACACAGTGAAACAGGTTGAAATGTCTTTTAGTTCTTACTCTGAATTCCTACTTTGTATTTTCTTTGGACTGTTCTTAATACATTTTCAAGAAAGCATAATTTTCTGTTAAATGCACGATTATTTACAATTTTGTCATATTTGTGTGATTTTATAAAAAGGTCTCTTAGCCACTCTTCTCTTTCTAAAGAATTATACTTCAAATAGAATAATGAAAATACATGGGAAATGGTATTTAAATATGTATATAAATATTTGTTATATAGCTGTTTCTCAGGAACACATATAGTGGTTAAATCATACCACTAAAAGTTTCAAATCACTTTATTAGCCTAGACATTTGTTTTATTTACTGTTTCCTGAAACAAGTATGCTTTTAGGGTGGGGAATGATAAACATTTTACATTTCTGGCATTTGCACTGGAATTATCGAATTAGGGTTTAACCTACTGCCCACAGGTTATTTAGTTGTTCTTTTCTGTGATGCAAGCTGGGATTAGGTCAAATGCATCCTATTGGTTACCTTTTTATCTCATAGACACATCTGTAACTGTTACATTGATTAACTTGATTGTAGTTGTCACTTTGAACATTTTCGGAAAATTCATATGTGAAAACTGAAGTCTGCAGATTACTTAGTGGATGATTACTTGGATTGCCTTGCAGCACTATCCAGATAACCTTGGACAGACCCTTTAATCTCTCTGAATTACAGTATCCCCTCCTGTGGGATGGGACTGATAATACCTTCCTACACAGAAAACATGTGGAGCATGATGCAAATGTAAGGGGAGGGTCATTTAACTCTATATTTAGAAAGATTCATTTGATAGTGTCATTTAATATCTTATGGTCCCTGGAGACTCAAAACAGTCTGAAAAATATTCCAGCTAGTTTCAGTTGGAAGTTCTAACCTTAGAAAGTAAACCATGTGGAAAGTGTTTCATGGTTTATATTTGAATAAATTTTTGCCTGAAAGCTCATAAAATTTCATATATATATATATATATATATATATATTCACACACACATATAAAATCATTTTTGGTATCCTACTTTTCCCTTCCTTTGGTAACAAATAATATTTTTTTGCAAAATGAATAATGCTTCAAACTGAGCATTTTTCTTTCATGTCTAGGATCCTCAAGGGGAAAACTTGGGAAATATATTCCTGTATGGTATGACTTTCCTGTAGACATTTCAGAACTGCAGAACCATTATGGGGAACTTTTTTTTTTTATGCAATAGCATTTCTTTTGAATAGTCCTCTTTTTCCCAAAGAATGTTTCCTCCTGGATTTTCTCAGCTGGTACTTTGGTATTTATGGCCTAAGTGATTTAGTAAATGTAAGAAAACAATGTTCACTGGTCAGTTTAAGAGGGAATATGAGGCATCTGTGTCTGTAAGCTGAATAAATACATTTAGCTGTATTGAAATTAACCTCTGTAGCCTGAAGCCAGAATGTGGAATATAAAGAAACAAATATGTGGGATAATATACCTTCTAGATAGATAAATGACCCATGGACTCATATATTATCAAGCTGTAGATTTTCTATGATGGATTTCAAGTCCTGAACTTTTTTCACCTCTCCATTCTTCATATTTTGAAATGAAATTCTCTCTTTTTAAAAAGCAGATAATATGTGATAAAGGAATAACAACAGGCAACTCTATTAGTCAAGAAAGGCTAAGTGCTATGACAAGAGCAACAAAACATGTAAAATGCAAAGCAATATACATTTATTTCTCATTGGTGAATGATGATTGCATGTGGTTGGTGGCGGTGGAGCTCTCTTCCACAGTCATTTATACATCCAGGCTCCTTCTATCTTGTGATTCCACCTGCTCTAGGTCCTTTGGGTGATCTCTGTTCTGCTGGTTGACAAGGAAATGAATGAGAATTGTGTCTTGAAGGTATTTATGAGCCAGACCAGTAAATGACACACATCAATTTATCTTACAGTTTAGTCTCATAGATGTATCTAATTGCAAGAAAGGCTGAAAAATTAATTTAGTTGTGTTCCTGGAAACAAGAGAACAAGTAGCATTTATTGAATGCTTACCTGTGCCAGGTACTGTTCTGTGTCCGCTTTATGGGTCAAATCACTTAATTCTGAGAACAACTCTAAGAGATTGATACTTTAATTATATCATATAATTAAAGTAGGAGATCAAGTAATCTGGCTTGAGAAACCAGCTTCAAAATCATTACACATTCTGCTTTTATACACATAAACAAGGTTTATGGAATCACTATAATGTTCACCAAATGTAGGAAATAAATAGACACGTTAATTTTTTTATATGTCATCTAAGCTAATAAAATGATAACACCTAGGATTGACACAGTGGTGGTATAAAGCAGTTATAGTATGAAATTCAGTCATAAGCAACAGGAGCCTTTAAAATGGGATTTGCCCTTTGGCCCAGCAACCCTACTTGTTTTTAAAGAAAACCCTCAAATAAATACAAGAAGTTGTATATAGAAAGACATTTATTATAATGTTGTTTAAAATAGCAAAAATGTGGAAAGAACCCAGCTGCCTGATAATAGGCATAGGTTCAATAAATGTTGAGATATACACAATGGATTATTTTGTAACTACTAAAGATGAGGATGCACACGGATACTTACGACATAAAATATGTTTATTTACTATTTATAAATATGTAGATTACAAAATAGTGTATATATCAGAAAAAATATTTTTGTTTAAAAAGTGTATATTTGTATAGGAAAACCTTGGAAAAGACAGAAACAAAATGTTAATATTGGTTAATGCTAGGTGGTGAAATCTTTGGTTTTAAAAACGTTGCTTATTTTTATTTTCTAATACTTCTATAAAAGCATGCTTTCATTGTCTGATGAAAAAAAGAAAGCAATAAAGCAGAAAGTGAAAATTCAGAAGAAAATACATTTGCTCAGTGTGGAGAGTGCCGGTGAGATGTACCAGTTTATAAATGCCATAAAACGTCAGATCATTATGAGGAACCATCTATTAAATTCATTTTCATGCATTCAATTATCATATGCTCATTCATCCCGTTATCAGCAAGAAGGACACAACCTTGTTGTCAAAGAACTTATTTAGAAGGGAGAAAAGAGGCAAAAGATGTACCAAATTCTGAGAAAATAGCATTCAAAGATATGCTTTGCTGGGGGCCGTATTTTTATATGAAATAATTTAGCACAAATTGTGGCTGCTATCAATCATATTTAGTTGTCATTATCATCCTTAAGTTATTCAGTGGCAGAAAAATCATTCTCGTTTTGCCAGGACCTTACCTCAAATGTCTGAGAATATTCTAAAGAAGCTTCTATAAGGGTCCATTCATCAGATGAGAGGGCCACTTGAGTAGGGCAGAAGCTTATAGAATTTCTTAAGGACTCTTAATGGGTTAAAAATCTTCTGAAATATCTCCATGGATAACTTACTAGGAGGCCTTGAATTTCTTTTTAAATAATGGCATTTCCATTTTTCATGGTGTATATTTGAGCTTCTGGAGAGCGAGGCATCAATTTGATTTAATTCAATTCAACAGACATTTATTGTAATTGCATTATATTTATTATAATTGCATTATAGCATTTACCATCACTTTAGGAGGAATCTCAGTAATTAGAGACCTCAGCAGTCAGTCATTTTTGCCTTTCATCTAAGTGTAGGATACCTTTGGGCCTCTGCTGACCCAGAATACTGTGCTGTAATTGTCTGTTTATCCCAGGAGACAATATCCTTGAGGCCAGAGACTATGTCTTCCCATCACCCCAAGTGATTCCCGGAACATGGTAGGCACTCATAATTACCTTCTGGGAAAATCCACTCCTCATTCTTTTGCCCCTTTTTAACATTTAATTGCTCATTAGTATTTCTTTCAAAGGAATTGCTAGAGAATAGCTAGAAGAAAGGAGGAATCATTGGTCAGTCATAAACATTTAATGAGATAGCTGAAGAAATTACAGTTGGAATTAGAAGATTATAACACAATTTTAAAATTAGTACTTGCCCTCGTAGAGCTCACACTCTTACTGAGACAGTGCACATAGTACCAGAAAAAATACTTCAGATGTTTAACTGTGTGTCACTGAAAAATTCACATTAATGTGTGTGTGTTTAGATAGATAGATAGATAGATAGATAGATGATAGATAGATAGATACATAGATAGATAGATAGATAGATAGAGACAGATAGATACCCATACATTAGTTAGTATAAGCTAGTATTAGGAAATTAATAAATAAATTCAATAAAGCAGATAAATAAGTGATGATTCAGATAATTGATTCAGATAATTACGTGACTTCTTTATTGAAGGAAAGTGGTTTTGTGTAGGCTTTCATTTGCATAAGAAGTGTCCTAAGTAATTTTAATCACTTCATTCTTAGAAATGTATGGATTATGGTAATATGAGGTTCCTTTATAGGATAGTGGGGACATAACAGGCGAGACCTTTCACAAGGTGGGAATATAAAGTAACAGAGTAGTCAGATGTGGGTGTAGCTATTCTGGGTATGTGAATTTTGAAAAGGGTTTGAAAAAAGTCAAGGAAAAAAACCATTTCATTCATTTAGTCATTTATTTATTCAACAGATGCTTAGTACATATCTGGCATAGGAGAAAAAGGCATGGAAAAGTAGCAATAGGAAATGTGTAAATAAATGCATTTAGGTTTTACATAGACAAATTTTCTCCACTGGGGTTGACATATTCTGTGGGGGAGTCATAGAACGTCCTGAAATCTAGGAGTGCTGAATGAAATTAAGAGCTGGAAGTGTTGAATAATAGAAGAAACAGCCACATTGATGTCAGCAAGTCCTGGTTTTGAATCTTGGCTCTGTTTGTTGAGCAAACTACTGTCATCTGTGAAATGGGGATAATAATTACCTTATATGGGTAAGTGAAGCATTTAGCCTCCTAGAATAGCACCCTAGCACATAGAAATGTATAGCAAAAATTGCTTCTCTTCTGTCCTCTTTCTCTTCTGTAATGTGGCCCTTTTCATAGCAAGCTAATAGGAAGGCTTGGGGAACCAAATTTGTTACAGTGAACTCTAGGTGGCGCTCTAACAATGTAAGAGAGGTTGTTGGAGGGTAGGTCTTTGTGGGAAGGAATGTGGCATATGCCAGGTGCCTGATTACCACATGAAATATGCCCCTGTTCCAGCCTAACCTCGAGCAAGCTAGTAGGATTGGAGGGTTGGGGTTCTGTGAAAATACCCATACTCATTTCAGCCATGTGAAGAGCTGTATATATTTTGTGTAAGACTGGTTAGAGGATCAGTAAAACTGACCACTTCTTTCCAGAAGCATAGGAAGGAATGATCAGATGGGGAAGCACATGGACAGGTCATCCAAGGAGAAAAAAATAAGTATTTATGCTGATCCTTTGTTATCAGTGGTAGAAGAAGTCCAGCCTCATTTGCTATCACACTCTCTGCTGCTGCAACCAGAGGTGTGAGAGTCCTGTGAGAGGGAAATAATCTTTAGAAGGATCCAGGAAAGATGATGGATACAGGGGAAAACACAATATTTCTTTCTTTGAAAGGCTATAAGGGTGGGGGAAGTTGGCTTTAGACCAGCAAACGTGTCATCTGTGTCCCCATCTCCCAATTTCATGCTCGTGGCAGACATTAATAATTGGTTATGCCAATTTTCCCTGTTGAGATTAGAAATGACTACACAAACATTCTTGTCATAGCCCTCCAGACAACCATTACAAAATCATAGGAAGTGACACATGGTATGAAAGCTCAGCCGTAGGCATATATAGCTATCCCACCCAGAGGTTTTTGTTTGTTTTGATTTGCTTGTTATTTTTCTGTTTGGCTGGCAATGAAATCTAAAGAGCTGTCTTAGAAGATATGTTATGCAGATTTGCTGCAGTAACAAATAACCACACTGTCTTGGTGACTTAGAATAACAGTGTATTTCTGGCTTACATTATGTGTTGGGACTGTGAGTCAACTGCTGTGGCTGTGCTCTGCAATTCCTCATTGCTGCATGGCAGGACACAGGCTCAAGGAGCAGACCCAATTTGGGACATGCAGTTCTTATGGTAGAGGACAGAAGAACAAGAGGATTGGCAGAAACAAGTGATGCCTCCTAATACTTTTGCTCTGATGTGTATGTCAAGTTCACTCACATTCTTCTGGTCAAAGCACATCTCAAGGCCAAATCCAACATCAACGCAGTGGGGATTGATAACCAAAATGAGGGACTGAGGCATGTCTCAATTATGGAGGTTTACTAAGCCAGCTTTAGAATGCATCTGAGGAAAATATGTGCCACAGACATAACTGTGGCTATTTTTCCAAAGAGGTTTTCAGGAAGCTTAGTATTTATACATTTCCTTAAATGTGGGGAAGGCATGTAGGAAGAGGGGCAGGTGGGCAGTAAGGTGAATAGTTACATTCCTGTGAGACTTTGGTCAGTGCCCAGTAAATCTACATTTTCCATGAGATAAGGTAAATTTCTGAAAAGAAAAAAGGAGTAAAAAAGAGTCAACTATGCAGACATCTCTGGGTAGGTTGAAGAAATGAGTCTTGACTTTGTTCTGCACTTGGGAAAATAAGCTTGTAATGAACATTATCAATGTGGGTTTTAGGAGCTAGACTTAGATCGTAGACCTAAAGTTACAATTGGCATGTCCTTGTTTATGGGAGGCCAGCAATTTATTTACTTGTGAATGATCTGTGGGGGCGGCCCTTTGCAGATGCCTGAGGCTTTTACCTTTTCATGAGGATCTTGCTGATGCACAGCGTTAGTAACAGCTATTTCTTTGGAAGAGGGTGTTGCAATGACTCAGCTTCCTCTGGGTTTAAGCATGCTTTTGCATAAGAAGTTTGGGAGGTCCTGAGATTTAAAATTGTCCTTTACAGGATGTATACTCCTTTCAGGGCAGGGATACTGCAAGAGACACAGCTGTGGTTGAGGATATATCATCCTCTTGCAGGATGGAGACGAAATGATCATGCAATCTACCACTGAAGATCCCTTCCTTGTAATCTTATTAAGGCAGCATAAACCATTTATGCACCATAGTTGGTAACTCAGCACCTTTCAGGATTCCTCCTCAATGCCAATGAAGACAGAACCTATGGAAATCTGAGGTCAAGCATCTTCTATCAACTCATTCAAGTTCTCAGATAGTGGGCTAGCACCTTCTCTTTAGGAAACTTCTCACTACACTCTAAATAGCATGATCTAATTAGACCAGCTAACTTAAGCCAAAATTCTTGACATGACCTGTGCACTGGCTCCTGTTTAGTCCTCTAAACGTTTTTCACATTCTTCACCATGACTTTTATGATAGAGACAAAAATATTGCTTGAAGTTAGGAATATACTATGTTTTCTTTGCATATGCTCTTCCCTTTGCCTGGAATGTGTTTCCTGCTAGGAAACATTTACAAAGCTTACCGTCTTATCCTATATACACACATAAGTGTGGCATTTGTCATTCAGCAGGCTCTAGGACGGCAAATCTGCCACTTATTTTCCCTAATAAGAAAATCTTTGTAAGCAAAAAAAAATAATCTTGGGTGTCAATTGAAACAGAAATAAACCAATGCTTCGGCTAAAGAGCACAGACACATTGTTCTCATTAATCCTAATTTGCCACCCCCACCAGGGATGATTTGAGTGCTAATTTTTTTTTTTTTTGTGAACATCCTACTTTATTTATTGACATACATGTGTTGGAAGCAATTCGGGAATTTCCAATTTTTTTTTATATTATTATTGTACTTTAAGTTTTAGGGTACATGTGCACAATGTGCAGGTTTGTTACATATTTATCCATGTGCCATGTTGGTGTGCTGCAGCCATTAACTCGTCATTTAGCATTAGGTATATCTCCTAATGCTGTCCCTCCCCCTCCCCCCAACCCACAACAGTCCCCGGAGTGTGATGTTCCCCTTCCAGTGTCCATGTGTTCTCATTGTTCAATTCTCACCTATGAGTGAGAACATGCGGTGTTTGGTTTTTTGTCCTTGTGATAGTTTACTGAGAATGATGGTTTCCAGTTTCATCCATGTCCCTATAAAGGACATGAACTCATCATTTTTTATGGCTGCATAGTATTCCATGGTGTATATGTGCCACATTTTCTTAATCCATCTATCGTTGTTGGACATTTGAGTTGGTTCCAAGTCTTTGCTATTGTGAATAGTGCCGCAATAAACATACGTGTGCATGTGTCTTTATAGCAGCATGATTTGTAGTCCTGGGTATGGTATAGCCATACCCAGTAATGGGATGGCTGGGTCAAATGTTATTGCTAGTTCTAGATCCCTGAGGAATCACCACACTGACTTCCACAATGGTTGAACTAGTTTACAGTCCCACCAACAGTGTAAAAGTGTTCCTATTTCTCCACATCCTCTCCAGCACCTGTTGTTTCCTGACTTTTTAATGATCACCATTCTAACCGGTGTGAGATGGTATCTCATTGTGGTTTTGATTTGCATTTCTCTGATGGCCAGTGATGATGAACATTTTTTCATGTGTTTTTTGGCTGCATAAATGTCTTCTTTTGAGAAGTGTCTGTTTATGTCCTTTGCCCACTTTTTGATGGGGTTGTTTGTTTTTTTCTTGTAAATTTGTTTGAGTTCATTGTAGATTCTGGATATTAGCCCTTTGTCAGATGAGTAGGTTGCAGAAATTTTCTCCCATTTTGTAGGTTGCCTGTTCACTCTGATGGTAGTTTCTTTTGCTGTGCAGAAGCTCTTTAGATCCCATTTGTCAATTTTGGCTTTTGTTGCCATTGCTTTTGGTGTTTTAGACATGAAGTCTTTGCCCATACCTATGTCCTAATTGGTATTGCCTAGGTTTTCCTCTAGGGTTTTTATGGTTTTAGGTCTAACATGTAAGTCTTTAATCCATGTTGAGTTAATTTTTGTATAAGGTGTAAGGAAGGGATTCAGTTTCAGCTCTCTACATATGGCTAGCCAGTTTTCCCAGCACCATTTATTAAATAGGGAATCCTTATCCCATTGCTTGTTTTTGTCAGGTTTGTCAAAGATCAGATAGTTGTAGATATGTGGCATTATTTCTGAGGGCTCTGTTCTGCTCCATTGATCTATGTCTCTGTTTTGGTACCAGTACCATGCTGTTTTGGTTACTGTAGCCTTGTAGTATAGTTTGAAGTCAGGTAGCATGATGATTCCAGCTTTGTTCTTTTGGCTTAGGATTGACTTGGCAATGCGTGCTCTTTTTTGGTTCCATATGAACTTTAAAGCAGAGTTTTCCAATTCTGTGAAGAAAGTCATTAGTAGCTTGATGGGGATGGCATTGAATCTATAAATTACCTTGGGCACTATGGCCCTTTTCACGATATTGATTCTTCCAACCCATGAGCATGGAATGTTCTTCCATTTGTTTGTATCCTCTTTTATTTCACTGAGCAGTGGTTTGTAGTTCTCCTTGAAGAGGTCCTTCACATCACTTGTAAGTTGGATTCCTAGATATTTTATTCTCTTTGAAGCAATTGTGAATGGGAGTTCACTCATGATTTGTCTCTCTGTTTGTCTGTTATTGGTGTACAAGACTACTTGTGGTTTTTGTACATTGATTTTGTATCCTGAGACTTTGCTGAAGTTGCTTATCAGCTTAAGGAGATTTTGGGCTGAGACAATGGGGTTTTCTAGATATACAATCATGTCATCTGCAAACAGGGACAATTTGACTTCCTCTTTTCCTAATTGAATACCCTTTATTTCCTTCTCCTGCCTGATTGCCCTGGCCAGAACTTCCAACATTATGTTGAATAGGAGTGGTGAGAGAGGGCATCCCTGTCTTGTGCCAGTTTTCAAAGGGAATGCTTCCAGTTTGTGCCCATTCAGTATGATATTGGCTGTGGGTTTGTCATAGATAGCTCTTATTGTTTTGAGATATGTCCCATCAATACCTAATTTATTGAGAGTTTTTAGCATGAAGGGTTGTTGAATTTTGTCAAAGGCCTTTTCTGCATCTATTGAGATAATCATGTGGTTTTTGTCTTTGGTTCTGTTTATATGCTGGATTACATTTAATGATTTGCGTATGTTGTACCAGCCTTGCATCCCAGGGATGAAGCCCACTTGATCATGGTGGATAAGCTTTTTGATGTGCTGCTGGATTTGGTTTGCCAGTATTTTATTGAGGATTTCTGCATCAATGTTCATCAAGGATATTGGTCTGAAATTCTCTTTTTTGGTTATGTCTCTGCCAGGCTTTGGTATCAGGGTGATGCTGGCCTCATAAAATGTGTTAGGGAGGATTCCCTCTTTTTCTATTGATTGGAATAGTTTCAGAAGGAAAATGACCAATGCAGAGAAGTGCTTAAAGTAGCTGATGGAGCTGAAAGCCCAGTTTCGAGAACTACATGAAGAATACAGAAGCCTCAGTAGCTGATGCGATCAACTGGAAGAAAGGGTATCAGTGATGGAAGATGAAATGAATGAAATGAAGCGAGAAGGGAAGTTTAGAGAAAAAAGAATAAAAAGAAACCAACAAAGCCTCCAAGAAATATGGGACTATGTGAAAAGACCAAACCTACATCTGATTGGTGTACCTGAAAGTGATGGGGAGAATGGAACCAAGTTGGAAAACACTCTGCAAGATATTATCCAGGAGAACTTCCCCAATCTAGCAAGGTAGGCCAACATTCAGATTCAGGAAATACAGCAAATGCCACAAAGATACTCCTCAAATAGAGCAACCCCAAGACACTTAATTGTCAGATTCACCAAAGTGGAAATGAAGGAAAAAATGTTAAGGGCAGCCAGAGAGAAGGGTCGAGTTACTCCCAAAGGGAAGCCCATCAGACTAAAAGCTGATCTCTGGGCAGAAACTCTACAAGCCAGAAGAGAGTGGGGGCCGATATTCAACATTCTTAAAGAAAAGAGTTTTCAACCCAGAATTTCATATCCAGCCAAACTAAGCTTCACAAGTGAAGGAGAAATAAAATACTTTACAGACAAGCAAATTCTGAGAGATTTTGTCACCACCAGACCTGCCCTAAAAGAGCTCCTGAAGGCAGCACTAAACATGGAAAGGAACAACCGGTACCAGCCACTGCAAAAACATGCCAAATTGTAAAGACCATCGAGGCTAGGAAGAAACTACACCAACTAACGAGCAAAATAACCAGCTAACATCATAATGACAGGATCAAATTCACACATAACAATATTAACTTTAAATGTAAATGGGCTAAATGCTCCAATTAAAAGACACAGACTGGCAAAGTGGATAAGGAGTCAAGACCCATCAGTATGCTGTATTCAGGAAACCCATCTCACATGCAGAGACACACACAGACTCAAAATAAAGGGATGGAGGAAGATCTACCAAGCAAATGGAAAACAAAAAAAGGCAGGGGTTACAATCCTAGTCCCTGATAAAATAGACTTTAAACCAACAAAGATCAAAAGAGACAAAGAAGGCCATTACATAATGGTAAAGGGATCAATTCAACAAGAAGAGCTAACTATCCTAAATATATATGCACCCAATACAGGAGCACCCAGATTCGTAAAGCAAGTCCTGAGTGACCTACAAAAAGACTTAGACTCCCACACAATAATAATGGGACATTTTCACACCCCACTGTCAACATTAGACAGATCAATGAGACAGAAAGTTAACAAGGATACCCAGGAATTGAACTCAGCTCTGCACCAAGCTGACCTAATAGACATCTACAGAACTCTCCACCCCAAATCAACAAAATATACATTTTTTTCAGCACAACACCACACCTATTCCAAAATTGACCACATAGTTGGAAGTAAAGCTCTCCTCAGAGAGAGCTCTCCTCAAATGTAAAAGAACAGAAATTATAACAAACTGTCTCTCAGACCACAGTGTGATCAAACTAGAACTCAGGATTAAGAAACTCACTCAAAACCGCTCAACTACATGGAAACTGAACAACCTGCTCCTGAATGACTACTGGGTACATAATGAAATGAAGGCAGAAATAAAGATGTTCTTTGATAAACTAGAAAACAAAGACACAACATACCAGAATCTCTGGGACACATTCAAAGCAGTGTGTAGAGGGAAATTTATAGCACTAAATGCCCACAAGAGAAAGCAGGAAAGATCC
Organism: Hylobates moloch; assembly: GCF_009828535.3. Taxonomy (NCBI): domain Eukaryota; kingdom Metazoa; phylum Chordata; class Mammalia; order Primates; family Hylobatidae; genus Hylobates; species Hylobates moloch. The sequence goes on along the minus strand of NW_026652281.1, from coordinate 122,344,324 downwards.
AAAATTGACACCCTAACATCACAATTAAAAGAACTAGAAAAGCAAGAGCAAACACATTCAAAAGCTAGCAGAAGGCAAGAAATAACTAAAATCAGAGCAGAACTGAAGGAAATAGAGACACAAAAAACCCTTCCAAAAATTAATGAATCCAGGAGCTGGTTTTTTGAAAAGATCAACAAAATGGATAGACTGCTAGCAAGACTAATAAAGAAGAAAAGAGAGAAGAATCAAATAGACGCAATAAAAAATGATAAAGGGGATATCACCACCGATCCCACAGAAATACAATCTACCATCAGAGAATACTACAAACACCTCTACGCAAATAAACTAGAAAATCTAGAAGAAATGGATAAATTCCTCGACAAATACACCCTCCCAAGACTAAACCAGGAAGAAGTTGAATCTCTGAATAGACCAGTAACAGGCTCTGAAATTGTGGCAATAATCAATAGCTTACCAACCCAAAAGAGTCCAGGACCTGATGGATTCACAGCCGAATTCTACCAGAGGTACAAGAGGAATTGAGTGCCAATTCTTGTTGCAAGGAAATCACCCAATTCTCTATTTCCCTGAGGCCTTCCAGCCAGGGTAGTAGCTGACTTCAGCGCTCCCTCTGGGCTTGACAGCAACTGAAGGAGCAAATGTACTTAATGCCTGGGTTGACCAGTGAGTAAATTACACGATTTTGAGTGACAGCTAGATAATTCTCCGACAACTGTACAAGTTACTCAAATAAAAGAAACTGCTACAATCACAGGATTGAGGGGCTCTGTCACCTTACCATAAGAATATCGGCCTGTGACCCTCTTTCCTTTCTATACTCTGAAGGGCTGAGTGTTTGACCCTCAGTTACTTGTGTATTTATATATGCTTTTATATACATATTTATGCAGCAATGACAAGAAAGAGAATGGCTCAGTGAAATGCTGATAGTCTGCTAAGGTCACTGAGAGTTGTGCATCTATCTTCACTTCGTGCATCATAATATTATGGTCCTGTTACATTTCCTTTTGATAGAAAATATTACATTTCTTTTTACTTAACTGATAGGTGGTTAGAATTGTTATTTTAATTTTGCAAAATCCACAAAGAGGACCAGTCTCAATATTCTGGAGGAAGAAGAGGACATACTGAGGCCACAGCTCATATAAATACACATTGCCTTGGAAAATACCCTCATCATCCTCAGGTCTTAGCTGTGATGACACTTCCCTTGGGTCATTCTGAGCCAGGTGTCCAGCTATGTGCTTCTATGTGTAGTTTGTGCACTAAATGGGTAGACTCTATTTCTTGAGGCAACGTTTCTTCAGTGTTTAGTGTACAGGTTTGGATGTAGACTAGGTCTTCAGTAAGTATTCATGGAATAGATGGCATAAATGAATTCTTACTGCAGTTGCTTGTTCTTGTCTTGTAGACCATGGAGAGTTCTTGGGTTGGACTAGGCCACCAAGAAAATGGAAATGGGAGTTGGAATGCTTTTTAGGAAATACTCTGACCAAAGCAGACATGTTTAGAATGCAACATTTTTTTTACCGTTCTGGGCTTCTCCTTTCTTTATAAAGAAGTACTCTAGTGTGGTAGTTAAGGGCAGAGACTAATGACTGACATACCTGGTGTTAAGTATTTATTCCACCTTTGATGAAGAGTAAGGACTTTTTAAGCAAGTTGGTTTAAAACCTCTAAGCCTCAGTTTTCTCAACTGTAAAATAGAATAAATAATAATACCTATCTCATGGAGTTGTTGTGATGAGTAAGTGAGATTGTGAGTGTTTGGGCCAGAGTAAGCCCTCAGTAGTTATTAGTTGTTATAGTTGATATTGCTAATAATTAGTATATTTCTGATTTGATTATCAGAATAAGAAGAGTTAGGAAAATGAAGTAAAGCTACTAAGTGTCTATGAGCAGATTTCAGAAGGCCATATGATTAAAAATTATTGATAACTTACATTCTCTTGCATATAACCTTCCACTACTGACAACAAATTAAGAATACTCCATGTAAATATAATCGGTATTCAAATAAGGGTGTCTATTTTCCACTCACTTTGTAGAAAAGTAGCATAAACATAAATGCAAAGACTCTGAAAGTAGTGTGGTTAGTAAACATTACACTTCCCCTACCTCTGTCCTATTCAGATCCCAAGGTTGGTTATATTTTAAAAACACACTTGCTTTATTAGTCTGATTTAAGAAAAGGGAGGAGTTATTAATTATACATAATGCTTAGGCTAGCTTGTAAGAAACTGACATTGTGGCCTTTGTTAATAGAATTGCTTTCTTAGTGATTTCTCAGTAGTGGGTGATAGCAGGTGCCCTTTGTTGCAATAGAAACGATGTTTACTGCCACAGAAGACAGGTAGCTGTGGCCTGAATGGACTTTCTCCTTTCCATAACTGTCCTGAGAAATGCTCGGTCAGTAACTACTTTTTTAAGAGGCAAGTCTGCTCTATCTTCTCAGCTGTAGGTCAATGAGAGTAGATTACCTTTTTCTAGTTTTGATTTTAGATTCCTCACATCAGTGAGGAATTCTAACGTCCAACAGGGTTGTGGTGACTGCCTTCTCCAAGTCCGTCTTCTTTGAAATGACAGCATGGCAATATCAATAGCCTCATGAAAAAGGTGGAATTTCTTCTCTGAAAACAATGTTCTATCTCAGGTTAGGATGTAAGGGCATGCCTGTGGAATGAGAGACAAGCAGAATTCCTACCTGGAATACTATGTATGTGTGGTGAAAATCTGAACTTCACATTTTGAGAGGAGCAGACAAAGAGAACCTGGTTCAGATTATGTTCTTCATTTTAGTGGAAATAGCACTGGCTTTAGAATCACACAGATTTAAGTTTATATTCTGCCTCTTGCACATTCTAGCAGTATGATCACGGGTAAATTGGCAGACCTCTCTGAGCCTCAGAGTCGCATTGTTAAAATTAGTAATATATAAGAATCACCTTCTAAAATGCTTGCAAAATATTAAATACATAATAAATGGTAGTTATTTCAAATAGCAGGGGTAGTATAAATATATATACATATATATGTGTATATATTTATATCCACACACACACACACATATATGTGTATATATATACATACATATTTTATTTTGGACCAATGGAAACTTGTATACTATAATAATATTAATAATGATGAATTACACTGAGTGCCTACTATGTGATAGATTGTTATTTTTAATATGTATATTATCTCATTTAGTTTTATACTCATGAATGTTTAGAAGGTGGGTACTATTATTTGGTAGATTAAGAAATTCAGAAATAAATAATAAATTACTGAACATGAAGAGGTGATATAATCTTCTGAGACTTCTGAGTCACATGAATTTTTTTCTATTATAGAGGTAATTTATGCAGAATTTTCTATTTACCCAGGAGGGAATAGGTAGTCCCATGAGACAAGATTTATTCATTAAGTTGCCAGTCTAGTTGAGACACAAAAATATATGTCCAAATAACGAGTGATCAAGCCTTATAATTGGTGGCCATGATACTGTTGAGAGAGAAAGACTCAACAAGGCCTTACTCTTCTTTTCCTTCTTCATCCATTCGCTCCTCTACTAAGTAATCATCTGGGGCACTCATTCTGACTAAGATCAGTGCTAGGTACCAGTGTGGAATCTGGCCTCAGATTTCCTGGGTTGGGAGCCCTACTTCCCCACTTATTTACTGGCTGACCTCAGGCAAGCCACTGAATTTCAAGGTTCAGTTTCTTCATTTGTCAAGTGGGCATAACAATAATATTATTCACCTCTCAGGGTTGTGAGAAATGAATAAGAGAATGTATGTTAAGCTGCTAATACAACTTCTGGAACATAATATACACTTTATTATCGTCATCAACATCATTATTACTTTTGAAAAAATACTTTCTGTACTCTGGGAATGCTAGACATCTCACAAAGGCGCCACTCAGCATAACCAAAGATATATTATGGGTCCATTAACCTCTACATGAGACACTAGTGTTCTAAAAGTTTCAATGTGTTTTTTAAAAATCTGATACATTAGCTAGGGTGGTATATGCATGAGTGAGTGTGTGTGCAAGACAGAGAGAGAGAGAGGTTTCTAAATTACTCCCTGAATACAGCATTCTGGGAGTAACATCCAAGCAGAGTAAGCCACAAAAACAGTGGACAGTGAAGAATATTCATTTTGGGGCTGATGTCTCCTCCACTGCTCCATAGAGGAATATTTAGCAGAATTTGACTTAAATGTCCTGACTCGTAGGAACAAGAAGACACCTTCTCTCTTTAGTTTTCCGTCCAGGGAATAGTTTAGCAACTCTTGTTCCACTCTCCCACCAAGACATCAATACATTGATTTCAGCTTAGCAGAGAGAAAAAGACGGTAAAGTTGAACGTGCTCAGATAAGTGTGGGGGATTCGGATGTTGACTGTCCAATGTTAGCACATCCTGTGAAGCACTTCAGACTCAATTCTAGTGGGCAGTCAAACTGTCCATGAGAGGTGTAACTGTTTAATCTTATTACTTATTTATACAAACTGTCCTGAAATTGCCAGTGCAGATTTTAAATCACTTTATAAAGCCTTAAAAGTAACCGTAGTGCCTTGCATTGTCCCTTGTTTCCTGACTCTCTCCCTCAGTGTAGGCCACTGTTACTGGCATGCATGGGATCAGCATTATATTCAGTTTACAGTGGATAATCTTTTGGGTTCAGTGTTTACTGCACAGGTGATGGGTGCAGCAAAATCTCACAAACCACCACTAAAGAACTTATGTAACCAAACACCACCTGTTCCCCCAAAACCTGTGGAATTAAAAAATAATAATATAATGTCAAAAGTCATGACAAAAAATTAAAAAAAAAAAAGAGTGGATCATCTTTAGGAGCTGCCCTGGTTTGTAATGCAGGCATTGCAGAATATAGCAAAAGCCTGGAATGGACCCTGTGGTGGTTTTTAAAATATGTCAGCACAATGCTAATCTTCCCTTTGAAAGATGGGCTCTGATTTCCTTGTTCTTAACTGTGGATTGTATTTAGTGACGTGCTTCTGATCAACTCAATATGGTTGAGGTGAAAGTGTGTAATGTTTGACATAAGGGTATATAAGGCTTTCTCCTTGTTCGATGAAGCCAGCTA
>NW_026652281.1:122252314-122338803 GCF_009828535.3 Hylobates moloch | reverse complement strand
TTTTTTTTTTTTTTGGAGACAGAGTCTCACTCTGTTGCCCAGGCTGGAGTGCCGTGGCTTAATCTCGGCTCACTGCAACCTCCGCCTCCCAGATTCAAGCAATTCTTCTGTCTCAGCCTCCTGAGTGAGTAGCTGGGATTACAGGCGTGCACCCCCATACCCAGCTAATTTTTGTATTTTGCATTTTTAGTAGAGACAGTAGAGACCATGTTGGTCAGGCTGGTCTCAAACTCCTGACCTCATGATCCACCCACCTCAGCCTCCCAAAGTGCTGGGATTACAGGCGTAAGCCACTGCGCCCAGCCTTTTTTTTTCTTTTAATTGTCATTTTATAGCTCCCCACCGCAGCTTCCCCACACCCTTCCCTTCAATGATGACGTTTGCAGGCTTCGGGGGGACCACAGAACAAAGCTGGGGCCTGGCAGCCCCACTAGGTTGCCAGCTGGGGACAACAAGGCACAATTACAAATTATCACAACAACTAGCACCTGTATTTGGGAGATCTGCAAATTGAGGAGGCCCCAGCTCCTCATGGTACAGGGATCTATCTGGCAGTGACCTTACTCTGGAGACGATGGTATTCCTTCAGTCTGAGGGAATTGATGTTGATGAACCCGGTGTCATCAATCAGCTCATAATCACCCTGCACGTTCATGCTCACCAGCTCCTCATTGTAGAGAGACAGTGGGGACTCCCAGCCAAGGATGTACACCTGGTCCTTGAGGACCAGCACCTGCACTTTCCCTTCTGCTGGCTCCTGGGACTTGGCGATGCAGGGGCAGACAATTTCACAATCAGGGCTGTGTCAGAAACTGGTGTATATCAGCTCAGCAAATTTCAAGCCCAGGCCTTGTTTGGTTTTGTGCACTTCCCGGTCTGTGGTGAAGGCCTTGATGTCTAAATGAGCACGGTAAAGGATGGTGCCTGCTGGGGTCTGGTAGATACCTCGGGCCTTTGTCCAGTGAAGTTGTTCTCCACGATGGCAATAAAGCCCACACCATACTTGCCTGCAACTTCGTTCAGGTACACGAAGAGCTCCGAGGAGGTCTGGTGGGTGGTGCCATCCTTGACGTTGGTCACCTTCACGGGGACCCCTTTTTTGAATTGGATCTTGAGAATGTCAGGGGTGTTGGGGGCTTTGGCTGGGTCCTGGGTCTTCGTGTAGAGACCTGGAGGCACTTGGTTCTCGGGGTTCTCCAGGATTCCAGCCTCATAGCTGATGTGGATGAGGTTCTTGTTCATGCTCCACAGGTTTTTGGGAGTGACCAGGATGGGAATCCCATGTTGCTTTGCGTATTCCATCAGGTCACTGCGGCCCTTGAACCAGTTGTAGAACTTGGCCATCCTCCAGGGAGCTCTCCCGGGACCTTTATCTGGGGGGGGGCCAGCGAGTAGCAGATGAGCTCAAACCGGACCTGATCGTCCCCCTTTCCTGTGGCACTGTGGGACACATACTTGGCTCCCTCCCTTTGGACGATTTCCACTTTTTTGCTGGCAATGCAGGGCTTGGTGAGAGAGATACCCAGGAGGTAGTGGTCCTCATACAGTGCGCTGGACTGGATGGCCGGCCAGATGAACTCCTCCACAAACTCCCTGCTGACGTCCTCAATGAACACCTTTTTGGCTCCAAGCTTCAGTGCCTTCTTCCTGGCTTCCTCGAAGTCTTCCTTCTGGCCAATATTGGCCAGGTAGGTAGTGACATCATAGCCTTGTTCCTTCGGCCACACGAGGATGCAGGAGGTGTCCAGGCCACCACTGTAGGCCAGAACCACGGAGCCTTTGCTGGACATAGCGTCTGGGATTGGAGGCGTGAGTTCCCGGTGTCTGGAATCTGTCTTCATGGTATAGTGAACCACTCGGACCTGAGCAGCGGTGGCAGGCGACAGAGCAGGTGACTTTTCATTTAATTTTTTTTTTTTTTCTGAGGAAAATAGACTCACACAAAGAAATTGATGAGTTGCCGAAGTCAGGGATTATATGTTCCCTTGCTAGCACCTCCAACTTCTAATTGTTCCTGGGCTGGCTGTGAGGTCAGGGACTGAGTACAGAATCACACCGTGGCATGTGTGGAGGAGAGAATACTTAGGAAGCCCAGCTAGTCTTATGAACACCATGTGAGGACTTATCTTTAGCTGATAGGCGTAGTGTCCTTGCTCTAACAAGAATCCCTGAGGTTTAACAACATACGTCTTGCTTGCATGGTTGATATATAGACATTATTTTTGGTTTTCAATAAATCCATAAAAGTCAACCTCCATGGTTTTAAGGGTAAGAAATGTGTCAAGTACTGAGATTGATACCTAATTCTTAGTACTCAGGAAAGATTTAGGAGAGGAGGATGTTTTGAGTACTCCTTATGGACTCAGAAGGGACATTATGAGTGAAGACTAATTGGATAGAGAAATTAGTTCCTAGACATGTGCAGTAGCTGTGGCTTCCGTGTTCTCTGAAACATTCCGTACATCATTCTCATTTTCTGGGTGGTATTGTGGACGGAGCCTTGATCTTATAGTGAAGAGGCTTGGCTTACAGTCCTACTTCCCACCAGAGATACATTTAAAATTGCAAAATAGGCCAGAAGTGGTGGCTGTGAGCCTGTAATCTCAGCACTTTGGAAGGCCAAGGCAGGCAGATTGCTTGAGCCCAGGAGTTTGAGATCAGCCTGAGCAACCTGGTGAAACCTTGCCTCTACTAAAAGTGAAAAAACAAATTAGCTGGACTTGATGGTGCCCACCTGTAATCTCAGCTGCTTGGAAAGCTGAGGCGGGAGGATCGCTTGAGCCTGGGCTGTCAGGCTGCAGTTAGCTGAGATCACACCACTGCACTTCAGCCTGGGTGGCAGAGTGAGACTCTGTCTCAAAAATAATAATAATAAATGAAATAAAATTACGAAATATTTTTTTCTCCAAAGACATTTTTCTCTTTGCCTCTTAATGCAGTTAAGGGATAGGGTTATAATTGGAAAACACATTTTTTAAAGAAACTGTACCAAAAAATGGATTCTCATCATGACAATGACTTAAATGCATTTTTTAATCTCAAGGATGATGTTTTGTTCCAGGAAGTTATGTTACAATCAAATTAATTCGCCTTTGCAATGAGACCAATGGATGAAAAGGTCTGTAAAGTGCTAATTGTTGTTATTAATTTGTAAGATAAAGCGTTTGTTGTTTCGGTAACTGGTCCCAGGGCTGACTGTTTTCACATAATCTTATATTGTGAGTAATTATACACAGACATTAACGTGATAAAGATAATTACAAGAATCTATCATTGCTGGGGTTTTGGTTTATTTGATTGTGAACTTTTGGGAACTTTGGATTAGATGATTAACTTACACTGGGTATTTATTTGTTGGCGAATGCCTGAAATAGTTACTGAAATTAATACAGAGCACGTTTTTACCTTTTCACAATGAATTTGTTTGATTAACAGCATGGTATTTATTCAGTTGGAGATCTTAAATACCAGATGCAAATTTCAAATAATCACTTCAACAATCGAGTTCAAATATTTAACAGATCAGTGCAGAAAGGATTAAGTGGGAAATTTACTTTAAAGGACAAGTGTGTGTGTTAGAGACAGAGATAGAGTGAAACACCAGTAAATTTTAGCCATTTCAGACCTTATGGTGTGGCAGACACGTGGATCATGCAATGGTGATGTTTTTCATTTTTGGAAATTTTCTGTTCCTTACAAGTTGTATGTAACTTTTCCTGATATGTTAGGGAATGGCATCCCACCTTAGCCTTGTGTAAGCATCACCAAGAGATCTTGTTAAAAATACAGATTCCTACTATGCAGCCATAAAAAAGAATGCAATCATGTCCTTTGGAGCAACAGAGATGCAGCTGGAGGCCATCATCCTAAGTGAATTAACAGGAACAGGAAGCTAAACACTGCATGTTCACTTATAAGTGACAGTTAAACACTGAGTACACATGGACATAAAGATGACAACAGTAGACACTGGGGATTACTAGAGGGGAGAGGGAGGAGGCAAGGGTTTAAAAACTAACTACTGGGTACTATGCTTACTACCTGGGTGACTAGATAATTTATACCCTAAAGCTCAGCATCACACAATATACCCAAGTAATAAACCTGCACATGTAGCCCCTGAATTTAAAATAAAAGTTGAAAAAATAAAATAAAATAGCAGAAAACACAGATTCCCAGGCCCCTTGGGATTCTGAATTGCAGATCTGGTCTGGTGCCTGCACACCTTTACTTTTAATAAGCTCCCCAGGCGATTCTGATGCACAGCTTGCTTTAAGAAGCATTAAATTAGGGCATTCCTGTGGAAGTCTTCTCCTAGCTTAAAACATGGTATCTTATTAATTTGCTCTTAAAATAATAAACAAAGCATAAGAAAAGAAACATTGTTCTCTCTCTTTTTCCCTACCCATCAAGCCTGGTTCCAAACTTTGCAGGTCTTTTTTCTTTATTGTGAGAGACACTATCACCTTCAAGCTATGTCTTCCCCCAATTTTTTACCTGAGAAAAGAATCATTTACCTGTATCTAGCCTAATCCCTCCTGGGATTTAGATTCAACTCATGCTTGAGGCTAGCTCTGATGATAACTGGGCCTTTTTCTTGCTCTCTCGATTCTGCTGCCTCATTGTACTTCAGTTTATATTACTGGATTTCTGGATTGTTCCTAAATCTTAGTCCTGAAAATCCATCTAGTAGTTTAGTCCCTCTAGGATTAGAACTCTGTATTGGTTTCCCTCTAGTCTCTTCCCAAGAATGTAAATTTGCTTCAGAATCTGGTCCAGAGGCCAGAACAGTCACAGGTTATTAGATTTCTGCATGGAGTCTGGCATGCTTGACTTCCTGAAACCTATGTCTATTCTGATAGCACATTCCACTCACTCAACTGGCCAGATACTCTGTGTTGGACTTCCTAATGACTCCTGACTGGGGACAATCGCTCCTGAGAGAATAGGTCTTATTCCAAGTTCTCATTCTATGTTCTGGTTAGCTTCATTCTATGTTCTGGTTAGCTTCATTCTGTGTTTTGGTTAGCTGAGTCCAGACAGGTGATGTCCTGAGACCTGACCCCACAGTAGAGCATCCATGAACCACGGTAGATTGTATAAGCAGGTTAATGGGAAAAAAGCATGCTTTTCCTATTTAGGTTTTCTTTTCCTTTGTCTTTCTCACTGTCTGTATCATGAGACATAAATTTATGGCTCTATGGAGTCGGATGTGAGTCAACCCGAGAGAATATACTTGAAGGCTCAGAAGAGGACGATAGGCCAGCCTGGTACAAGACAACATGATGAATGATGACTGTCCTGATTATATGCTCACTTGGTATAATTTAGACTGTTGTCTATTCTGAGACAATGGCACTAAGGCCACTTGATCTACCATGCTGGTAACAACTGTATTCTGAAAAGGTGGCACATCTTGTGACCCCCTAGGGAGTTAAGGCTGGTACTTGATGGTCCAAGAAATGTGGTTTTGAAAAAACTTCTCAAAAGATGTTTAATTATGGAATAAGTTTTATTGAACCTTTACTATGTGCTAGAAACTGGACACAGTTGTTTAAAGTTCAGGATTATCTGAGAGGCTTAATGCTTTCTTATGCAAAAAATAACTGGAGTAAGATGAAACATTTGTGTTCCAATAGAGAGTGACCTTCCCCAGACCAACACCAGTGTCTGGGAAGGCACCAGGGTCTAAGAAGGAGGTTGAAAGAAGATTTCAGGACTTACTCTTGGCTATACACATGCATAGGCCAGTTCTTTGGGCTAGACTGCAGCAGAAATTATCTTTCAGTCAAGGCTGATGGCAGAATGCTAGCTATTGATGCCTTATTTTGTTTCTTAAGATAGGAATTCATATAAATGAGTATGAATTTAGGGTGCACTGAAGCTGAACAGACTTCTGCATTAACATTCTTGTCAGCATCCCATCAGGGTCAGATGGACAATGGAAGGGTGAGTCCCATCTGTCCCCTTTATTCTGCATCTAGAAACTGCCAGCTGAGTTGACCCTCCTCTGTGATCAACCCTGCATCTGTTTTCAGATTATGTCAAGGCTCCAGAGCTCTGTTTAAGTAGAGTGTTGCTCTAAGCCTCCATTTGTCTGACTCAGTCACCTAACACAGAAAAAAGTAACTGAAATAAAAACTTCATACAAGATTCTATAAAAATATTCACTAAGTCAGTTCTAATAAACATGAATGGTTCTGTAAACTGCAGATGAAATACTTCCCCCTACTCTCTTTTTGGCTCATGAGTAATTATCATGGCAAGGGGATTGAAGACTGCTTAGATGACTCAGATATCTGTTAATTAAAGCCACCAAAGGTCACAGAACTCCGATTTTCCATATTAATATCTATTAATATTCATAGAATCCTTGAAAATGTCCCCCTATTTTTGTCTGTTTCATCTTTGTGGGTTTGTGTGACTTGGTGGTAAAGTAGGAGTGGGAAGACAACACCTCTTGGCTTACTCCAGGTGACAGTCAACAGTTAGTCTCATTTCTTCTCAAAAAGGGAATTAAAGAAGTACAGGTATTCAGAAGTCTTACTACTTGAGGAAATATAAGGAGAAGCTCTTGGTTCGCAGGCCCACTTTTCTTGGGTAGAATTATGTTAATAACTGGAACTAAAACATATTTCAATCACTACTACTTGAACATGCATACTTCTGTAGCATTTTTCATAATTGAAAAGAGAAATGTGAGGGATTGCATTCACAGCATTCAATACCATAAATGCCTATTTCTGAACTGTGATTGTATATTGTTTCATGGCTCATGCTGACACGTGCTTAATTCCTGTCACAGACAGAATAGTGTGCTCTGGGCTCATTACATTTTGACCAAACTCTCTATGGAGATTCTAGGAATGGCCAACATATAATAATAAAGTGTGTGTATGTGTGTGTGTATGTGTGTTAACCATGTTTAGACTTCCATTAGATATTTAAGATGACATGTGACATTTTCCTAATGTTTAAAACCATATTTGCCGGTTTAGACTCAAGTTTGCTAAAATAAAGAAGATATTCACCAAGCAAACAGGCTTTTCTCTTTTGACTGAAAACAGACATGTTTTCAGACTAAAGAGTCCCAATTTTATTGCTAGTGATATAATAGAGAAAGGACCACAGAAATTGGGATGGAAGAGGGTAAAGACCTGAATCCGTACAGAGATTGGAGGTGTTTCTCTGGATAGCAACATTTAAAAAATAAAACCAAAAGAAAGAGCAGGCAACATGGAGGTAATAAGAATGTAGACAAATGATAGATACAAAAACAGAAAGGGAAAGAGAGAGAGAGAGAGAACCACAAGGAGTTTGTAGTTCCTACTCTTTTTCCCTTCCATTAAGGCTATCAAAAGTAAGTTGCTTATTTCAAAATAGCAGGGAGCTATGAAGGAGCTATGATGTCCCCTAGGCAGAGAAATTTCCTAAAATATCTGAAATCTTTTACTGTTTCTTCACCATTGTCTTTAAGAAAAAGTCCAAACTCCCTCAAGTTGCTATAAGGTCTGATATAATCCAGTCCCCACCTACCTCTTCAGCCACATTTGTGCTTTTACTTTTTTCATTCTGCTCCTGTCAAACTGACATTCTTTCAGATCCTTGATCTGCCATATCCTCTATGGAATCTGAATCTTCACACAACCCGATATTCCCTACTTGATTATTCTTCCTTTCTCCCTACCCAACCCTTTCATATGTCTAAATGCTTCTTGTCTTTCAGGTCTCAGCTTGGTTTCACTTCCTCAAGGAAGCCCTCCCTGATTTCTCCTCTGCCTGATGAACCTAGATCTTCCACTCCATATTCCTATAACACGTTCAACTTTCTTTTCATAGCACTCATCGCTGTTGAATTCACCTGTTTAATGCTTGCCTTTTTCATTACACTGTAAGCTCCATGTGTTTACTGCTATATGCAAGAATTAGCCTGATACCTTATACTGGGTTTGTGACTAAATTTTCTGATAGTACTAGAAGTAAGACTATTTGAGGCCCCAGAGTAAGTGAACACTTGTCTGAAAAATGTGAGGAATAATAAACACTCATGGGTTGTTGTGAAATAAGGCATGTAAAACATCTACTGACGTTTCTGGTACATAGGACTGATCAATTTGTACCTTGTAAGTAGCTTTGTGTCCTTTATTTAGAGTTAAGCAGTATAGAAATTGATAAATAGTTATATATCTCTTCTTAGACATATCAAAGTCTTTAAACTCAGCAGATTCAGAATCAAACTTGGGATCTTTTTCCCCAAACCTGTATTGATCCGTTATTCCCACCCTCAGTGGACAGAAGTACCACGCCAACCTGGATAGCTGTCCTCAACACCCCAAACTCTGTCTTCCTCCCTAGCAGCCAATTCTTAACAAGTCCTGACCACTTTTATATTTATTCACCCCATTCAATCCTCTTCATATTCAGTTCTTCCACCCTAGCCCATACTACCATCATCTAATTCCTAGATAATAGAGTGTCTTCATAAATGATCCTCTTTTTACTTGCATGCCTGCCTCCAATCCAATCTTCTCAATGTAGTTGGAGTGACTTTTGGAAAACTTACATCAAACCAAGTCACACACATCCAACTTTATGTTATCCAAAACAACAGCAACAACCACCACCACCACCACAAGTAACATGTTAAATGGCATCTTATACTACTCATTATATGCCAGGCACTATTTTAAGTGCTTTATGTATACTGATTTATTAAATCCCTACAAAAAATCAGACTGTTGTACACATTTAGTCCATCATGGAGAAACAAGCACAGAGAGGTTGAAAGATTAACAGCAGCCCACACACACTACTCTTCAGTAGTTTTCTAAGTTGGAGAGGCCCTTACAGAGTACTGATGAAGAGAGTTGACTGTGAAAAGAGATTTCCTGGCTTCAAAGCCTGGCTCTATCATTTCCTAGCTGAAGCTTTATCTCTGTGGGCTCTGTTTCCTTATCAGCTAACTGTGGAAAATAATAGTGCCTCCTTTATAAGGTTTTGTCTAAAGTGAGTAATACAAGTAAAATATTTAGAGTGGTACATAGTGCAGAAAAAGATTTCAGTAAAAGTTGATATTGCCATGTATGTATAAAAATATAGGCCCTATATATCCTTCCAACCTCATCCTTTACAGTTCTTTCCCCTTTCTCTTTATTCTTTTTATTCTGGCATTCTTCTTGTCTCTCAGAGAATCATTCCTCATGCTATAAGAAACACATGTCCCCTTATCTTTTCCAACAATCTTGCCCTTCCCTATGTTACTTTTACACATTGTACAGTTCTCAGCTCGGATGTCACTTACACAAGGAAGTCAGTCATTACTTGCCTGCAGTCTAGTATAGCTCTCACTATTATATATGCTCAGTATCTCCTTGTAACTTTCCTGTGAAGCATTTATCACAATGGCAGACAATTTTATATTTATTTGTCTAATTTTTTGGTTGTCTATCTTACTAGATTACAAGGCCCATGAAAAAAGGGACCAAGTCTTTTTGTGTTCATCATTGTATAGTGAGCCTGATATATATTTGTGTTGTTGAGTGAATACACGTATTTCTCCATTATCTGGTAGTTATAGTATAAGGGGTATGTTTTTGTTTTAGAAACAAACTTGACTCAAATTTCTGCAGTGTGGTTGCTATACAACGTGGTAAATCAACAGATATAGATGTATTTCTATATATGACAGATATTGTATGTATATGTATGTATTGATATGTGTATAGGCATCTCTCAGTATACTCAGGGGATATGTTCACAGCAGAATTGCCTGTACAGGTATTGTCTACAGTGGAGACTTTTACAATTCTAGTGCTGATATTCTGCATCACCTTCTTGGTAAACCTCTCTGCCCCCCATTCCCCTGGAAACAAGTTCTGCAAGTCTTTCTCATGTAGTCACATGCTACCTACTCACATGCTTTTACAGTTCTTTTGTTTGTTTATAACATGCCTAACTTTTCTTTCAATCTTGGGTATAGTTTGTCTTTTATCTTTAAAAAATACCCATTCTTGTACTACAACTGGTGAAATTTAGTTAGTCCTATGTCTCTGTTACAACTTGAGTCCCGGGAAATCATTGGTGCTACTCCTTACCCCCAAACACCATCCAATTTTTGTGTGTGCCTTTTACAGCTTTTTTCTATTACTGTGGCTTTTCATTTTACCTATAATAAGTCTAAATTCCTTACCATGAGCTATAAGTTCCTGAAGAGTCTGGTCTGTATGTACCTCTCCTGAAGCATTTCCTGTCTCTCTCCTCCTTTCCCACTGTACTCTAACTATGCTGGCCCTTTGTTTTAAAAATATAGTAGTTTTTTTTTTTTGTTTTTGTTTTTGTTTTTGTTTTTTTTTCCCCACCTCAGCACCTTTGGACTTGATAATCCATCTGGAACACCATTACCCCCAGCCTTCATATGTGAGGCACCTGAATACAATTTAATATTCTCAGGAATGCTTTTTCTGGCTATCCTACCTAAAGTAGGCTTACTTTTTAGAGCACTTAAAATGATAACATGTAATTAATTAATTTGTTTATTCACTTTTTTGGGGGTCTGAATCCCCTAATATAATGCAAGCCCCATAAAGCAGGGCCTATAAAAGCTTGACCATTTTCACTTCTAAGAATCTATAAGGAATAAGTCCTTAGATAAGATAAAGTATTCTTTATTACGAGAAAATTTATTTAGCCAAATCAAATTTACAAAATGATACAGTGCCTAATGAAATCAGCTCCTTCATCTAAGAGTACATGACATGTACTGCATACAGACACAGCCTGCAAACTGCACCATTGCATGTTAATTGTATTATACCTCACAATTGGAGCATAGGAGGAAGGCAACTCATCCTGGAAACTGGGGACAAAATGACACCAAAGTTGGCCCATTGCATGAGACTCAAGTCCCTCTGGTGAGGCGTGAACTTGCAGCTAGAAAAGCGCTATAAGGTATGACATAAAGCCTTAGTGTCTGTCTGTTGAATCCACAGTCCCTGACATGAGGCCAGGCACATGGTAGGCTCTCAAATATCTGTTGAATGAACAAATGAATCTATATAACATGCCACAACCTGGTAATCTTTATTTATACTGAAGCTATTTTTATTACTCAAGTTTGTCATTTTTTTCTTGCTAAAACAACATATTGCTGATTTTATATCAAAAATCTGTAGGGAAACATGACTCACTTTATAGCCAATTTTGCTGAAATGTATTGGCCCTGCAAAGCAAGAGACATTTACACTTTGAAATATGCATTGTCATTGACTCTTCAAAAACATAGTAGTTTTCCTTAACTGTTTCTTGGTTTAATCAGTCCCCAAAGCTGAACAAATGAAAGAAATGGAATGTGTGTAAGCATTAAACTGCATTCTGGCAAGGTGACTTACACTTAGTTCATGGTAAGGTAATTATTAATGAACAACTGTTTTGTCTAGGTAATTGTTTTCCTCATAAGTTGTTATTGGTTTATGAAATATAGTAATTCCAGGAAAGAGAAAAATGTTCTCAGTGTTCTTAGTTCAAAGTCTAATCCCCAACATTATTAAGTAAATTAAAAAGTGCTATTAAGACATCATTTTCATCTGTTAAATTTCTACAATTAAAAACAAAATATACTACAAAATAATATTAAGGCTGCCAGAGGTGTGGTGTTCTTAAAAACACTGCTGTGGGAGTAGAAATTTGTGTAATGATTTTGAAAGCAGTTTAAATATATTTACCTCTAAGATGTCACTGTATTTTGAACTAGTAATACGCCTTTTAGAAGTTAATAATACAGATATAGAGTTTTACACAAAGGTTCGTGTATAACGATGTTCATCACAGCATTAGTAAGAATAACAGAAAGGAAACAATATAATCTCCAAATATTAGGGATGTGTTAGTATAAATAATGGCATATGCCTGTTACATAATCCTGAATTTCCTTAAAAGTTATTGTTTACAATTACAAAGACTGTTTAATGACATGTGGGAAATGCTCAGTTGGTAAAATTAAGTGAAAAAGGTAGGAAAGGAAGGCGTAAATGTAGAAGTGGTAAATGAGCTCTCTGGTAGAATCTTGTCTGATTTGTTTAGTTTGCCTCACATGGTATTATTTAAATTCATTTCCAATATTTAAAAATTAGGGTATTTTACTTTTAAACAACTGTATGTTCAGGTCCTTTCTAAAATCCTAGGTATTGGGTAGCATTCATGGCACACCACCTGGGAGCAGCAATCAGCTGAAGTTGGGAAGGCTGGGACCCTAGACCTGGCAGGTGTTCTCCAGCTGGCCACACTCGCCAGCACTCCTGACCATTACCCCTGACCTGTTGCACTCGTGGATGTCACCTTCCTGGCATTTGAATTCTTGGCTGCTATGCAGCATGATCGTTGTGTGGCAAAGTACACATACATATGCATGAAATGCTACAAAAACTCCTCAGGGTGATAGGATAATGGGCGATTTTCATTTTCTTCTTAATAGTTTTTGCATTTTCCAAATTGTGTAACAAAAATATGTGTTGCTTTTCTGATTAGAAAAGAGTAACTGTTGTTTTTTTTGAAGTCAAATCATTAAAAATCATGGAGCACCATGCTAAAAGACTATAAATGGCAGATGTTAACAGCAATCTTGGGGAAAAATTACATTTTGAATTCTCTTAACCAAAATAGTGGACGAGGTTATTGATGCTTTTTCATTCACAGTGTTTTTTCCCCCATTATTTAATAAAAATACATTATTGAAATCTAAATGAGATGGAACAGTCTTACTAAATTGCTTTTTTGCCTACAAAGTATTATATCTTCACCTCAATTCTAAATGAATAATAGCCTCAACCTTATAGTAAACCATTTTGCTCACTGTTTGAGTAGTAAATGCTTCTGATAATATGAAGTGAATAAATACAATTATTCTCTTTCAGATCTTTGATTTTGTGGAGAATGAGCTAATCTTAAATTGTAATTAATACTAGTGCATTAAACTAAGTGGAATGTAAGGAACATGCATATCCCTGAATTGATGACATAGACATTAATTAAAAGGATTTTGTTTTCTGATTGTAAGAGATTTATAGGAGTGAATTCTTTTTTAAATAAATTTTTATTTTATGAAAGTGATAGTCAACCATGCATAATATACTTATTTTCACTTTTACCAGAAGAAATGATTATAGGTCAGAGATTTTTGTTTTGTTTTCCTTTCTAGTTTTACAAGAATTGGAGGGCCAAAATAAAAAAGCGTGTGGGTCTGTAATTTTTCCACCTGGCCAGTTGCAGCAATGAGATTCTTATACATTTACTAGTAGATAAAATAACCAACAAGTATTTATTGAGCACCTAATACAAAGTCCTAGGGAAAAATTCATATAAAACCTATTCTCTGATTTCTGAGAAATTTTCATTGTATATTAAGCTCTGGCAGTATGAATACAAACAATGATATGCTATTAGACGTTCCATGAGAGTATAATAAAATGTACTTTTCTCTCTTTATTAATACAACATAAAGTTTTTAAGTAGGACTATGACCTAATTAAATCTTCCTTTTAGAGATGGTACTCAGAATCTGAGTGTTACAATCATGCAAGTGGATTTAACCCAGAAGAGTAGATGGAATCATATAAGAAAGTATGTGAAATTACAGAGAAGCAGTCAGTCATGGTGGCAAGGAATTGGAGAGTTCAAATTATTTACTTATAATGCAATTATTATATAGTTAGGTTTAAACTCATTATCTTGCTCTTTTAAAATCTTTTTTTCTTCTTTCCTGTTCTCTTCACATTAATTGGCCAGTTTTTCATATTACAATTTATTTTCACCATTGGATGTTTTAGCTTTTATGAAATATTTTTTATTTTTAAAATTAATATATTCCTTTAGCGAGTTTTAGATTGAAATAAAAATTGAGCATATATAGGCCGGGTGCGATGGCTCACGCCTGTAATCTCAGCACTTTGGGAGGCTGAGGCGGGTGGATCACCTGAGGTTAGGAGTTCGAGACCAGCATGGCCAACTTGGCAAAACCCCATCTCTACTAAAAATACAAAAATTATCTGGGTGTGGTGATGCATGCCTGCAGTCCCAGCTACTTGGGAGGCTGAGGCAGGAGAATCGCTTGAACCTGGGAAGCAGAGGTTGCAGTGAGCCAAGATCACCATACTACACTCCAGCCTGGGCAACAAAGTGAGACTCTGTCTCAAAAAATACAAATAAAAATGAAAATATATACAAATTGAGCATATAGTACACAAAGTTCCAATATCATTCTATCTCCTCACCCCCACTTCATAATTTAACCTATTATTAACATCTTACATTACTGTGGTACATTTGCTAAAATTAATGAGCAAATATTGATACATTATTTTTTCTTTGGAATAAATTATAAATATTTTACAGTGTACACTGTACCCAATGTGTAGTCTTTTATTTCTCACCTCCTTTACATTCTTCCTCCAACTCCCCAAAATCCATTCTATCATTCTTATGCCTTTGCCACCTTATCGCTTAGCTCCCACTTATGAGTGAGAACATACGATGTTTAGTTTTCCATTCCTGAACTACTTCACTTAGAATAATGGTCTTCAACTCCATTCAGGTTGCTGCAAGTGCCATTATTTTGTTTCCTGGTATGGCTTAGTAGTATTCCACAGTATATATGTACCACATTCTATTTATTCACTCCCTGGTTGATGGGCATTTAGGCTGGTGCCATGTTTTTGCAGTTGTGAATTGTGCTGCTATAAACATGCGTGTGCAAGAGTCTTTTTCATATAATGATTTATTTTCCTCTGGGTAGATAGCCAGTAGTGGGATTGCTGGATACAATGGTAGTTCTACTTTTAGTTCTTTAAGGAATCTCCATACTGTTTTTCACAGTGGTTGTGCTAATTTACATTCCCACCAACATGGTAAAAATGTTCCATTTTCACCACATCCACATCAACACCTGTTTTTTTTTTTTAATTTTTAAATTATGGTCACACTTGCAGGAGTAAGGTGATATCTCATTGTGGTTTTGATTTGCATTTATCTGATAGTGATTTTGAGGATTTTTTCATATGTTTGTTGGCCATTTGTGTATCTTCATTTGAGAATTGCCTATTCATGTCCTTTGCCCACTTTTTGATGAGTTTTTTTTTTTTTTCTTGCTGATTTGAGTTTCTTGTAGATGCTGGATATTAGTTTTTTGTAGGATGCATAGTTTCAAATATTTTCTCCCACTTTATGGGTTGTCCATTTTACTCTGATGATTCTATCTTTGCTGTGCAGAAGCCGTTTAGTTTAATTAGGTCCTGTCTGTTTATCTTTGTTTTTGTTGCATTTGCTTTTGGATTCTTGGTCATAAACTCTTTACCTAAGCCAATGTCTAGAAGAGTTGCTCCGATCTGATCTTATAGAATTTTTGTGGTTTCAGGTCTTAGATTTAAGTCTTTGATCCGTCTTGAGTTGATTTTTGTACAAGGTAAGAGATGAGGATCCAGCTTCATTCATCTACCTGTGGCTTGCCAGTTACTCAGCACCATTTGTTGAATAGGGTGTCCTTTCCCCACTTTATATTTTTGTTTGCTTTGTTGAGGATCTGTTGGCTGGATTTGGCTTTATTTCTGGGTTCTCTATTCTGAGTTTTCAAATATTTGGCTTTATTTCTGGGTTCTCTATTCTGCTGCATTGGTCTATGTGCCTATTTTTATACCAGTACCATGCTGTTTTGGTAACTATAGCCTTGTACGATAAAGTCAGGCAATGTGATGCTTCCAGATATCTTTTTACAACATTGATTCTATCCAACCACAAGCATGGAAGGTGTTTTCATTTGTTTGTGTCATCTGTGATTTCTTTCATCAGTGTTTTGTTGGTTTCCTTGTAGAGATTTTTTACATCCTTGGTTAAGTATATTCCTAAGTGTTTTATTTGTTTCAGCTGTTGTAAAAGGGGTTGAGTTCTTGATTTGATTCTCAGCTTGGCCACTGTTGGTGTATATCAGTACTATTGATTTCTGTACATTAATTTTGTAACCAGAAACTTTACTGAATTTATTTATCAGATCTATGAGATTTTGTGTGATTCTTTAAGGCTTTCTAGGTATAAGATCATATCATAAGCAAACAGCAATAGTTTGACTTCCTCTTTACCAATTTGGATGCCCTTTTTTTTCTTTCTCTTGTCTGATTGCTCTGGCTAGGGCTTCCAGTACTGTGTTCATTAGAAGTGGTGAAAATGGGAAGCCTTGATTTGTTCCAGTTCTCAGGGGGAATGCTTTCCACTTTTTCCCATTCAGTATAATATTGGCAGTGGGTTTGTCCTAGATGGTTTTATTACCTTGAGGTATGTCTCTTCTATGCAGATTTTGCTGAGGGTTTTAATCATAAAGAGATGCTGAATTCTGTCAAATGATTTTTCTGCATTTATTGAGATAATCTACAATTTTTGTCTTTAATTCTGTTTATGTGATGTATCATATTAATTGACTTGTGTAAGTTAAACCATCTTCATCTCTGATATGAAACCCACTTGATCATGATGTATTATCTTTTTGATATACTGTTGGATTCAGTTAGCTAATATTTTCCCTCTTTACTTTTTGGAATAGTATCAATAAGATTAGTATCAATTCTTCTTTGAATGCCTGATAGAAATCAGCTGTGAATCCATCTTATCCTGGACTATTTTTGTTGTTGGCAAATTTTTTGTTGTTGTTTTTTTGAGATGGAGTCTTGCTCTGTCGCCCAGGCTGGAGTGCAGTGGCGCGGTCTTGGCTCACTGTAAGCTCTGCCTCCCGGGTTCACACCATTCTCCTGCCTCAGCCTCCCGAGTAGCTGGGACTACAGGCATCCGCCACCACGCCCAGCTAATTTTTTGTATTTTTAGTAGAGACGGGGTTTCACCATGTTAGCCAGGATGGTCTCGATCTTACCTCGCGATCCACCCGCCTCGGCCTCCCAAAGTGCTGGGATTACAGGCGTGAGCCACTGCACCCGGCCCGGCAATTTTTAAATTACCATTTCAATCTTGCTACTTATTATTGGTCTGCTTAGAGTTTCTATTTCTTTCTTATTTAGTCTACGAGAGTTGTATATTTCAAAGAACTTATCCCTCTCCTCTAGATTTTCTAGTTTGTGTGTGTAAAAGTGTTCATAGTAGCCTGAAATGATCTTTTGTATTTCTGTGGTTTTGGTTGTAATATCCCATTTCATTTCTAATTGATCTTATTTGCATTTTCTTCTTTTCTTGGTTAATCTTCTTAATGGTTTATGAATTTTGGTTATTTTGTCAAAGAACCAGCCAGCTTTTTATCTTTTTTTTGGTTGTTTGTTTTAATTTCATTTAGTTCTGTTCGATCTTTGTTATTTTTTTCTTTTTGCTGGGTTTAGGTTTGGTTTATTCTTGTTTTCTAGTTCCTTGAGGTGTGACCTTAGATTGTCTATTTGTAGTTTTTAAGACTTTTTGATGTAGGCATTTAAGGCTATGAACTTTCCTCTTAGCGGCACTTTTGGTGTGTCACAGAGGTTTTGATAAGTTGTGCCTCCATCATTCAGTTCAAATAATTTTTAAATTTCCATCTTGATTTTATTGTTGACCCAAAGATCATTCAGGAGCAGATTATTTAATTTCCATGTATTTGTATAGTTTTGAGGGTGCTTTTTGAAGTTAATTTCCAATTTTATTCCATGTGGTCTGAGATGGTACTTGATAAAATTTTGATTTTCTTACATTTATTGAGACTTGTTTTGTGACCTATCATATGGTCTATCTTGGAGAATGTTCCATATGCTGATGAGTAGAATGTATATTCTGCAGTTGTTGGGTAAAATGTTCTGTAAATACCTGTTAAGGTCATTTGTTCTAGGGTATAGTTTAAGTCCATTGTTTCTTTGTTGACTTTCTGTCTTCATGGCCTGTCTAGTGCTGTCAGTAGAGTATTGAAGTCTCCCACTATTATTGTGTTGGTGTCTATCTGATATCTTAGGTCTAGTAATAATTGCTTTATAAATTCAGGAGCTCCAGTGTTAGGTGCATCTATATTTAGAATTGTGATATTTTTTCCTTTTGAACTAGTCCTTTAATCATTATATAAATCCATTTTTGTCTTTTTCAACCATTGTGGGTTTAAAGTCTGTTTTGTCTGATATAAGAATAGCTACTTCTGCTCACTTTTGGTGTCCATTTGCATGGAATATTTTTTTCCACTTCTTTTGCCTTGAGTTTATGTGAGTCCTTATGTGTTAGGTGAGCCTCTTGAACATAGCAGATACTTGGTTGGTGGATTTTTATCTATTCTGCCTTTCTGTATCTTTTAAATGGAGCATTTAGGCCATTTATATTCAATGTTAGTGTTGCTATGTGAGGTACTGTTTTATTCATTGTGCTAGTTGTTGCCTGACTACCTTGTTATTTTGTCCTTATGTTATTGTTTTACAGATCCTGTGAGATTTATACTTTAAGATAGTCCTAATTTGGTGTGTTTTGAGGGTTTGTTTCAAGATTTAGATCTCCTTTTAGCATTTCTTGTAGTGCTGGCTTAGTAGTAGTGAAATCTTTCAGCATGTGTTTGTCTGAAAAAGACTTTATCTCTCCTTCATTTATGAAACTTAATAGCTTAATTTTGCTGGGTACAAAATTCTTGACTGGAAATTATTTTGTTTGAAGAGGCTAAAGATAGAACCCCAATCCCTTCTAGCCTGTAGGGTTTCTGCTGAGAAATCTGCTGTTAATCTGATAGGTTTTCCTTTACAAGTTACCTGCTGCTTTTGCCTCATATCTCTTAAGATTCTTTTCTTCATCTTGACTTTAGATAACCTGGTAACTATGTGCCTAGGTGATTTTTTTTTTTTTTTTGCCATGAATTTCCTGGGTGTCCTTTAGCTTGTTGTATTTGGATGTCTAGATATCTAGCAAGACCAGGGAAGTTTTCCTTGATTATTCTCTCAAATATGTTTTTCAAATTCTTAGATTTCTCTTCTTCCTCAGGAATACCAGTTATTCTTACATTTGGCTATTTAACATAACCTCACATTTTTTGGAGGTTTTGTTCATATTTTTAAATGATTTTTTCCTTGTATTTGTCTGGGTTAATGTGAAAGGCTTGTCTTTCAGTTGAAAGCCTTTGAAATCCTTGTCTTTATCTCTGAAGTTGTTTCTTCTATTTGTTCAATCCTATTGTTGAACTTTCCAGTGTATTTTTCTTTCTTTAAGTGTGTCTTTTATTTCCAGAAGTTGTGATTGTTTTTTTTCTTTATGATATCTATTTCTCTGAAGCATTTTTCCTCCATATCATATATATTTTTTAAATTTCTTTACATTGGTTTCTCCTTTCTCTGGTATATACTTGAGTAGCTTAATAATCAACCTTCTGAATTCTTTATCTGACAATTCAGAGATTTCTTCTTGGTTTGGATCCATTGCTAGGGAGCTAGTGTGGTCTTTTCAGGGTGTTATAGAACTTCGTTTCTATAGTAATCATCAGAATTACTTTTCTGATTCCTTCTCATTTGGGTAGACTATTTCAGTAAAAATATCTGGAACTCAAGGGCTGCTGTTCAGATTCTTTTGTCCCATGGGGTGATTCCTTGATGTGGTGCACTCCCCCTTCACCTAGGGATGGGGCTTCCTTTGAGCCAGAATGCAGGGATTGTTACTGTCCTTCTGGTCTAGCCACCCAGCCAGGCTACCAGGCTCTGGGTTAGTACTGGGAAATGTCTGCCAAGAGTCCTGTGATGCAATTTGTCTTCAGGCCTCCCAGCCATGGATACCAGCACCTGCTGTGGTGGAGATGTCGGGAGAGTGAAGTAGACTGTGGGGAGTTCTTGATTGTATATATGTTTAGTGTGCTGGCTTTCTCAAATGCTCATTATGCTAGCAGTGAAATTGTCACATGGACAGACTCGGGACCAATGGTTAGCCAGAATATGAAATTAGCTCTTGTTTTCTCCTTCCTTGAAGCACAGTTACTCTGTTATGAGTTGCTGAAATGTCCTGAGTTGTTGGCCTCCAGCCAGGAAGTGGTACTTTCAAGACAGCAGCAGAGTTGTTCACCTGTCTTGTGGAATTTTCAGTGGCCTGCTGCTTCTTTCAAAGATCTGTTAATTCTTTTGGATTTTTCTGGTGTGCTTCTGTGATGGTTCCTGGAGCCAAAGTCCACAGTGTGAGTCTCCACATGCTGTTCAGTCCAACCAAGTGGGAGCTGAACATCAGCCCTGTCTCCTATCTGCCATCTTTCCTAGTATTCCCTCACTATTGGATTTTTATCCGTACTTTTAAGATGGCTTTTAAGGTTTCTATAAGATTTATAATATGCATCTCTGCATTATTATACTACCTCCAAATAATATTCTACATATTCTACTTTTCAGTAATATAACTACTATGTAAAGATCTTTCAATGATATATTTCCATTTCTCCTTTTCTATCATTTCTGCTATTGGTGTCATACATTTTATTTCTACCAATAATATAAATGCCAAACTCGTTAGTATTATTTTTGACTTAAATAACCAGTTAACTTAAAAATACATTTTAACGAAATATATGTGTATATATATATATATGAGCTCTTCACTCATTTATGTAGATGAAAGTTTCCATCTGATATCGTTTTCACTTGACTCCACAAACTTTCTTTACCATGATAGTACAGGTAAGAATATGAGATATTGTTTCTACTTTTATTCTTGAAAACTTACTTTATTTTGCCTTTATTTTTGAAGAACATTATTGATCTAAAATTCTAAGATGATAGGTTTTTTTTTTTTTTATAATTTTACAGTGTTTTTCTCTTGTCTTCTGGCTCATGTTCTTTTTCATAAGAAGCCTGACATTTTCTGATCTTCATTATTCTGCAGGCACTGTCCCTTTTTGTTCCTCTGGCTAATTTCAAATTTTTTGATTCCTCACTTTTTTTAGGAAAATTGATTATGAAGTTTTCTGGTATAGTTTTATTTGTGAGTGTCATGTCTGAAATTTGTTGACCTTCTTGAGTTTGTAACATTCTCAAGGAGACCCCCACACAAATTTCTGTAGCCCTTTTCTCTATAACTTTGACACACAATTCTAGCCACATTGGTTTCCCTGAACTTTCATCTATATATTTTTTCTTCTTTCTTTCTTTTGTTCTTTCTTTCTCTTTCTCTCTCTCTCTCTTTTTTTTTTTTTTTTTTTTTTGAGATGGAGTTTCTCTCTTGTTGCCCAGGCTGGAGCGCAATGTTGCGATCTCGGCTCACAGCAACCTCTGCCTCCCAGGTTCAAGAGATTCTCCTGCCTCAGCTTCCATAGTAGCTGGGATTACAGGCATGCCCCACCACGCCTGGCTAATTTTGTATTTTTAGTAGAGATGAGGTTTCTCCATGTTGTTCAATCTGGTCTCGAACTCCCGACCTCAGGTGATCAGCTCACCTTGGCCTCCCAAAGTGCTTGGGATTACAGGCGTGAGCCACCATGCCTGGCTCCTCTGTCTTCTTTACTTAACAAAACTGCTAGGCTTTGCTTGTAATTCCTCTTTCTATACCAAGGTATGGCAAGGATCTTCAAAGAAGAAGCCGAAATGATTAAGGTCTCATCTCATGGATTTTACCTCTCTCAGGGATTGGAGTCCTTATTGGTTGTTGTCCAGTATTGAAAAATAATTGTTTTTTTTTTTTTTTCATTTTTCTAGTTATTTATGAAGGGAGGGCAAGCATAGTCCCAGTTGCTCTATTATTACCTAAAGATGAAATCTTAATAAATTTCAGAAGATTAAAATCTTGCAGAGTATGTTTTCATGATATTTCAAAAGCAATCAGGACATAGTATACTTAAACCTTGGTTTCTAAATATGCTTCTCCACTAAAATGAACTAAGGATCCTGGCAAAAAAGGCTGATTCCAGAGCTAGGGCAGAATAAGTACAAGATGAGCCTACAGTATATTGTCTGCTAGCAAGTAAGGACATGGTAAAATTATGATGGACCAGAAAAACACAGAAGCCAGCTGAAGGGAGTCCCATTGATTAAATGTGGGATGATTTGAGCATCGAAATAAATAATGGTAGTAATGGAATATAGCCTATTGAATACCAATGAAGGAGTGAATAAATAAATGCGCATACATATATACACACATACGTACATAAAGGGGAAGAAGGCAAGGGTCTCACAGTTAAATGCCAACTAATAAACATAGATGGACAGATGGAGTTAGACAATTATTAATGCACACTAAAACTAGTGGCAGAAATTTGTCAGGGAACAAGATATTTACTTAATCCCATAATATTTCCCCACAGTGCAAAAATTCAACAAATACTACCAGAAACACATGTTCAAATTTATGCCAATGTTAGAAAACCAATATCATGTAACTTTTGATGTGATGCATTAAGAAGGACACAACATCACTTTGATGAAATTCCTAATGAAAATGGATAACTTGCATCTAATTGTGAGAAAATATCAGACAAACTCAGATGAGAGACAGTCTGCAAGATAACTTTTATATTCTCTTCAAAAATACCAAGGCCAAGGAACACTGAGAAAGGCTAAGAAACTCTTCTAGATTAAAAAGACATGACAACTAAATGCAATGTGTGATCCTAAATTTGATCCTGGGCCAGCAGAAAAATAGCTTTAAAGGTCACTGTTAGAACAACTGAGAACTATTAGATATGGCCTATGAACTAGAAAATGGTATTTTGTTAGTATACAATTTCCTGATTGTATAACTGTACTCTGGTTATTTAAGAGGAGTTCATCATTCTTAGTGTGTGAAGCAAAGGTGTAAAGGAAGATCATGTTTCCAACTTAGTCTTAAATGGTTCAGAAAAAACAATAATTTGCAAATAAATATATGGATACACATATATATGTATGTCTATCTGTCTTCTGTAGTTTGAATCTGTGCCTTCCAAAATTTATGTATTGGAAACTTAATTCCCAATGCAACTGTGTTGGGAGGTAGATGCTTTTGGGAGGTGTTTAGGTCAGAAGAGACTAAGGGTGATGAAAATTCTATCTTGACAAGTACTTCCATGATTGCATATCAGAGAGAAAGGAACACAGGAAATCATAAACTGGCACTTAAGCCTCCTTGCCAGAAATAACTTAAGTCACTTTTGCTCATTTTTCCTTGGTTAAAGCGAGTCATATGGACACATCTATTTTCTCAGGGGGTGGGAAGTGCAATCTGCCTGGAAGGAAACCGTGAACAGCTCGAAGAATGCCCACACACAGGGTTTATTACATCACACAAAAGTTATCATGTTTATCAGTTTTCTCCAGGGAATTATGATTGCAGTTTCTATGTCCCATTCATTCTTCCATTTCAACTCCTCAAGACTAATGTTTAGCACAAAGAAGGTACTTAATGCTTACTCCCTGAATGAATGGACATCCAGAGACTTTTCTGAGATCATAGAACCTATGGGATTTGCATTCATGTTTCTGAATTTTTAATCTTGTGTATGTTTCATGGCATCATGCAATAAGAATCTATAGCATTCCTTGACATGGTCCCATTCTTATTAAGTTGTGATCTGCTAATAGAGACTATTCCAACTTTGCTGTACAAAATAATATTTTATAGATCTCAAACTACATGCAAATAACCCATTTCAAAATTTGCTTGCAGCCAAAGAATGCCAAAGAAATGCATTGTTTAAAACCCTGCAAATGAAAACACATTTCATTTTTTTCAGCCTGCCATGTTGTTTCACTTTTGCGTTTGAGAGTGTTTCTCTCATCATTTCCCTTTCATGGCTCTCTTCATTACAAACTGGACCTCAGGATCTTTTAGAATTGTATGCCTTTAATAACAAAAACTAAAAAAACTTTAAATGGCTTCAAAACGTACAGAAGATATCAAAGTCTAGACAAGACTTCAAAACAAATTTCACCAGGATGGCATATAATCTTGGTTAACTTATGAAATTAAAATATCTGATTGCAGTAAAATCTTTTAGGTGCTCATCTATATTTATTAATGTTATTATGGCTCATTTCTCAAGTCCCAATGGAACAATAAACTATTAATGGTCATATTCATCTCTCTTTGGGAATGAGAAGAGTAGAATTGACTGCTGCTACAGTGCAGAGACGTAAAATCCTCTGAGAGAGGGTTTGCCTGTTACGTATATTGAATCGTTATCACTTCAATGAAAGGCAACAAAATAGCCAATCTTGTGCAGATCAGCATGGTTTCCAGTGTGATTTCCAGTGCAAATTAGAATTTCATGTGAGGCAGAGAATGAATAGAGATGATAAATTCAGGAGGCGATGTTCAGGAATAATTCAAATGAAGAGCATCTGTTGTTGCTTGGATCCCGGGAAGCTGAGTTTGTTTCTTATTCTGCTGTATGCCTGCCATATTGAGGAGCCAAGTCAGTGACTGGATAAGTGTTGTGGCTAGTTTTGCCACCAATTACTGAAGTATGACAAACCTGGAATTGCCTTCCTTACTCAGACTTCCAAATGCAAAATAGAACCACTTTCTGTATCTTTGATTGGGGATTAAGTTTTGATATTTCCCTGCAAGGGTGAGCAATCTTTAAGCAACAAATCACTTTATGAAGCTTCTAAGATGAGCAAGCCTGTTTTGATAACATAAAATTGGCAGGAACTTGAGCTTGAAATTTGAATAGAGACCAAACTGAGTATCTGTACAAGTTTGAAGAGGCACAGATGATTTTATGCAAATTGTTTGTTTATGGAATGTTTCTCCTGGGCACATCTGCTGGATCACATGGGCTGAAAGTGGAAAGAGAGATAGAAGCTCTTAAGTTAAAGAGACTATTGACTTGCTTTTTTTTGGTTTGTTTGTTTTTTTCCAGTAGTTAGAAATAAAAAGAGTAATGTTGAACATTTATGGAACACTGTTGTTGCAGGATTTTTCCTTAGTTCAGCTAAAGATGGGGTCCTTGCCCCATGGCCACAGAAGTTTAGGCTTGTGGATGGTTTGAAGAGTGAGTAAAGCAGGGTTTTATTGAGTGAAAAGGGAAAAAAAGGGAAACAGGGACTCTCTGCAAAGCCAGAATCCCTGCTAGAGAGCTTCCCACCTTGCAGTTTGAATCCCAGTTTCCACACAGCCAGGCTCCTCCTGGCTGAAAATGGCGCGGACTTCCGTGTCTCCACCCCAGTGTGCATTCCCAGTGCACAGGCCGTTTGGAGTTTTGCCAGGCCACCTGGTTGTCTCACTGTTGTAGGACCTAGGCTAAATGCCTTGAAATTACTTAATGGTACTACTATTATCCTCGTTTTACTAATGAGGAAAGTGAAACTCAGGTAGATAAGGGGCTTACCATTGCCTCACAGCAGTAAGTGGCAGAGACAGGTTTTGAACCCAGGCAGTCTGTCTCCAGAATCATTTTCTCAGTTACGCCGTGGTACGTGGACATTCTTAGATAATATAGAATAACTCTAGAGGATTGATTTAGTACTTAATACACAAATACAACAGTTTGTTTAAAAGAATTTCAGAAAACTTCAAATTTTCCCCCTTACCTTAAACTTGATAGAACATTCTTTTTGGGAGAGGATGGCTCCATTCACTCTCTCAAAATTGAACAGAAAACCTGATTAAATAACAGGCCTCTAGGCTTGTGACCATCAAATCAGAGCCCTTATTAACATCATCAGTGAGAAAGGTGGAAATTCTTATCTCTTTCAAACTAGTACCTCAAATTGAACTATTATTATTATGGAGTCTTGACATAGATGGTATGAAGGAGTCTGATTATGTAATGGGAATTGTGCTGACATATCACATAAGTTAAAATTGATAGAAGGCAGAACTTGAGTTCTTTAAAATTATATAAAAGTAACTTAAGTGTGATGACAGCATATTGGTAATATACATATTGGAAATAAAATGTATATTGGAGTTTTGCTTCATGTGTGACATTCTGCCAAACAGAAAATAAAGCCAAAATGAAATATATTTTTGTTGATCCATGAAACATCACCCAGTCCTCTGCATTTGTTACCCAGGTTCTCTGTTATGTTGTTTTTAAGCCATTTTTTGTGGTCTGGTGCTCCTTTTTGACTCAATCCATTTTTCTCAGAAATTCTGCCAGAAGATCTGATAGCATATCATGCCTATTGTTGAAGAAAGTGGTGCTTTTGTTGAGTGTTTGATCACACTTTTCTGTTGGGGACTGAGTTGTCAGCTGCTTATGATATCAGGATAAGATGTATGCCAAGGAAAATGAAAAAGACGTATTTGCTAAGCCTGCCAGAGGATATATTGACAATTGTGTCAAAATCCAAAAGCGTGGCTTCAATGGTTAAAATATATATGAGTATTTTTATTTTGTCAAATAATTCCAAGATTTGAAGTCCATGTTATTTACCATAATAATATGAAGACAAGCAATCCACACAAATAGCAACCCCAACTTTTGAAAACATCCACCTAATATAGGAAGGATTAAGGTTACTTCATTTATTCAACATGAATTATTAAATACCCACTGTGTCATTCACTGTGGTATGCATTGAGAGTAAATCAGACACATTACCTTAGTTAAGGTGATTCCAGTCTAGAGGGTGACAAAGATATGCAACTAGATGAATGAAGCTGTATAATGAATAAGAATGTAATTCTTTACTTCTCTACCCCATAGACTCATTCTTCACCCTTCCTTTCCTTGCTTTGTGCCCTGGGAGGGTGACATCAATGAATTTCCCACTTACCACCTGGATTCAAGTTGGGTTTAGCCAATGAGTCACTGGCAAGAGATTAGAGGGGCCAGAGTTTTTCTTCCTTCCTCTCTTCCTGTTCCAGCATCTACTTTCTGGCAGTGACTGTGCATCTCCATGATTACTCTCTTGGTGTTCTCTGTTTCTCTGCAGCGTCAGCTCGCACAAGGTTCTAGGCAACAGGACTTCCTCATCCCTTGTTCCTTCAACTCTCTTAGTTGTAGTGACTTCCATCGTTGCTTCACTCTGGGTGCCTGAACATCTCATGTTTATTCCCTTTGCCATGCAATAACCCAGAAATAGATCCTTTATTTAAACTGTCTTCACTTGAATGGCTAAATTGAAGTTTGTTTCCTCCCAAACTCTGACAGTTGCCAGAATTATATTAGAGGTACTAATTGATTCTATTCATTAATCATTTATTCAACAATCATAGACATATTACTGAGTGCCTATTATATGACAGTTTAGTAGGCACAATATATCGACCAGCACTTTCTGACAGAACTTGAAAATATTCTGTAGTGTCCAATATGGTAGCCACTAGCCACATGTGATTACTGAACACTTGAAATGTGACTATTGTGACCGAGCAATTGAATTTTAAATTTTATTCAATGTTAATTAATTTCAATGTATATAGCTTCATATGCCAGTGGCTACAGTATTAGACAGCACAAGTATGGATTAATATTAATAGGGTCCTGAATAACTCTTTTGGAAAGAGGTAGGTAAGGAGAAAGCAGAGTTTGCACTGAGATCTGGCTAGGCAGAAGACATTCGACCTGCTCTGTAGATGAAGAGGTCTCTTTGTCAGGCAGAGAAATGTGGAGTGTGAATTCTGCGGAAAAGAGCATCTTCTGTAAATGCTAAGAGGCTTTCACATATAGAAGGGCATGGTAGTATCAGAGCACTGCATAGTATTCAGAGTGGTTAGGTCTTAATGGTTAAGGGGGATGTGGTGAAAAACTAATTGAGAACATTGGGTTTGAGCTGTATGTTGATGAGCCATATTTTATGTCTGTATTGCACTACTCTTTTATACTCCATTATAAAACCATTAGGCCATTAGGTAGGTCATTTTAAAACATAAATATGAAGCAAATAGTAATAATATGTACATATTTCTTTTAAAAATATTCCATTGAATTTTCAATTAAAAATAAAACATGATTATTTACAGTATGCTCAAGTTTGTTGCCCTTCATTGTTTAGAGTTTAGCTAGGAAAGTGAACTCAATATTATCATATGATAGATATTTCAGTGATCTAGCTTTATTCAGAGATGCTCAAAGTGCCACAGGGCACAGGTGCATGTTCCTGTAGCCAAATCTTAAAGGGATCAGAGAAGAGTTTCTGGATCAGTTGTGAGATTTGGACCCAAAGAATGGATATGTGTTGTCTAGATGAATTTGTGTAACTCTATGGGGTAGATGTAGAAGGGGAGGGGTGATGGGAGTGGATCAGAGTGTGTTCCATTAGAAAACAGTAACTGTGACATAGTGAGGGGGAGAGGAAGCTGGAGTCATCTAAAGAAATGGATCTAAACAGACCTAAGTTAGAAAGGATCACTCTGCTTGAGTGCCTCTGTAGAGTGGCTTAGGGAGAGGTAAGACTGCAATATCAGTTATAAAGCCATAGTAGTAACATAAGGAAAACATAATGGTATTTGAACACAGGTAATCTATGTCTCAGGTTCTGAAAAATACTATGTCTCATATATGATTTTTCTCACTGCCAAAAATTTATTTATGTTTCTCCAAACAATAAAACAACTCTGCTTTTGTTTTGAGTCATAATAATAATACCTGTTATTTAGCAAGCAATTACTATGTGCCAGTCACTCTTCTCAGCTTTTACATGCTGAGGATTAAGTTACTAAATCCTTACAACAACTCTATGGGGCAGGCACCGTTATTATCTCCTTATTTTACAGATGAAAAAATGGAATCTCAGTGAAATTGAGTAAGTTTCCCAAGATTGCCCTTAGTAAGTTCCAGAGCAGGATTTCAATACTGGCCATCTGCTTCTAGAGCCAATTCATTAAGTTCTACCCTTTTCTTTAAAATTCTTATAATTACCTTATGCTGATGCTTACTTAGTATTTGTTAGTGAGGTATTGTTTCTTTCTACGTGGAATATTGAGTTGGCTAGGAAATAAGATTATCTAATGTAGAATTAACTCTGAAAAAATTTATACCTCTTTCGTAGACTTTGAACAGAAAAGTATGGTCATTTTAAGAAGGATGAAAAAAATGCCAATGCAGCCAATGTCATATCCTATTAAGGTATCTGAGATTATTAAATTTACTATACTGCAGTTGTCTACATAATAGTTTCATTAATCAAAATGCTTTTCAGTTTACACATTTCAATGTGAATAGTTTTAAATGCTGAATATGATTATTTTAAAGAGGTTTTAAGGGGACATAGTTGACAGATTTGCAAAGTATCTTTTCTCTAATAGACTAGATCACTGCAAATCAACACTAAAATATGTATGTTTCCAGATGCTTGCTGAATATTTGTAGCTTATTGGGAATCTGTATTTATAAGATTTACCTTAAGATCACTCATTGCAGCACAGTGTCATAAACTCTCATTTGTTTATGTTATCATTACTCTTAAGACAGATTCCAGTAGATTAAATTTAGAGATGTCCTTGATTCAGACAGTCCTGCAATTACACTATTCCAAGAGAAAATGTATTGTTCTTAGAAGTATTGTCAAAAGTACTTGATATAGGATCTAAATTTCTCCCCACTTCAGATACGTTGTACAAAAAAAGCACAATTTCATTACAGGTTTTGGTTAGAGGTGGGAAGTTGTCTGGGTGTCCCCAAAACCCAACACTCATTTAGTTCACAGCTTAGATATCTAATAACTCTTACTACTGTGGCCTTCACTTACATATCCTGGATGCTCATCAGTCTTACAAAATTCCATCGGAGTCACATTAGGCAGCACAATTTGAAACAGAATATGCCAACCAGTTCAACCAGGTAAATTTCCCATTTTGCACTGAATCTGACCTCACATTGATTTCCTTTCACAATAACCTGCCTTTCTTATAAATAGCATTCTATTTGTTTGTATTAAAACAGGTACATGGCAATTAAATAAAAATGAGGTAGGAGAGGAGATGAGCTTATGACATTTGGCATCTATTGATATTCTTTCTAAATATATGCTTTGGATCTCATTCTTTCATTAAAGATTGCATAGAAATAAGCCATAGCATGTACAAGTAATAATAATAATAATAATAATAATAATAGAAAGACAACGTTTACAGGCATAACCAGTTTAGATGGAGAAATGTGAGACACCAGAACATGTCTGAGGATGCAGGATCATAGAAATTTTGGTTGTTTTGAACCATAGCAAATGTGGGGAAGATTAATGAAAAATGAGGCTCTAAAAGAGTTGAAGTCCAGGTCATGAAAATCTTAGATCTATGTTAAGGAAGTTAGATTTTCTCTATTTGCAGTAGGGATCTGCTGAAGGGCATTAAGCAGAGAAGCATTCTATTTTTGTCTTTGTGTGGTTTTTTTTTTTTTTTTTTTTTTATTGTCTGTCTCTGTTACCCAGGCTGGAGTACAGTGGCACAATCATGGTTCACTGCAGCCTCAGCCTCCGGGGCTTAAGCAGTCCTCCTGCCTCAGACTCCAGAGGTAGCTGGGACTACAGGCATGCACCACCATGCCCAGCTAACTGTTTAATTTTTTTATAGAGATAAGGGGTCTCACTACATAGATCAGGTTGGTCTTGAATTCCTGATCTCAAGTTATCCCCCACCGCCATGGCCTCCCAAAGTGCTGGGAGTACAGGCATGAACCACTGTGACCAGCCAGAAAAAAATGGTATAAATGCTAGAAAGTTCACCTACATTTGCATGGTAAAACTATAATCCAGAACTTCGTTATCATTAGATCTATAGCAGTATGAGATTTGGAAACTCATCATTCCTTTCAATAACACATTAAAAGGATCATCCAACTTTTAATATGTTGATCAAGTATTGGGTATTATTTGTTGAAGAACTAGGGGGCCTTCACATCTAAAGCAGCCTGCAGGCAGCATTGACACCAGGCTTGGCACATGGAGATGGTTGGTTTGGTTGAAGCTGAGAATGTTTGGCTGAATTGGAGTCTCTCAATGGAGTTCTGCTCTTTTCTCCAGGGATCTTAAAGCTAATGGAAATCAACTGAAATTGGGTCAAGTTATCAATAGTGAGCTAAAAATCACAAGAGTGGCTAATCAACTGTTGTTTAGAGAAAATCCCAAGTCAAACATATGGAAAATGAGGCTTATGAATCATAGCTCCAGCTTGGCTTTAGCCCTGAGGCGAATAAAACTAAATCAGTAAAAATATATTCAGTAGAACCATAACTTATTCTAATTCTGTCTAAGGCATCTCAGTTCTAAAAGCAGAGAACCCTCCACAGACCTAAAGAAAACAATTCTTCCTCTATCCCTAGAATCAGACTGGGAATTCAATGCTGGCATCACCCTCTCCAACTGTTATGATTTTGGACAAGTCACTTAATGCTCTAGCTCTCATTTTCTTTATCTTAAAAATAAAGAAAATAAAAAAAAATCTGTCCAAATCTGTATCAGAGGGCCTGTATGCTCCAGGAGGGCAGAGACTATCTGTATTATTTCCATAACTGAATCCTCCCTCAGTGAGTAGCATAGAATCAGGCATATGGCAGGCATCTAACAGATGTTTGTGGAAAGCATAACTAAGTGAATGAAGAGACAGAAATGTTATAATACATCATGAAAGTGCTTTGTGAGCCACAGATTGCTGTATATATGGTGACATCATGATGCGTCAGATTCTGTAGGTTTACATCATACATAAAAGATCTCCAACCATTTTCCTCTCACTTCGAAAAAGCAACAGCTAAGCTATTTGTCACTTATTATTTGTTAGACCATCATGTTCATTTCCTCATGCATTTCTTATGACAACTTTAAGAAGTTGGAACTGTCATTAACTCAGTTTTTAGATGAAGAAATCCAGCCTGAGGTAGGCTAAGTAAATTCCTCAAAACAAAACAGCAGTAAGTGGTGGCACCAAGGCTCAAGCTCAGTCTTTCTGCCTCCAAAGTCTATAATCTATTCTATTACTCAAATGAAAACCTCGACTTGCTTTTTATTCTAAAACATATTGTAGTTAAAAAAATAAACTTCAAGCTGTCAGGTTGTACTGAATGATTCCAGTTTGCATAAAAGGATTTACAGAATTACATAGGGCATTATATTTGATTCAGTAATGTTTTTCAACCTCCAACTCTGTAATTCTATTAATATGGTTTCTTTCTAAGGACATCTACACAACCTAAAAGAAATGGGTGAATTCCTAGATACATAAAACCTATCAAGACTGAATCATGAAGAAACAGAAAATCTGAATAGACCAATAAAGAGTAAGAAGCTTGAGTCAGTGACAAAAATCTCCCATTAAAGGAAAGCCAAGGACCTGATGGCTTCACAGCTGAATACTGCCAAACACTGAAAGAGACGAAATACCAATCTTCCTCAAATTGTTATTAGGTTGGGGCAAAATTAATTACGGATTTTGCTATTGAAAGTAATGACAAAAACTGCAATTACTTTTGCACCAACCTAATACCAAAAGTTGAAGAGGAAATATTACTATCTAACTCATTTTACAAGGTCAGAATTACCCTGATACAAAAACCAGATAGTAAAATTATAAAAAAAGAAAATTACAGGTCAATTTCCCCGGTGAACATAGATGTAATGTTTCTCAACAAAATAGTAGCAAATAGAATTAAACAACACATTAAGTGGATTATCCTCCTTTTAATGTGTTATTCAAGTAGGGAATAGTAAGTGGGATTTACCCCATCTTCTTTTAATTCTACCCTCCCTTTCCCTCTCGTATCCCAACTCATCTCTTTATTCATGGCCAACTGTGGCTGCTCAAAAGGGGCAGCCTCAGCTCCTGAACCTATCTGTTCAAAACAACTTACTTGGTATTGTAGGTATTATTTTTAAAACATGGGACAGATAATCTAGTCAAGGGCCACTCTGTTCTAATCACCTGTGTCCAGAGAGATTGGATTCATGTATCATGTTACATGGGATATTTAATGGCACATACAGTACCAAGGCTGTATGGTACTGGAGAAAGTGATTGGTAACTCATTAATATAAGAGGATAGCTCTTCTGAAAATACAATACACATGAAAACATTACTAAAAGAATGGTTAGCAATTCTATGAAAGTCTGAGGAAGTCATAGCCATATATGCTTCAAAGGGGATCGAATCTAAATTATCAACTTCAAAAGCAAAAATCATTTCTCTAAAATATTATGTTCATGTATAAATCTGAGGAAGAACCAATACACATTATCCTTTTAATGCATTTTTAAAATTATAGGTTGAGGTACACTGACCTAAAACAGTTCTCCAAATAATGAGAAAACCAGTTACTACATTAACTTGTGTTATTTGATTGCTTTACAAAAACTCTGAAGGCAATATTGTCTGAAAATACAAGTGCTATAAATATTTTCAATTTATTATTGATGTGGCCTTTTAGCACATACTCTTACTTGTAGTTCACTGGATCAGAGTGATTCAATTAAATCTTTTATAAGCTATTGAAGTCTGAATATCTCTTAGCATTGAAGCAAGTTGTCAAGAGAAATGGGAACTCATCTAACTGTTGCCATTACATATTTCTGTCTTCTTCCATCCTGTATCCCTGTGCTTCATTTATTATTTTAATTACCTACTAGGTACAAAGTGGAACACTAGTTACTAAGGTGTGCACAGGGCTTGAGCATTTCTTAAGAGATTTCTTGAGAGTCAAAGGAGCTAAAATGTGAACCAACTTTGAAAAGAATAAATTGTAATACACACAAAAGATATTCTTATTTTTATTTCCCTCGATCTTGTAGAGTATCCAAAGAAATGTGTGTCTTTTGGTCTACCAGGCAACAGAAAGTGGAAAGTTTCCACAGGAAGAATCAACTGCACAAACAGTGATTAATATGAAATAACTAATTGGACTGAGCCCCTGGAGAAACTACAGAAAGCTGAGAGATGGAGATGTGCATATTGCTCTGTTTATTCTGGCAAAATGAAAGCCTTTTCCCGTTTACATTTCCTCTTATTAATATGCGACATGGACTATCATCATAGCCCATTCTGTTCTGTTTGCAGGGCTTTAAGAAGGTGACTCGGGGCACTTTTAATGAAGAATGACAAGCAACTAATATCAGTCAAATGTTTCATTATTTCTTTAACATTAATCTCCTCTTCTGCAAAGATTAATCAAAGTGCTTAACTGAAAAAACTAGGAGAAAATATGGACAGCATGGAGATCAAATTAATCCCTGCCTTTTGAACACAAGTAAAGAATTTGGCTGAATGTTGAAAAAAGTAGTAAAAACAGATTCCACATGAACAAGAGCAATCTAATCACTGCACAAAGCAGAATAGTCTGTACATTTGGGCATCCTTGGCTTTAATTGAACTCATGAAAACTGAGTGTTTTGCAGGTTGTTTGATTTTTAGCTCAAGTCTGAATTGGCAAAGAAGTAGTCCTGTACCTTCAGGCTATATTATAAACTCAGGGTTTTTTCTTTCTTTTTTTCCTCATATAAGTTTGTTTTCTATCTCTCCTCTCCTCTCCCCTCCCCTCCCCTCCCCCCCTTCTCTCTCTCTCTCTCTCTCTCTCTCTCTCTCTCTCTATGGAGTCTCACTCTGTCGTGCAGGCTGGAGTGCAGTGGCACAATCTTGGCTCACTGCAACCTCCACCTACTTGGTTCAAGCAATTCTCCTGCCTCAGCCTCCTGAGTAGCTGGGGCTACTGGTGTGCACCATCACATCCAGCTAATTTTTTGTATTTTTAGTAGAGACAGAGTTTCACCATGCTGGCCAGGTTGGTCTCGAACTCCTGACCTCAAGTGATCTGCCTGCCTCGGCCTCCCAAAGTGCTGGGATTACAGGCGTGAGTCACCACACCCGGCCTGTTTTTGTTATTTCTAAAACCATCTCTCAAGCACAGGGAGTAAATTTTCAGCCGTTATACATGCTGACTGGACTAAAAAGTCCTCTGCTGCTCTTCTGAGTCCTTCTATCAGAGAAGTCCAGAGAGTGCTTCCAAGTTTGGACCATGAGACCAGCTTCTTGAGAGTTGGAAGATCCTTGGGAAGGTAGGTGGGTGCAGAGTAGACTCAGTTTACCATCTGAACTAGAAAAAAAAAACTGGGCTCTTCTTTAAGCATGATCCTATTTCTTTTGCACAAGCCATCTGATGGTTACCACTGTCTTCTGCCTGTTTTAAAATAATGAAAGAGTATAACTGGATTGTTTGTAACCCAAAAGATAAATACTTGAGGGGATGGATACCCCATTCTTCATGATGTGATTATTATGCATTGGATGCCTGTATTAAAATATCTCATGTACCCCATGCCTACTAAACACCCACAAAAATTAAAATTACTTTTTAATTGATAAGGAATGCTACATAGAATATTATTATAACAAGCCACTTATTGAGTTCTTGTTCTGTGCTAGACAGTGAAGTAAATGCTTTACATTAACAATGATGTAGCTTTTAAATCACATCAAAATATTTTTATTTTGTCTATAAGGAAATTCAGTCTTTACTCATATAAAGATCAGTTGTTTTGCATTCCCACCAAAAGTATAAAAGCATTCCTGTATTGCCATATCCTTGCCAGCATTTGTTGTTTTTTGACTTTTTAATAATTGCCATTCTGACTGGTGTTAGATGGTACCTCATTGTAGTTTTGATTTACATTTCTCTAACAATCAGTGCTGTTGAGCTTTTTTTTCATATATTTCTTGGCTGCCTGAATGGCTTAATACCTAGGTGATGGGCTGATAGGTAGAGCAAACCAGCATGGCGCATGTTTACCTATGTAACAAACCTGCACATCCTGCATATGTACCCCAGAACTTATACAAGTAAAAACAAGGATCAGTTATTTTAGAACAGAAGAAAATTCCAGGAGCAAGACTTATCTCCAGAACTGGTTGCCTTTGCCTCCCCAAACCTATTCTGTAAAATATATTTAGATAGTTATGGTGATGTGCTGGGAAAAAAGCTGTAATTGGTGGGGGAGATTGAAAATTATAATTTTGAAGCAATAAAATCTTTTCAAAGTTGTTTTTGAACATTATAAAGTCAGCCATGTCTATCCTAACAGAACATCGTAACTTGAAATCCAAAGCCTGGGTGATACTATGCAAACACCAAAATCTCTGTTTCCTTCCAGTGGCCATATGACACCTTTTAATTGTTATTAGCCAGAGCCAAAGGGCCAACATTACAAGGAGAGACATATATTGGTATTCTTAACACAGGTTTCACATTCAGACAGTCTGACTTTAAAATTGATTCTTTAAATCGTTGCCGTCCAAACTGTGGTCCAGGCAGCAGCAACATTAACATCATCTACGAGCCTGCTACAAATGCAGAATCTCAGGTTCTACCACAAACTGAAGCATAATCTGCCTTTTCAACAAGATCCTCGTGTGACTGGTGTCCACATGAGGCATCAATGTCACTTTCCAAGTTCGTGGCAGACCTTTGCTATGGTTTTGGGCATCCACAGGTTTGCTAAACCCCACAGGGATTTTGATGTTAAGCCAAAGTTAATTTTCCCTTCAGCTTCTGAGTATTTTTCAGAAGTGACAAGATCAGGTCCAAGATGGGAAACATCTCTTAATATTTGAGGAAGACTCTCTAGGTAGTGTTTAAAGTGGCAATGATAGAACATCTTATGTTCTCTCTTGAGCCTCTAATTTTTCCTCTGGATTTTGAGGATGTCTAAACCTTTCCAAAACCATTCTCTTGCTTCCTTTTTCATGTCCCCTCTTCTTCCTCACTCTATCCATACACTGTTCAATCATCATAAAAAAGAGAAAGAAACAAGGCAGAGTGTAGATACCAATAGGCAGTTCTTTTTATTTTTTTGTCCTCTCTCAAGTTCTGCTTCTAGGAAAGGAATGGAACTATGAAAGATCCTACATGCCTCCTGTACAATCCTCTTTCATGCTTCTTTGAAGCTATTTCATATTTTTTTCATAACCATCAAAGGTCTAAACCCTTTGTTTTTTATGTGTCCTTCCTCATCTTTATCAATAAAGATATCAATAAATCAAATCTTTATCAATAATGATGAGGAAGGACATGTAAAAAAAGATGTTCATTTTCCAAAGGTATGTTCTGGGTCGTGATCCAGGTTTCTACCTAAATGAACATCTCAAAAACAGTTTGTTGGCAATTGAGCCCTTCTACTCTCTGCCTGACAATATAGCTAAAATGTCTGTTGATGTAACTGTGGGATGCATTAATTCATAATTTCACACCTGAAATGATAAGCTCCCACAGTTGCAATAAGTTATGCGTTTGTATTTGTGCCTCTAGCCATTTGTGAGCACTTGATGTGAAATATCCTTTCCCAGAACTATAAGACTCTCTTAACTTTGCTTTCCTAAAGAACAGAGAAGAGGGACTTAAAGGAAGTAGTAATTATGTTGTGTCTTTGGCAACCATACCCTAGTCAATATTTGGCTTTTCTTTCACCCTTACAAATTATTCCTTGGCAATGTTTACATAAATAGCTGTCATTTTAATAATGTTTATTTTTTGGCACAGTGTGTTTCAGGGCCTCTGGGCAACTGAAAAAAATTTATTAAACCAAATGACAAAATTAACCAAATAAGACAATAAGTCCAAATAAAAGTATATAAGCCTAGAGCAGAGAATAAAGTCCTGTAGGAAAACATAGGACTGACTTTCCCCTAACAAGGTTGAACTGAAGCAGTCATATTTTCGGGATGCAGCTATTGATTTCAGCATGGCCACTTGTGGCCTGCCGGGTAGAGAGACCATCATCCTGACCTTTTTCTGGGGATTGTTTTATTCCATTCTCAGGGTGGTTTGTTCCTTTAAAGGACAGACTTTGTCAGTAAGCCCAAGGCTACTGGTATAGATATATTTAGCATTGAGATGGACTTGAGAGTATGTCAGACCTGGGTTCCAATTCCAACCCTGTCATCTCCAGTTATGTCACTTGATAGTCAATCTCTATCTTCCCTGGTAGAATGATACCTATATTACAGGTTTGTTGTGAGGAATTAATGACATTATTCAGGAAAAAATACTTATTATCAGCATTATTTTTTTGTTACTATCATTTGAGGTAGTAGAATTGGTAGCAGAATTTCAGGGTTTGATGTCAGGAACCCATCTGGGAGCCACAGTGGAACCGATGGAGGAGCAAAAGATAGTGCGAGTGGAGAAATGAAGTGCTGAGTCAAGGTTCTAAGAGTTGAGTGGCTGAGCTGGGATATTTATGAAAGGCGGCTGAGTGACACAACCACAGCTACAGTGAATATTTACATCGTAGTTGAGAAAGCAGGCAAACTACTCAGTAGCAAAAAGATTTTTAATAATGGAAAGAAAAGTATGTGAGATGTCTAATACTCTGTTTTAATTTATTTTTCTGCACTAGGATGTACCACTTTCCGTTGCATCTGAAGTCTAATGAAATTCTAATATTCAATGATGTGTTAAGAGGTGAAGGAATTGGGGCCATGAAGATTATAGCGAAGTGGAGAGATAGTTTATAGAAGAAGCAAATTCCAGATGAACAATAGAATATTCAGTAGAGTTATATATATTTAATATTTATATAAATTATAAATTTATATTTATAATATATTTAATATATGTTATATATTAATATATTTCAAATATTCAGTAGAAATATTTCAAGGACCTCTCAGGTATCGCCTTCCACGTCACTCAGAACTACCTTTCCAGTCTTAATGGCCATAGAGTGTTTTGACTCACAAAGCTTACCTAGAATCCATGTCAGTCTGCAATTCAGTTAATAGTACTGGGCACTCTTTCTTTGAAACAGATCTACTGGCTACTTTAAAAGAATTTTCCCACTCTCAGGTGAAGTCAAGTTGCTTCTGTATATATTTCTAGTTTCTAGCCTCTTCTTAGGCCTCTATTCTCAACTGTTGGAATAATTTTCTCATCCTTAAATTCTTTTTAGGAAATGTTTACTAAACACCTATAATGAAGCGGGCATTGTCCTAGATTCTGGGGATAGAGGGGTGAGCTTGTTCAACATGGTCCTTGTCTTGAAGGTGAG
Organism: Hylobates moloch; assembly: GCF_009828535.3. Taxonomy (NCBI): domain Eukaryota; kingdom Metazoa; phylum Chordata; class Mammalia; order Primates; family Hylobatidae; genus Hylobates; species Hylobates moloch. Next base: position 122,299,965 of record NW_026652281.1, on the reverse strand, counting down.
CTAGACATACAGGATGATGGTTGCAACAATAATACCAATTATTCCTTAGATGCCTCCAGTACCTCACAAAGGGGATGGTGTTACAGCATTAGAACCATCACTCTTTATCAATAGCAAAGTATCCTAACATTTTCCTAGCAGTAGCAGATATTTCAGTCTGCCTAATAGCACTGATTGAGTGTAGCATACAGAATGATAGCTACCACAAGTCCACCAATGCAGCCCTGACTGAAGAACATAATGTTTTTCTTTTCTATTGGTGTGCTTTATGCCACAGTGTAGTGAACAAGAACTAGGAATCAGAATTTCTAGGAACTGTTTTGCCCCTTATCGACTGTGTGGCCTTAGCTGAGTCATCTCTGATCTCATTTCTATATTAGTTGAAGGAGGAAAATAATACCCAAAGACATAATTCCAAAGGCTAGTACAAAAAACAAGTAAGTGTGTAACTGTGATGAATCTTTGTTCATAAACCCGGAGCTAAAAAAAATCAGATAGTTTTATTTAAAGTGCATCTAGTTCAATGTCAATCTCAAATTTAATCTGTATGCTCATCCCAGTTGGCTGGTAGAAAAGTAATTCTCTATCATTTTGGAGATCTCCCCTCCCTATCGTGGTACCAAGATACTTTGTCAGCACCAAAGCAGCAGAGAGACTCCTCAGACAACCTGGTCTGTGTCCACTCTGGTTAACAGTGAGAGGTGTCTGTTGTATCTACCCATATGTTCCTTGTTTCTATCCTCACTAGGGACATCGAAACACTTGCCAACACCCAGACCCCTATGCCTAGGTTCTGGCCTTTCTTGGTTTGTATATTAAACATCCTATCCCCAAGCATCTACCACTTCTCAGTGATTGTGGTATTCTCCTGTCATCCCTCCTTCTCTAAAACACCAAACATATACAGTTTTAAATGTCCCAAGGCCCTTGACAAATAAGGAAGATCTATTGACCTCAAATAGCTTTTGCTTTGCATTCTACCGTAAAAACTGGCCTAATGCAAGAAGGTTAGAAAATACAAGGGGCCAGGTCATTTGCTCAAAAGATAAGGCAAAAATATGAACTTTTCTATATTTTTGATAGAAGCAACAGGAATTTATATGTTAGTTATCCTGTAAAAGGGCATTTAAGACACATGAACTCTAGTACACGTATCAGGATGTGTTGTTAGAATTCACCTCTGAGTCACAGGCACCTCTGCAGAGCAGTGGATAACTAACGAGAAAAGAGGTACGTCATCCTGCATTCACAGATGCTGCTCTTTATTGGTTATGGTTTGTGCCACGGTCATTACATGTTGGATATCAGCTTTGAGGCCTCTGGAGCCAGTATAGATCATTGAGTCTTTGATTAAGCTCTGCTAAGGCCTAACAGTCTGGAATTTTTCATTATTTTCTTGGCAGGACTCATAGGTTATCTTTTAACAGGCAACAGAAAGCAGAAGTTGGGAAAAAGTGTTTGCCACTGTTTGGGGTCCCAAAAGGGAGAGGAGGCCCATTATATTGCCTTTAAAAAGAGCACATTCACTTTAATAGGTTCAGCTACTTTCTATGTTAGAGTCTGGATCCCATTTTCGTATCTCCCCCACACACCACCAAATGTCCAAAATAATGATCAATTAATAACAATAGAATATTTAATAGTAAGAGCAATCACTACTAATTCAGTGCTCACTCTGTGCTAGACTTTGTGCCTAGAACTTAGAATACCTTCTACCATTGTTTTGGGTTGAATTGTGCCTTCCTCTAAAAATTGTGTGTCTCAAAAAAATATGACCAAATCTAATCCCTAGTACCCGTGAATGTGATGGGTAGTGGGTTCAATAACATCCCTCTGAAATTTCATGTCCACCTGAATCTTCAGAATGTCACTTATTTGAAAATCAGGTCTTAGAACTTATAATTAGTTTAAAAATGAGCTTAAATCCAATGACTGGTGTATTAGTCCATTCTCACATCACTATAAAGAAATACCTGATACTGGTACCAAAACAGGTATATAGACAACGGAACAGAGCAGAGGCCTCAGAAATAACACCACACATCTACGACCATCTGATCTTTGACAACTCTGACAAAAATAAGCAATGGGGAAAGGATTCCCTATTTAATAAATGGTGTTGGGGAAACTGGCTAGCCATATGCAGAAAACTGAAACTGGACCCCTTCCTTACACCTTATACAAAAATTAACTCAAGGTGGATTAAAGACTTAAATGTAAGACCTAAAATCATAAAAACCATAGAACAAAACGTAGGCAATACCATTCAGGACATAGGCATGGGCAAAGACTTCATAACTAAAAAACACCAAAACAATTGCAACAAAAGCCAAAGTTGACAAATGAGATCTAATTAAACTAAAGAGCTTCTGTACAGCATAAGAAACTACTGTCAGAGTGAGCAGGCAACCTACAGAATGGGAGAAAATTTTTGCAATCTATCCATCTGACAAAAGGCTAATATCCAGAATCTACAAGGAACTTAAACAGATTTATAAGAAAAAGAAAAAACCCATCAAAAAGTGGGTGAAGGATATGAACAGACACTTCTCAAAAGAAGACATTTTTGTGGTCAGCAAATGTGTGAAAAAACGCTCATCACTGGTCATTAGGGAAACGCAAATCAAAACTACTATGAGATACCATCCCACACCAGTTAAAATGGCAATCATTAAAAAGTCAGGAAACAACAGATGCTGGAGAGGATGTGGAGAACACTTTTACACTGCTGGTGGGAGTGTAAATTAGTTCAAACATTGTATAAGACAGTGCAACAATTATGCCTCAAGGATCTAGAACCAGAAATACCATTTGACTCAGGAATCTCATTACTGGGTATATACCAAAAGGATTATAAATCATTCTACCATAAAGACACATGCACACATATGTTTGTTTCAGTACTATTCACGATAACAAAGACTTGGAACCAGCCCAAATGCCCATCAATGATAGACTGGATAAAGAAAACGTGGCACATATACACCATGGAATACTATGCAGCCATAAAAAAGAATGAGTTCATGTCCTTTGCAGGGACACAGATGAAGTTGGAAACCATCGTTCTCAGCAGACTAACACAGGAACAGGAAACCAACACCGCATGTTCTCATAAGTGGGAGTTGAATAATGAGAACATATGGGCACAGGGAGGGGAACATTGCACACCGGGGCCTGTCGGTGATGGTAGGTAGGGGGAGGGATAGCATTAGGAGAAATACCTAATGTAGATGACGGGTTGATGGGTGCAGCAATCCACCATGGCACATGTATACCTATGTAACAAACCTGCATATTCTGTACATGTATCCCAGAACTTAAAGCATAATAAAAAATGAAAAATTAATAGAAATACCTGAGACCGGGTAATTTATAAAGAAAAGAGTTTTAATCAGCTCATGGTTCCACAGGCTGTACAGGAAGGATGGACACAACTGCTCAGTTTCTGGGGAGGCCTCCGGAAGCTTGAAATCATGGCAGAAGGTGAACAAAGAGCCAGGCATCTTACATGGTGGAGCAGGAGCAAGAGAGGATGGAGGTGCTACACACTTTTAAAATGACAAGATTTCCTGATAACTCACTCACTCACTATCCTCAGAACAGCACCAAGGGGATGGTGCTACAGCATTCATAAGAACTCCGCCTCCGTGATCCAATCACTTCCCATCAGGTTCTACCTCCAACATCAGGGATTACAATTCAACATGAGATTTGAGTGGGGACATGGATCTGAACTATATCACTGGTGTCCTTAGGAAAAGAGACACAAACACACAGAGAAAGTAGCTTATTTGAAGACAGAGATGTGGCAGGAGTCAATCTCTATTCTACTGAAAAAATGAAAGAGAATGATGATTAAGTAGCTTGTCAGCATCACACTAATTTCAAGTGTACAGCTAGAATTCAAACTCAGGGTTTAATCCTAAATTTTCTCAGTTCTGAAGCCTGCACACTTAGCCATTTCACCAAATCACTTCCTACTATTTGCTAGGAAAATATGTGTATATATTTACCCAGAAGAGCTACTAGAAATAAATGAAACAGTTCATTTTGCTTGAGGCACATTTAAGGAAAGTTAAAAAAAAAAATCTACTTCCCATTTTAACATTCTTTCACCTAACATGATTTCGTGTCTATTTTGTTCCAGACACTGTGCTGGAGAGACAAAGGGGCATAAGATACAGTTCCTGTCTCTAAGGCATTAGCTGTTGACTAGATGAAAAAAACATAAAAACAAAAAAACAAAACCCAAGAGGCATATGTAGTGTCATTCTGGGCAGTGGTGGACAAGTGGTATTTCCCGGAGACAGAGATGTCTTGCAAACTGAAAAAGAACTTAGAAAGAGTAAAATGGAAAATTGGTAGGGTTGAGGAGGCAGGGCAAAGGGCATTTTAAACTAAAGGAGCAGCATATATGAAGCTCAAAGGTAACAAAGATTATGGCACGTTTATAGCATGTATTTCTGGTGGCCAGAAAAGAGGCTGGGAACAGAGAGAGGTGCCAGGTCTATGAAGAACCCTGGATGCCAAGATCAAGTTTATTTCAAGAGAGGAAAAGCATAAAAAGAAACAAGAAAATGCAATATTTTTGTGATACATCATATTCTAATAATTGCCTGTCAGTCTTCAGATGCAGTGAGCTAAAAGTATAAAGTTGTGATGAAATATTAAAATACTCCTTTTTTTGAAACCTGAATTTTATTAATATCTGTCAAAGAAAAATTGCACTAAAAGTAAACAGGCAAGGAAGACTTTAATCAAGACTATTGCAATAGAAGAGAGACTGAACTCAACTGAAACAAAAGGTAGAAGGGGTTTTAAGCACTGGGGTGAATTCGTGGAAAAACAATGAAGACATTAGGGTGGAGATTGGTCCATATGATGGGGCCATGTGTAATTGTTCATTGTCACTTATGGAAGTTAAGCTTTTCTTATGACCTAAATGTTTGTGTCCCCCCAAATTCACATATTGAAACTCTATCTCCCAGTGTGATAATATTAAGAGATGGGGCCTTTGGAAAGAATTTAGAAATCATGCAAATAAAGTTTTTGGTAAATAATAGCTTTTATAATTTTTATCACATGAATATTTGACAATTTAGGTGTCTGATTGTCTGATGTTTTTTAATCTGCAACAGATTACATAGGCTAAGAGGTATTGTATTTGTCAAATGAGGGTGATGTTTGTATTTCCATCCTGTGATACTTGGGATACTAAGACATTTAAAAGTACAGTGCAAAGTGAGACACAGAGCATGGAGAAAACATTTCTTCACTTGGGATAATGTGTTCTGTTTATCAGAGTCAGTTTAGGGTTCACTTCAGCCATGCCATAGGCAGAATGTTGTCTAAGGGCGTAATGAGAGTAGCTTGAAGAGATGTTCATTCAGCCAAGTGTAAAGGCCATGCAGTGACAAAAGAGAGGAGATTTAAAAACAGCGAGAAGGTTCATTGATCCCCGGCTCCACTTCCAACTTATATCTGTATTGTTTCGATACCCAAAACAGAGCCATTGAAATTAGTCACAGTAGCACATCCATTTGAAATCATGTATTTCAGCTGCATCACAACAAATTTCCAATGCATTTTTTTCTCCTAAGAATTTGCAAAGCATAAGCAAAAAAACAAAAAAAAACAAAAAAAAACCAAAGCCATTGGGGATTCAGAAAACAATCCTCATGCTGCCCTCAACAGCATTCATGTCCCCCAGGGCCACATTTTTCTTTTCAATCTTTAAACTTAAGTTCCTCTGACTCCTGTGCTTTCAACTCTTCTCAGTTTAATGGACTTTTTCACCACATCGTAAAATATACATCTCTTGCACACACAACTGTCTGCTCTGCTTCAAATATTTTTCATTACATTTTATAACAAGCTTGGTTCAAGAGAAGTTTTACACCTAATTTGGAGGACCTGCCCTGTCAGTTTCATTTTCCTCTAGGACTTTTATGGGGCTAATTTGATTCAACCATGAGTTCTTCTTTGTAAGCCCTAAGGTCTCTGTTATTTCTCTTACTTTTTAAAAAATTATTCTTTCCAAAGCATGCTGGCTGTACGCTAGCCTTCCTTTCTTATTCCTACACAATCTCATTTACCTCAAGTTAGGCAATGGCTAATCTATTCAATAAATATTGAGCACCTCTAACGTGTTAGTAATATGAAGATGAGCAAGAAAACATCCCTGACTTCAAGATCACAGATTAATGGTGAAGACTACCAGTTAAACAGATAAGTGCAATGCATCAATGTGAAAGCAATAATGGAGCTATGTTCTACGTGCTCTGGGAGTACTACCATGTAGGACAGAAACCAGGAGTTTTATAAACTGAATACTGTTAAAATGCACTAAGAAAGAGCACCTTAAAGATTTAAAAATTCACTTTATGAATCTTTTAAAATTAATTGGCATTTATTGTATTTATTTATTTATTTTGAGATGGAATTTGGCTCTTGTCGCCCAGGCTGGAGTGCAATGGTGCGATCTCAGCTCACTGCAACCTCTGCCAACCGGGTTCAAGTGATGCTCCTGCCTCAGCCTCCTGAGTCGCTGAGATTACAGATGCCCCCCCCCCCAACCATGCCCAGCTAATTTTTTGTATTTTTAGTAGAGATGGGGTTTTACCATGTTGGCCAGGCCGGTCTCAAAATCCTGACCTCAGGTGATCTGCCCACTTTGGCCTCACAAAATGCTGGGATTACAGGTGTGAGCCACTGTGCCTGGCCTAATTAATATTTATTTTAATTGATAAAAGTTTATATGTTTCTAGTGTACCTCATGATGTTTTGAAATATGTATACATCGTTACATATTTCAAATACATTGAGCTAATTAACGTAAGAATACCTCAGATACTAATTTTTGTGTGTGTGTGTGTGTGTGTGGTGAGAATGCTTAAAATCTACTCTGGAAGTCATTTTCAAGAGTATAATACATTGTTATTTACTATAGTCACAATGTTATACTATAGATCTGTTAAACTTATTCCTTGTTTTTTTTTTTTTTTGGAGCTGGGCAATTCTCTTGCCTCAGCCTCCCGAAGTGCTGGGATTACAGGCCTGAGCCATTGCACCCTGACTTATTCCTGTATTTAACTGAAATCTTTTAATGAATGGCCTAATTAATTTTAAATTTATATCTAAATATATAACATATAACATGAATATATATGTTATATCTAAATGTATAACATATAACATGAATATATGTTATATCTAAATGTATAACATAACATGAATATATATGTTATCTCTAAATGTATAACATGTAACATGAATATATATGTTATATCTAAATGTATAACATGTAACATGAATATATGTTATCTCTAAATGTATAACATGTAACATGAATATATGTTATATCTAAATGTGTAACATGTAACATGAATATATATGTTATATCTAAATGTATAACATATAACATGAATATATATGTTATATATATCCACTACAATAAATTCTAAAAGATTCACTAGGTGAATTTTTAATTCTTTAAAATGCCCTGTTTCTTAGTATAGTTTAATAACATCCAATTTATAAAACTCTTGGTTTCTCCCCTACATATAGTGCTCCCAGAGAACTTTGAACATAGCTCCATTATTGCTTTCTATCCAAGCACTGTACTTGTCTGTTTAGCTAGCAGTCTTCACCATTAAACTGTGATCTTCTTGAGGTCGTGTTTTCTTACCTTCATACAAATTTACATGTAAAAATATAACATATATGAATATGAATATATGAATAAAAATTCACTTAGTGTATTTTAAAATTAATTTATTTTAATATGTATAACATATAGATGTATAAATTTAAAATTGATTAGTGCATTTGTTAAAAGATTTCTGTTAAATACAAGGAATAATTTCAGTAGATCTATTGTATAACATAGTGACTACAGTTAAAACAATGTATTCTATGAATATATGTCATATATGCTTATATATAAATTCAGATATATATGACTATTTATATATATATATATCTTCAGATTTTGATATGTTTGCTTAAGCTTGAATATCAATCTTCTCCAAAGTGTATTTCTTTAAATGTTTAGAGCAAAAATGAGTTTCATAATCTAGTAAGTTTTAGATATAAAGCATATCCTATTGTCTGCATGTAATGCATAGTGCACATTAGTAGAGATTCTTAAAAATCCTCATGTGTTTAACTTTGGTAACTGTTTCCTAACTTGACCACTGAAACTTTTTCTTTCTGTAACAATTATTAACATCCCAAGAACTTGTGTTCCAAGATATTCACTCTTTTTTTTTTTTTTTTTTTTTGGAGATGAAGTCTTGCTCTGTCCCCCAGGCTGGAATGCAATGGTGCAATCTCGGCTCACTGCAGCCTCAGCCTTCTGGGCTCAAGCGATTTTCCCGCCTCAGCCTCCCAAGTAACTGGGACTACAGGCACGCACCAGCATGCCAGGCTAATATTTATATTTTTTGGTTGAATCGGGATTTCATCATGTTGGCCAGGCTAGTCTCAAACTCCTGACCTCAAGCGCTCCTTCTGCCTTGGCATCCCAAAGTGCTGGGATTACAGGTGTGAGCCACTGTGCATGGCCTCCAAGGACTACACTTTGAAAGATGTTCTTTTGTAAAATTACTTGACTTGAAAGTCAGTGGAAATTTACCGACCAGTTTAGGCAATTAAACACAGTGAGTTGCAATGCCTTAATAAGGTCTCTCCCAATATCAGTTAACAACATAAAAGTTGCCTTTTTTAACCATTATAAAAGTGAAATTTTTGGAAAACACATAAAGGAAGAAGAAACCACCAGTTGGCAGTTGCCTTGTCACCCAGAAATAGCTACTATTAATATTTTGTATACTAAATGTTTTGTTGACATATTGAAACCTAAGTATAATTAAATATATACTTATATGTATAAGCTAATTTTCAAGTTTATTTCACTAATTATAAAAACAACTTCTGTTTATTGTGAGGCTACAGAGAAGTCTAGAAAAAAGAAAAACTCATGTGGAAGCTCTTCATCTACCTTTGTCATAATTAATACATTTTTTCTTTTTTTTGAGACGGAGTCTCGCTCTTTCGCCCAGGCTAGACTGCAGTGGTGCTATCTCGGCGCACTGCAAGCTCCGCCTCCCGGATTCACGCCATTCTCCTGCCTCAGCCTCCAGAATAGCTGGAACTACAGGCGCCCGCTACCACGCCCGGCCAATTTTTTTTTTTTTTTTTTTTTTTTGTATTTTTGGTAGAGACGGCGTTTCACCGCATTAGCCAGGATGGTCTCGATCTCCTGACCTTGTGATCCGCCCGTCTCGGCCTCCCAAAGTGCTGGGATTACAGGCATGAGCCACCGCGCCCGGCCAATTAATACATCTTTTAAAAACATCTCTCATTGTGATACAGTAAAAATATGGATTCAAAATATGATTTAGGAAGAGACAAGAGCATAATCACCACCATAAACTGATTCAATATATGCTAAAGGGAACTAACTAGTGGAAGAACATCGTGAAAATCATCAGTGCCTTCTGTTTCCCTGTGGAGCGAGGGGCGTCAGAGACATCTCATAGTTAAAAGGTTTCTGACAGCGAATACACTCCTTACGGGATGGCCTAAGACTCTGTATCTGGACATTTGGACTGTAAAATCTTAAAAGTTTTCTCTGTCTACATGATCTGGAAACACTCCATTTAACAGCCACTTCCTGCTTGGATTTTGTCTTCTCTTCTACGCTTGGTAGTCTGTACTCATCTGCATGTGGCTATCATTTAGCCTGGCAATTTAATTGTATTGCTTTTCTGAAATTAACACCACTGTACCATGACGATTCCTGGGCAGTACTTCCATTTGCTACTGTAGCTAGATTTCTCTCCCTGGCCACATTTCACGTTCTTACCTGATCTGTTTTGGTTTTTCAATTTGCTCAGTGAGTTGGAAGGCATAATTTTTGGGGCCACTGGCTAGCTGGGCTTTAAAGCTACTTCAACTCTAAGCTTTCCAGTGTGACGTCTTCCCTACACCCTAAGTTTCCCAGTGTCCTCTATTTCCAAATTTGCCCGTTTGTGTAAACAAAACCAAAGTTAACTGAGTTCAATGCTAATCCTTTGTTGTTCTGTGGGGAGTAGAATTAAGCTTTGTAACAGTTTGGGGAAAAAGAAAGAAAGAAAAAAAAGCACTGCTTGGAAGGAAATGAAGCCAGAGGGACTTAAACTCAGCAGAGTGATTTGAATGACCAAACATTCAGGCCACTTTTATTTGGATTTTAACTTTTTGGGGGATCATGAGTGTCATGCAGCAAACATGTCAAATGAGAAGGCAACTAGATAATGTGACAGGGATACTGGGGCAGTCAAAATGAGAGAAGGATGGGGAAGACTGGATGATCTATGGGGACCAGAAATAAGAACATTGCTTCTGAGTATTGCACTCAGTTGTCCTGATGAGGGGAAAATGCCACATCCCTTTCCTCTTTTAATTAAGATATCTGAGCTGCTTTTATCAGAGGTTCGATATATACTCAGGGTCTTGTAAGTCCAAAAACTCTACTGGATGTTTTCTTACAGGTTATTTGCACTATTAAAACAGTTTTGTAAAGTTTGTATTATTCTATTTTCACGGGTGAAAAAAAAGACTCTCAGAGAAAAAAGACTCTCAAAGAGAATAATCAAAGAGAAGTTTTCATCTTTGATAACTAGTACACTGAAACTCAGAGTGTTTATCACTCTGAACTCTATATTATTACCATAAAAGCAGGTATTTTTGTTTTGGGTTTGGTTTGGTTTTTGTTTTTGGTGGAGGGTGGGAGGGCATAAAGTGTGTCACAGACTTCTTGGGGACCTTCTGAAAAGTTTTGAATCTTGAGTGTAGAAAAATATATATGCACAATTTTTTGTGGGGTTTTATGGCCTTCATGTTTAAGAAACTGTTCATTTTGCATTTATTCTTTCTGCCAAAAGAAAGTGGGACTTTATGCAAAAGGATATAAACTGTGATATTTTGGGATATATGTGCTCTTTTCCTAACAAAAGTAACTCCTGATTAGGAATGAGTTGGGGAGGGAGTTGTGGGAGCTGTGGATAGCCTCTCTGCATTGTCTTTTAGCACCCCTGAAATATTTTCCCCAAGCCTTCCTGGAAATTGGTGCTGTCAGCACCTTTGCCATTTGTCAGAATGGCACTGTGTCTCATTCTTTTAGTGTGTTGATGCTGAAAGACAAACAAAAAAAATGTTACGAATTACTGTCATGGCAATGAAATAGGCTAAGTAAAAATTATCTGTCTGTTAGCATTATTTGCCGTCATGAACATCACATCGATGCAATTTTTTGGTTATCACCTACTTCAGGTGAAATTGGCTTTATACGATCGTTTCTCTCCTTGAAATTTCTACATCTATCATCTTTTTTTTCTGCTTAAAAGATCATAAAATGTGTTTGTTGCCAGGCTTTTCACATCCTATATGAAAAATGAAAAGAAGTTTTCTTTCCCTTATGTCATGATTCATGTTCCAGCTCTGTCCTCGCGGCGTTGTTAGGGGGAAGACTTGTTATGTTAACTGAGACCAGCAGGTAACAAACACTCAGTAATCTTCTGAAGGGGATATTCATCACCCGAGTGCACTGCAGACATACAGGTGATTTCTGGGAAAGTTGGTGGTGCAACTGCAAACTTTGCTCCACAGGAAGTCAAGAGAACTCCTTCCAACCCAGAACATAAGTTATTCATGAGCTTGGAGATGAAAGGCATGTGATGGGCTTCAGAAATATAAATGCCTAATGTTGTCTCCATGTCAAGGAGAAACACTTTTATCTTCATGAAAGAGAGAACAGAAAGAGAATATTTTTTTCTAAAAAACAACTTTTGTATCTTCCATGACACATTTAGTACAAAATTAGTTTTCTTCTTTCTCCCTCCCCCTAACCTCCACCTTCACCTCGAAACATCTGGAATTTTAATATTGTGGAGTTAGATTAGAAAAAAATGAATTAAATGGGAGATAAACAATTTAACATTTATGTAAGAATATTGTATGATATTTATATACTCGCGTTAACAAAATGTTTGCTTTTCACTTTGTTTTCTTCTGTCCCTACCATCATGATATTATAGAATTATATTCTTTTAAATAAAAATAATAAGTTTTCATATTTCTTGATGCTTACTCTGTCCCAGGCACTGTGCTTTAAGTACATTATTTAATTTACTGCTTGGAATAATACTAAGAAGTAGGAACTGATCTCTTTTACCCATTTTACAGATAAAGAAACTGAGCTCAGAGAGATAGAGTAGAAAATGTCAGACTAGTTTAGGCAACCAACCACGGTGAGATGTCATACATTAGTAGTAACTTATTTAGTTTATACAAATTACACTTCAAGAGACAGAATCAGAATTTATTCCTAGACTTGCTTAAATCTGGAGTGTCTCTAAACCCTTCATAGTGTGGTATGGGAACAAGCAGCATCCACACACCTGGGAGCTTGTTAGCAATGCAGATGCTCAGGCCTCATGTCCAGTGGGGCACTGGCAGATGTTCTGCAATCAGCTTTTTTGGGGGATGTGTGTGTGGAGGAGGTACTTTGTAGTGTTTGCAGATTTCTACGGTTTAAACGCTCTCACCATGGCCGATTACAAGCTACCACTGTCATCACTGACCACAGGTTCGGGAAGAGGTGTGAACCATGGATTAGCTCCCTGGAGGAGAGGCACACTGAAGCAGAATCTTTACTTCTACTAATTCTCCAGGCAATTCACATGTTTGAGAAACACCAGTCTAAGCTACTGCTTTATTTTGCCTCACTTTTTGGATTCCTAGGAGGTCTTCGTTCCTGGTTTGGTGTTTTGTTGCCCCTTCATCTCCCACCATACTGCAGGTTACAGGACAAGACTTTCTGGCTGACAAACCTGGGACAGAGCAGCAGATGCAGTTGGACTTCTGATCTCTGGGACTCGTGGTGGGGGGCTCAGTGTAAAGAAAGTTGCATTCAGGGAAATGGCCTGCTGTAACTCAGCAGAGACTTAGCCATGCACTCTGAGGGGGGCTGAGGAAAGCTGAAAAACCATCTCTACATGCCTTTATACAAGGCTTTTCCTGACTGAGAAGAGAATTTGCGCTGCAAGACATTTGGGGATCATAAAGTTAGAATCTTTTGCTTTCCTCTGCTACTGATTAGCCATCTTATCATGTCTGGGTGCATTTATCCCACATGTATAATAGAGAGAAAACATGATAATAGGGAGGCTTATATTTTACAGTACTCTACATGCCTTTGGTCTGGAACCCAACTAAAATCAAGTCTATTGTTCTTGTTTTGCAAGTAGAAACAGAGACTTGTTTAAAAAGTGTTTTGTAGGATATGAATTGAGAATAAGATGTAGTTTGACCAATCTTCGACATTCCCTCTAACAATAGACTGAAATATAATAGCTAATAAATGAAAAAATACTAGAGAAGAGAGAAAACTTGAAAATTATTTAAACAAAAACTCTGAGAGATGGGAAAACAAGGGCCCAGGAGGTTGGAGAAATGAGCTCATTGGCACACTCTCATGGGGCTAGGGAGCGATGAGGCCACCAACTATTCCAACTGCTACTTAGACTTCACTGAACTTTACTCAGCTTACTCTTACAATGTCCTCCTACCTCCCTAACCAGGACTATCTCCTATATTTTCTTCCCCCTCACCCATTCTGATAACTTCAAATACTGCCTATAAACGAATGAAACTCAAATCAATTTTCTATCCCAAATCTCATGAGCCTATTAGACTTCTTCATTTGAATGCTTTATTGATGCCTCCAATTGAACTTGTCTCCCTACTTTTTTCCTAAGGAAGATTCTCTTTCTGTGTTTACATAGCACTCACATCTCCCCATCAGAGTACTTAAAATGCTATGTCTAATTGTCACTTTGTTTCTCATACATGGCAATTTTAATCCCACAATAGCAGTGGCTATGTTTGGTTTACTGTCTTATCCCTAGCACCTAGCACAATACTTTGCACATTATAGAATGATCACAATGTCCTCAGTTTAACACAGATGAGTTATTTTGAGTTCCCCAGAAGGCAGAGACTGAGGCAAAGGATTACTGCTGCTAATTTGATAGGGAGTGTAGTCCCATGGAACAGGAGTGAGGATCAAAGATAAAGCAGAAAAGGAGAGAAAGCCAATACAAGGATGCAATAGCAAGTTGGCCACCCAAGAAGTTGTATAAACTGGGTCTCAGGGGCTGGGTGTGGTGACTCATGCCTGTAATCCCAGCACTTTGGGAGGCCGAGTTGGGCAGATCATGAGGTCAGAAATACGAGACCAGCCTGATCAACGTGGTGAAACCCCATCTCTACCAAAAATACAAAAATTAGCTCGGTGTGGTGGTGCACGCCTGTAATCCCAGCTACTCAAGTGGCTGAGGCAGAAGAATTGCTTGAACCCAGGAGGCAGAGATTGCAGTGACCTGAGATCGCACCACTGCACTCCAGCCTGGTGACAGAGTGAGACTCCATCTCAAAAAACAAACAAAAAGTAGGTCTCAGGACCATTCATCAGGGAGAGAAAGGGGAAATCCAAATCCAATGATTATAGATTTGCCCCATGTGACATTAATACCACTTCACTTCCAGGTTATACATGGGTGGGTGTCAGGTGGTATCCCAAACCTCAGAGTCAACAGGGAAGCCCTGGGACAAAAGGCAAGAAGTATATAGAATGGTATGTGAGGTGATGCTCCAAGTAGGGCCTGGAGCTTATCCCTAACCCTTCCTCTCTTTTAGTCCCCCATCTCCCATGAATTAGCATAACTTTACCAAAATACCTCTAAAGCATGCCCTTTTATCTCTTTCCCATTTTTTTTTTTTTAATATTAGGATCTTTCTGTCTCAACTTATGTTTATGCCATAATCTCTTCTTTGATCTTCCTGCTTTCAGTCTTGCCGCATCCATCTCTGATTCTAACCCTTCAGTGATGATCCATTTCTTTCAAGGTATAATTTAATCTCGTCAAGATGACTCAAGAATTTTCATGACCTGCTCCATTGCATTTGGCCAGCTGCATCTTTCTAGTCCCTGCATACTAGCTTCTTAAACTTTTGCCATACTGAATTTGCAATTCCTTGCTGTATTTTTCTCCCTCACACCCCTGGGGTTGGCAATATTGCTCCCTTTGCTTGGAACACTGGTATTTTTCAAGATAGTTTCTCTTCATCCGTTAAAACTCTGACAAGTGGCTCGTAAACTTTAGCGTATTAGAATCTCCTGGAGGAATTGTGAACACAGATGGTAGGGTCTCACCCCTAGAGTTTCTGATTCAGTAGGTCTAGGATGGGGCTCAGTGCTTTGAATTCTGAACAAGTTCCCAGGTGAAGACAACACTGCTCCTTCAGGACAATACTTAGATAACCACAGCTCTGGAGATAATAGCTGTGCTTTCCTCTAGCATAGCATTTTACACAGTTTATGTAGTAGTTTTACTTATTTCTCCTCCTCCAATCAGTGTGTATTCATCCGAGGGTAGGGGCATTCATCAGAAGTAGGTCTTATTCATCTCTATGACATGACCCTTGGCACTGTGTCTGGCACATAGTAAGTATTATGTTAATGGAAGGAAGGGGAAACAAAAAAAAAGGAAGAAAGACATTTTGAACAAAGACTGAAAAATACAGAGAACTAGATGTAGAGGTCTTTAGAATATTTTCCCAGGCCAATGTTCTATATTTTGACATAAAGTATTATTACACGATTATTATTAAACTATTATTACTAAACTATTATTACATTACATTCTACTAACTATAGTGAAACCTGTGCGATGTAGTGGCTACAGATGTGGCTGTTGGGATCATACAGTCTGCTTTTAACTCCTAGTTCCACTATGTGGTGTTAGACCTATTACTTATGCCTCTCTAAATTTCAGTTTTTATACTCATAAAATGAGAATAATAAAAATGCTACCTAATGGGGTTGTCCTAATGTTTATCTGAAGTTATACACATAAAGTGTTTTTTACAGTCTTTAACATATATATCATAAAGCACTCTATAAATGTTAACTACCATTTTATTATCTGTTCCTCTAAATAGCTTATTTACAAAGTGATGTGATTTTAGCAATTTAATAGACATTACCAAAAAAATGAACATAAAGATAAGTTGTTTATATCTTAGGCACTTTGGTACCACAGAGCATTTTGTTTATTTTGAACTCTAAATATATTTCTAATTCAGATGATTGTTACCAAGGTAGAACAATCAATTCAGGAAGAAACCTATGTTTTTGGAAAAGTTGTGTATTTTCTATTCAAAATTCTTTTTAAAAATATTCACAACATAAAGGGAAAAAATTGTCCAAAATACCAATCTGCTAAAATAATATTTCCATTAAAATAACTTTTGGTCAGATAATTTTATTCAGAGATCTAGTGATCTGTACAGTTATGAACAAAACATCCCTCCAAAATATTGTTAACATATGCTATGACAATTTCACGCTTGGGGAATGCCCATCAAATAAAAAGTATGGAAGTAGGATTCTGGTGCTTCCATTAGCAGGCTAAGCCAGAAGGGAAAATACAGCTAAGAGAGTGTGAACCTGACAAGAAAGAATTTCTAGACGACTGGACTAAGGAGTGATTTATGGGCCTTGCATTATGATTATCTCTCAAAGAACAAAAGTGTAGAGGAAATAATTTTTAATCATTTTAATAGTGTTTCTTCTTCTCTTTCATTTCATTCTTTCAGTCATTTGTTCATTTGTTTGTTCAATAAGTATTTAAAATAAAATATGTTCTAGTCTGTGCTAATCATTTCACCTGTATTATCTCATTGAATTTTCATGCTTATGAAGTAAATATGATAATTACCTCCGCTTACAGAATAGAAGCTTGTAAATGTTAAGAAACTTGCCAAAATCACGTAGTGGCTGGAGATCTGAGTGTTTCTAACAGTAGATGCTGAGGTGAGAGAGGGGATAGAGTTTTTAACTATGATGCTATGCCATGCTATTTCATCATGTGACCTTCACTCAGCTGAAGATGCATGGCAGCTGGAAGGTTTTGAAATAACCACCCGAATGTGAGTGTATAAACTATTATGTGTGAAAACTATAAAAGTTTACCTTTGGCATATAATTAATTACCTATGCATTTTAAATAATGTGTTATGAAAAAGAATATATTATATTGTAATATAACTTTTTCCAGTATAAAAAAAAAGCAAGTAAAATGAGCAAGTGCCCCAAAGGCCTATTATGTTATACATATGTAAGTTTCCTGGGTGCATGTGTGTGTGTGTGTGTGTGTCTGTGTGTGTGTGTATATAAATGTACATAAAACATTATATATGTAACATATATATGTAACGTGTAAGTATATATTATATATACGTATATATCACAGCTTTCTGAGAACTTGCTGATTTTATCAAATAACTAGTGAAAAGTAAATAGTTCTGGTTACACATTTGTCATCATGTTGACTAAATAGAATTGCTATATTGAATTTTTAATTTTTTCTGCCTCAATTTTTCCGAAATGACAGTAAGTGATGGTAGATAATGATGCTTTAATATGTATGTATACATACATTCTAAAAGATGATATATACAATGTAAGTTACTATATTCTTCAAAATGTGATTGCAAAAGTCCTTCTTGCAATGATGTCTAACACTTGCAAGTATAAAATCACGATTCCGAGAATAAGTACTGATTACATGTAAAATTTTTTTTCTTGTTTTTTTTTTTAACCAAATCTGTCAAGTAACTTTTATGTACACCTCAAAAGTAATAATGACTAATTCTCAGCCTAATATGTCTTCTTCAAATAGAATTATTTTTTCAAAATGAATTATTTAAGAAAATATTCTGTAATATGAAAGACTTTCTAGGTTGCTAACAAAAGCCAATTTTCTCTTTTCTGAGTGGTGTATTTTTTTTTTTTTTTTTGAGTAGCTGAATAGGAATCTTATTGCCTTATATTTAAGCATGTTCAGTAAGCATGGTGTTCAAAGGTAGAAGTTTTATACAGGAGTTTGAAAAGTGACTCAAAAGGGTAAACACTATTTTCATTCTTTTCATCTCTCTGTTTCCTATGGTATCAGTTTGATCCTAAGGCTGGTTCAGCTTCAGTAATAAGATGACTGTCAAAAGTGCTGTGAATAAGCTGAGAGAGAGAGGGAGACAGAGCAACACAGAGACAGCACTGTACTTCCTACCATCTAACAAAAGTATTTCCTTTATTGTCTCTGACATGGCCAACTTAAATTAGAAACCTGTTAATCTAACTAATGTTGATTCAATTTACATTATATGTTGACCCTTGAGTCAATCCCTGTGGTCATAGAAATGTCAAGTACCAACTGACTTAGGTCAACTAGGCCTCATCTCTGGAGCTTGGGATGGATAAATTCTCTCCAAACTGCATCCTGTTACACAGTGAGAAAAGGACAAAATAGATGCTGGGGTACCCACTACATATTTCAGTGAGGCACTGGGAATTTCCATAGGGATAGTGTTTAAAATTCCAGAGTACTCTCATGCCCATATTCTCATTTGATTCTGAGTTCAGCTCTTGTGTTATGTAGCATAAGTAAAATCATTTCCATTTGATGGATGAGGACACTAGGACTCAATGTGGTTAAGTTACTTTGAACCTAGATCTTTTTTGTTGTTATTGTTAATTCCAGGTTAAAAGCTTTCTGAGCACTTGTTTATTTTAGGGAAATGGTCTGCTGTAACTCAGCAGAAACTTAGCCATGCACTCTGAGGGAGGCTCAGGAAAGTTGAAAAACTAGCTCTTCACGTCATTATACAAGGCTTTCCTGACTTAGAAGTTACCAAGTTACTCATTTTACTCAAGTTACTCATTTTACCAAAACAATTAGTGAAAAGTAAGTAGTTCAAATTACACATTTGTCATGTTGACTAAACGGAATTGCTATATTGAATTTTTAATTTTTTTCATCCCCAATTTTTCCAAAATGGCAGTAAGTGATGGTAGACAATGATGCTTGCAGGATAGAGGGGGAGTCATAAGTCAAATCTGCCTTGGTTAGTAGCTTTGTTAGATTGAAATAGTTTTCCAACAGCCTCTGTTTTAAAAAGGATCACAGATCGACAATCTACATTTTATTTTTGTCTTAGAAAGTTTTGCCATCACCTTTCTACTATGGTAATTGAGAGTCATAGTAATTTTTTGTATTCTCCTGATACGTTGATATGGGAGAAAGCTTAGATATCAATGGGCCAGGAGACTCAGAACCATCCAGAAACTTTGCAATACTCCTAGGAAGGGCTCTATGTAACAATTTGCCAAGAGCCTATGAGAAAAGATTCTTTTGAAGAGTTTGTCTGTCGCCAGGTGAGTGCATGGGCAATCTCGGTCATGCAAGTCCACTCCGGTTCAGCCTTCTCCTGCCTCACTACAGGCACCCGCCACCACGCCCGGCTAATTTTTTGTATTTTTAGTAGAGACGGGGTTTCACCGTGGTCTCGATCTCCTGACCTCGTGATCTGCCCACCTCGGCCTCCCAAAGTGCTGGGATTACAAGCGTGAGCCACCGCGCCCGGCCGAGAAAAGATTCTTAAATGAAAACTTAAAGAGAAAAATTTCTGGATTGAAGTAAAACCCTCCTTGGCAGACTTGCTCATCCTGCCTCTCCTGATAATACACCCACGCTTTAATATGGATATTGATTATCATGATAGTAAATGGCTGGACTGAGAGAGAATTGTGAAAATACCACAATAGGGGAATATAATATTTAGTAAAAATTAACTGCTAATGCTGGTCTTAATATATTTGATTATTTGTTTTTATAATGGCATTGGATGCCATGATGTTAAAAAATGTTTCCTGAAAACAATAGACACTGTGAACTACTAGAGGGTATAGAGAGGGAGGTGGGTTAAAAGGCTACCTACCAGGTACTATCTATGCTCACTACCAGAGGGTCAGGATCCATACTCCAAACTGTGGCATCATGTAATATTCCCATGTAACAAATTTACCCACATACCCCAACTATCTAAAATAAAAGTTGTGGCTGGGCGTGGTGGCTCACACCTATAATCCCAGCACTTTGGAAGGCTGAAGTGGATGGATTACGTGAGGTCAGGAGTTTGACATCTGTCTGGCCAACATGGTGAAACCCCATCTCTACTAAAAATACAAAAAAAAAAAAAAAAATTAGCTGTGCATGGTGGTGCACGCCTGTAATCCCAGCTATTTGGGAGGCTGAGGCAGGAGAATCACCTGAGCCCAGGAGGTGGGAGATTGCAGTGAATTGAGATTTTGCCACTGTACTCCAGCCTGGGAAACAGAGTGAGACTCCGTCTCAAATAAAGTAAAATGAAAAATAAAATAAATAAAATGTTGCTATTTTTAAAAGTTACCCAAAATTCTTGTAGCCATGTATGGTTTTATTTTCTGTATATTATCCCAGTGCCCTACAGAAGTGACAACTTTACTTGACATGGATGTTGTAAGGGAGTTCTAGTGTGGCAACAGACAAACCCCAGTAGAACATGCACATAATCTATTCTACAGACAGATGGCCACAGACAGTCCAATTGTAAAATGGAAAGAAACACTCATTTTTGCGAAAAAGACCACATACTATAACCACTTGGACAGAGCCTTTTGCTGAATTCTAGGAATAGAGTAATGGATCAGTCCTACTCATTCCTCTTTAACAAATCAAGTATAGCAGGAAAACAGATATATGGACAAATAATAAAACATATTGCAATATATGTAATGGTAAGAGTTTGTAAAAGGTCCAGATCTGGTAGAGAAAAGTCCATTGAACAACAACAAAAATAGCTGACAAACAACTGAGGAAAGATAAATATCAAATGATAGATGTTGTTAATAGATAATAGAAAAAATAAAGAGAGAACAGAAGCCCTCAAATGAATGTTCTCAGAGAATATAGGGGTTGTATAAAACATTTATGAATAAGAAAGCTCCAGACAGACAATTAATGGGTCAGACATTAGTGTCCTCATGGTGGGATGAATGAGGTTTATTTCAGGAGTAGTGTTGCTCAAGTCTAAGAGCAGTTAAAAAAAAAAAAGTATGGTTTAAGTTCAAATTGTAATATATTTTTGATAAAAGACTGAGCTTCATCAATCTTTTGCAAGACTTGCTGTTTGATATTCATTAGAACTCTTACTTCCTAGAAGCCTGGAGTTCAAGAATTCATGCTTACTTAACAGTTTTTCCAAGGCCTTCTGCATCACACAGCACAAACCCCCACCCCCCCCCCCCCCCCCCCCCCCCCACCCACACACACATATCATTCCCTGGGCTATATCTTCTATTCTTCTTTTCTTGGTGAAGATGCATCTCTTCAGCTACGCAGCCAATTTGGAATTCCCTGCTAGTAATTGCCGGTTTCAGATACAGTATTTTCCTCAGCTGGTAACTTCCATGATTTTTTTGCTGCAGATACAACTTTTTATTTATTTCTTCCTAGTCTACTCTCCCTGTTTCCATGCTGGTACTGTAGAATTTAAATTAGTCATGCATTTGTGTAGATAGTTTCTATGAAAAACAAATCAAAATACAGTCATAGTATATCTAATTTGCTGTGCACAGTCGGTATTTGATAAAGGGCTGTAATGAGAATAATTCAAATACTTTTTAATGCACTCTTATCATAGCAATTATGGAGATTAAGAAAAGCAAAACATAACAAAACAAAGCATTCTTTTTTTTAAAAAAGTAAATAATAGTAATCATTACTAAAAGAGACAAGACAAGCATGAGATGGCGCTTATATTTTGAAACAGGTTGTGTACAAATATAGGTCAATATTTTGATCAAAATCTAATATATTAATAGAATAATCTATACTGTATTGTTTTAAGAATACATAAAACACAAAGGCAAAGATGGAGACAGTAGAAAAATTGCATACTTATTTACCTTAGAACAGGACATTCTGGCATTATATTATTCCATGAAGTGCAGATTTCCTTCAAGAAGGTGAGCTATGTAAGAACTGCATGGACCTGTTTCAAGCTGATGATCTCATCCAGGGAGGCATCAGAGTGATGCTGAGGCTTCAGCTCCTTTTCACATTCACCTCCAAATATCAAGAAACCATTCTAAAATACCTCACTTTCCAAAATGACCCCCTTATCAACAAAACTCAAGATAGCAGCAATTGCCTAAACTCCAAAGAGGAATAGTTAATAGTAGCTGATAAAATTTTCTTTTAATTTCAAAATTTGCTTATAATGTAGGTAATACACAATTGTTGAAAATCTACAAATTGCAGAAATATAAAGAATTAAAGTATAAAATCACTTGTGATCCCCCAATTCTGTTGTTAACATCTGAAGATTTTATCTTTCTTTTAAAAATTGATGTGCACATAATATTTATGTATTCATGTAGTCTTTATTTTATAATTATTATGGAAGGAAGGAAGGACGGATGGAAGGACGGATGGGAGGGAGGGAGAGAGGGAAAGAGAATAAACTTTGTTTTAGTCACTTTCCTAAATACTAGAGACTTAATGATAGATCAAATATAGTCCACACCATGACAAAATATGACACTTTAATTGTGATAAATGCTTTTTTACCGAATAAGATACTACAAAAATTATTGACCCTAAGACTTTTAAGAGTAGAATGCCATTGCATTCTGTGAATATCATATTAATATTTTGTGTATACATTTCTTGTTTCCAATTTGTGACTCATACATAGCAATAAAGAATGATCCTTGCTAACACACCTGGTCTGATTATTTCCCTAGGAAAGATTTCTGCAAGATTACAGGGCTAAACTTTTTAAAGGTTCTTGGTACCTATTAACAATATCCCTGGGATGGGAGAATTCAGAACTCATATTCTCAGGAAGCTGTAATTCAACCTCCATCTGTCCATGCTCTGAAGGAGGAAATGAAGGCAGTTTTTCTCCTGGTTTGTAAGGATACTAGGTATGAAAGTTGTTTTTTTCTCATAATATTGTTGTTTATTAGTGAAACCAATTTTCTGCTTGAAGGAGTCAGTGGAGAAGGTTGCAGAATCGGTAGCCTTCAGCTCTTTCTCTAACTCAATTATGTAATAAACAAGAACTAATTAATTTTTAAAGTTTGATTTATTTATTTATTTATTTATTTATTTATTTATTTATTTATTTTCGAGATGGAGTCTTGCTCTGTCATCCAGGCTGGAGTGTAATGATGCAGTCTCGGCTCACTGCTACCTCCGCCTCTTGGGTTCCAGCGATTCTCCTGCCTCAGCCTCCCGGATAGCTGGGATTACAGGCGTCCACCACCATGCTTGGCTAATTTTTGTATTTTTAGTAGAGACGGGGTTTCACCATCTTGGCCAGGCTGGTCTCAAACTCCTGACCTCAGGTGATCCGCCCACCTCAGCCTCCCAAAGTGCTGGGATTACAGGTGGGAGCCACCATGTCTGGCCAATTTTTTTAAGCTTTAAATTTTTATGGATCCTGGTATACACTTGTGATCCCCCAATTCTGTTGTTAACATCTGAAGATTTTATCTTTCTTTTAAAAATTGATGTGCACATAATGTATGGGGTACGTGAGGTATTTTGATACAGGCATGCCATACATAATAATCACATCAGGGTAAATGGGACATTCATCACCTCAAGCACTTATCCTTTCTTTGTGTTACAAACAATCCAATTACACTTAGTTATTTTTAAGTATACAAGAAAATATTGTTGACTATAGTCACCTGTTATGTTATCAAATACTAGATTTTATTTTATTTTTTGTCTAACTCTATTTTTGTACCCATTATCTATCCCCATTTCTCCCGCTCACTCCTCACTACACTATCCAGCCTCTGGTAACCATTGTTCTACTCTCTATTTCTATGAGTTCAATTGTTTTAATTTTTAGCTCCCACAAATAAGTGAGAACATGAAAAATTTGTCTTTCTGTGCCTGGCTTATTTCACTTAACGTAATGACCTCCAGTTCTACTCATGTTGTTATAAATGCCAAGATCTCATTCTTTTTTATGACCGACTAGTACTTTATTGTGCAAATGTACTATATTTTCTTTATCCATTTGTCTGTTGACAGAGACTTAGATTGCTTTCTAATTTTGGGTGCTGCAAATAGTGCTGCAATAAACATGGTTGTGCAAATACTTCTTTGATAGACTGATTTTGTGGGGTATATACCTAGCAGTGGGATTGCTGGATCATATGATAGCTCTATTTTTAGTTTTCTGAGGAACCACCAAACTATTCTCCATATTGGTTGTACTAATTTGCATTCTTACTAACAGGGTGTGAGGATTCCCTTTTCTCCATATCCTCACCAGCATTCATTATTGTCTGACTTTTGGATAAAAACAATTTTAACTGGGGTGAGATGATGTCTCATAGTTTTGATTTGCATTTCTGTGATTATCAATGATGTTGAGCACGTTTTCATATATCTGTTTGCCATTTGTATGCTTTATTTTGAGAAATTTCTACTTATATTTTTGTTTATTAATTGGATTATTAGATTTTTTTCCCATAGAGTTGTTTGAGCTCTTTCTCTATTATGGTTATTAGCCCTTTGTCAAATGGATAGTTTACAAATATTTTCTCTCATTCTATGGGTTGTCTATGCACTTTGTTGATTTCTTTGCTGTGAAAAAGCTTTTTAACTAGATGTGATCCCATTTGTCCATATATGCTTTGTTTGCTTATGCTTGTGGAGTATTACTCAGGAAATTTTTGTCAAATTTAATGTCCTGGAGAGTTTCCCCAATGTTTCCTTTTGGTAGTTTCATAGTTTGAGGTCTTAGACTTAAGTCTTTGATACATTTTGATTTGATTTTTGTATATGGTGAGAGATAGGGTCTAATTTCATTCTTCTGCATATGGAAATCCAGTTTTCCTAGAACCATTTATTGAAGAGACTGTCCTCTCCCTAATGTGTATTCTTGGGACTTTGTCAAAAACGAGTTCACTGCAGGTATATGGATTGGTTTCTGGGTTCTCTATGCTGTTGTGTTGGCCTATGAGTCTGTTTTTATGGCAATACTATGCTATTTTGTTTACTATGGCTCTGTAGTGTAATTTGAAGTCACGTAACATAATTCCTCTAGTTTTGTTCTTTTGCTCAGGATAGCTTTGACTGTTCTGGGTCTTTTGTGGTTCCATATATATTTTAGGTTTGTTTTTTCTGTTTATGTGAAGAATGTTACTGACATTTTGATAAGAATTGCATTGAATCTGTAGATGGCTTTCAGTAATATGGATGTTTTAAAACTATTGATTCTCCCAATCTGTGAACATGGAATATCTTTCCATTTTTTAATGTCCTCTATAATATCTTTTTTTCAGTGTTTTATAATTTTCATCGTAGAGATCTTTCACTTCTTTGGTTAATTCCTAGGTATTTTATTTTACTTGCTGCTGTTGTAAATAACATTATTTTCTTGGTTTCTTTTTCAGATGGTTTCCTGTTGGCATATAAAAATGCTACTGATGTTTGTATGTTGATTTTGTTTCCTGCAACTTTACCAAATTTGTTTTATCAGTTGTAATAATTTTTTTTTGTGGAGTCATTAGGTTTTTCTAAAAATAAGATTATATCATCTGCAAACAAGAATAATTTGACTTCTTCCTGTACAGTGGATGTCTTTCATTTCTTTCTCTTGTCTGATTGCTCTAGTTGAGACTTGCAGTACTTGTTGAATGACACTGGTGAAAGTGGTCATCCTTGTCATGTTCCAGATCTTAGAGGAAAGGCTTTCAGTTTTTTTTCCCATTCGGTATGATACTAGCTGTGTGTCTGTCATATATGACTTTTATTGTGTAAGAACTAATTAATTTTTACATTTTAAGGGGTATTTGATGCTACAATTAAAATGAAAAACCCACAAATATCTTTGCATGTGTAACTTTGGAGGGGACAATTTTGCTGTTTTTCTACTCTGATTTGCATCCGCTTGGAATAACTGAAATAACTCCTGCTGTGTGTGATCCTGCCTTTGTTGGGAGGCTTCAACTTAAACACTCAACCTGCCTAACACTTCACAGAGGGAAACTGTAACAGGATCAAAATACACTGGTTAGGGCCCCCAAATACTTGACTAGTATGATGGTTAATATTAAGTGTCAAATTGATTGGACTGAAGGATGCAAAGTATTATTTCTGGGTGTATCTGGGTGTTTCTGGGTGTTGCCAGAAGAGACTAACATTTGAGTCAGCAGACTGGGAGAGGAAGACCCACCCTCAGGAAGACCCAGCCATATGGTGGATGGGCACCATTCAGTTGGCTGCCAGTGCAGCTAGAAAAAGCAGGCAGAAGAAGGTGGAAGAAAGAAACTGACTTGCTTAGTCTTCCAGCCTTCATCTTTCTCACGTGCTAGATGCTTCCTCCTCTCAAACATCAGATTCCAAGTTCTTCGTATTTTGGACTCTTGAACTTACACCGGTGATTTGCAAGGGGATCTCAGGCCTTCAGCCACAGACTGAAGGCTGCACTGTTAGCTTCCCTACTTTTGAGGTTTTGGGACTTGGACTGAGCCAGTACTGTCTTCCTTGCTCCTCAACTTGGAGATGGCCTATTGTGGGACTTCCCCTTGTGATCGTGTGAGTCGATTCTCTTTAGCAAACTGCCTTTCATGTATACATATATCCTATTAGTTCTGTCTCTCTAGAGAACCCTGCCTAATACACTTAGGTAAGCCATTCTCAGCCTACTGCCATCTGGGTGCTGACAGAATGCACTGAGTGTGATTTTGGAATGTGTTTCTGTAATCCATTTTCTGAGTTGGGAACACACTAATCTCTGCTGCTGAGGATGCATGTGAAAAATTCTAGTGTCCTTGTTTTCTGATGTTTGATATCTTTGCCTCCTTGAATTAGCAACATATTAGTTCATCATTGTTCTCTCTAGTCTTAATTTGTGGCTTTATGATAATAATTATTATTTTAGAGATAGGGTCTCACTCTGTTGCCCAGGCTGGAGTGCAGTGGCACAATCATGGATTATTATAACATCAGACTCCTGGACTCAAGAGATCTTTCTGCCTCAGCTTCCTAAGTAGCTAGGACTGCAGGCATGCACTACCGGGCCCAGCTAATGTTGTTTTTTTTTGTTTTGTTTTTAATTATTTTTTTCTATAGAGATGGGAAATTTGTGGTTTCATTGAAATCAGCTCACATAGTGTTTGAGACATGGTTAAATGAATTGAATTTTAGTGTGTACATTAAAGTAAGTCTTGCTTCCCTACTCTTGTGACCAAAACTGCTATATGCATAAATAGAACTTTCTCAAAGAAGATTTCTACTACAGTTACTTTCTACTTCACTTCTTTTTTCCTAAGTGCTTTTTAGGTAAGGATTGAATAGCTCTTCACTCATTCACTTATTTACCCATTCACTTCATTCATTCATTCAATGTATTTTAAAGGACATCCCACCATGGTCTATGTGTTGTATTAGACCCTGGAAATATAATTTTTGATTAAGACTCACAATCTTTCACCTTATAAGACCAATATTCAGTGGGGGATAAGAAAAATCCCAAAGACGCTAGCAAGTTAAATCATTATAATTAGTGCTAAGTTGTATAAAAAAAACAAACAAGGTGATAAGGTATGAATAAAGGAGTGTTTCTATTTAAGTGTGATGATTAGAAAGACTTTCTTGAGGAGGTAAAGTGCTGAAATGCTGAAACCTAAAGCATGAGAGGAGCTAGACAGTGTGGGTGAAGCACACCCCAGGCTGAGGTCAAAGAATGTGCAAAAATATTACCTGAAAAATAACGGTGTTTTTGCAGAACCAGAAAGGACAAGGCCCTGGCATCATTAGTCTTTCAGTCCACATTTCTCAAAAGCTGGTGAGCACTTTAAAGGCCAGGCTGGTGACTGTGTGCACCATCTTTCCTTCTGCAGCTAGGGCAAGTGTTGATGAGCAATGAGACCTCTATTACTTTAGTTGAAAAATTGAAGAATTGAAGGAATGCCACTCTGGATCTTTATAAACTTCACACATGTGGTGGCATTGCTTAAAAACATTGGTAAACTACTTTCCTCTTAGCACTGACATCTCCAAGGGATTTCAGTGGGCCAAGCGAAATCATCGTTTATCTAGTTTAGGGAAATGATTCCTTTCACCTTCCCTGGAATCTTTCAAATGTGTTCTTGCCTCTATGAGTTGGGGGCAAAGTTCTCTTTCTAGGAATGCCCAAGCTCCTATGCTCCTATATTTTACAAACTTCAGCCATGCACATTCAACTTTCATAATTATGCCATATCTGGATTGTACGCATATTGCTATTTAACATATGTCTACTTATATGTTAGACTATTTGCCTCACTTAAATAAAACTAATAAAACTTAAATGCCTACTAGAGCCATATGCTAGGCAATAACATTTATAAGATCATATTATATTCAATATTACACATATATTTTTAATATACATTAAAACAAACGTAACTTTTTTTATACTGAGCATCTGTGTCTTAACCTAAAATTATATCCTCTACCACCAAGGTTACCTATGAAAGCAATATCCTAAGGACACGGGGATTTTCAGAGTGTTGCAGATTGTTTTCTTGTTATTTGTGTTAGCCTGGGGCAGAGAGAAGAATGCTCAGAGGGACCAGGCAGAATGGCAGGCAGAAGCATTTAATGCCCAAGAATCAGTAATAGGCTAATTGTGGCTTCATTGTATTGGCCCCAGTGCTCAAACTGGTTAGATGAGACCTTTGAAATTGATGCCTTATAAGAGTACTTCTTTACCATTATTGGGGTCCCAGACCTCTTTTAGGAAGCTCTTGAAAACTGTACTTTCTCAGTACATGTAGCACATATATTAGCGCATACTTGCAACGGGCTTACACAAAACAACAACAATAACAATTTAAAAAATCCTGCTAATAATTGGCATTTATTAAGGGCTTACTGTGTTCTGGATCCTTTGCCTGATAACTCATGTGCATTATGTCTTTTAATTCTTTTCGCAATCTCATGTGGTATGTGCTATTGTTAACACTATATTATAGAAAGGGAGAAAGAAGAGATAAAGACAGGTTCAGTAATTTGCTGAAGTTCAAACTACTAGAAAGTTATAGAGGCTAATTTTGGGCTCTAGCAGTTTGACCAACTCTGTTAACCATACTACTATAGTCTCCTTTTTCAGTATTATTCATGTCTAATCCTGATAAGGAGTGAATAGCACATCCATTTGGTGAAGGAATGTGTTACCAGAAACTTGGATGATTGACAATAGCACCAGATGTTAATGCTATGGATTCTTCTTCCAAGAATGGAAACTATCTATTCTGAGATACACAGGGAATAAAGATAGATGTGAAGAGTCCAGGTGGTAATTAACACTCTCCCCACTACTTCTTTACCCAGAGACTTGCTCAGTTTATGTTTTCTTAGATGAGGTTAAAAAAAATAGAATAAATTCTCCTTCATTCTGGTTGCAACATATTCTAAGTTTAAGGGATCACAGGTTAATTAAATTGATTTAAAAACAACTTTTGGGTGCTACCTCAATTAACCTTCCAGGTTTCTTCTCATTCTGCTCCCATTCAGCACTGTCAATCTGCCAGGGCAAGGAGTGAGCACTCCTCACCTCCTCAGGTGGGAGGGGAGGGTGGGAAGTAGTATTTGCTCCTCAGTTTGATTAGTGGAGCTCATTAACTGTCAGATATAAGGCACTAGCAGTCCATCAGATGAGAACAGCAACACCAGTGACATTTATTACATGGCCATCGTTCACAGGCTGCCTAGAAACCAATTTCCATTCTTATAGATTCTGTCCCCAAAATGGGAGTTCTCCAGGATTCATAAGCAAGCCTGATCAAAATTCTGAGCAAAGAAAAGAAAAAGGAAAAAAAAAAAGGCCTTAAGATAACCAAAGCACAAAACTAGCCCTGAACACTTAAAGCAGAACTAAAGGAGTCAAGTCGTCAGTTGCTTTTCTTTTTGTTAGCTGAGCCTGGGTGTTATTTACACAGTTTCAGGAGACTTGCTGTTCTTGTGTTTTCCTGCGATTTCACAAAGTGAATGGGTATCAAAGCTGTTTGGTTGATGGTCCTAACACAGTGGAAACCGACATTGGTTTTCTGAATTGATCACCATATGCTTATCTGTCTGTTTACCTTGCCTGTCCTAAAATGCTTCCCGACAACTGACTTGAAAGAGGACTTGGCCAGACCACACAGTGGGCAGATGTTTCATTTGCAAAAAGATCTCAGTGCAATGAGCCAGGAAATCCTCTGAAAGCATTTCTGCCTTTTAGCAGTGTAGGAAGGCACTTATTTTTTAAAACTTACAAATAAATATCAGCAAATGGTCCTTTTTCTAAATGATATATGGTTTATACAAAGAAATGGATGCTGAATGAATTCAAATTTTTTATAGAGCAAACTATAGTAGTGCAATCCTTTAAACATTACATTGATTTCTCATTTGCCGCCAGTGTAGCTGACTTAGTTTCCTTATGTACAATATGAGCATATTGCATGGTATTTGTAGTCTTTTCTGACTTGAAATTATTTACCTTTATGATTATGGGTAGTTTCGGACCCACCTTTTTTCTATTATTTTGTGTAATGCTCACTCCGACCCTATGAGCTAGGTATTATAATTTCTCCCATTTACAGAGGCATCCACTGAGGTACACTGATGTGAAGTCACTTACTTGCCCAAGGGTACATGGTTAAGTGCTGAAGGCAAGGGGTGAACTCCAGTGGGAGATGTCAGATCCTGCTGGTTTATCCATTCTGCTGCTTCCCAGGTCCTCTTTACCTCTTACAATCTATGATTCAAACCTGCAAATCTTTGAGGCAATAAATTGCCATTTTTCTTTAAATTACTTTAACTTTTGTTTTGCCTGAGGGGTTTTTAACCAAAAACAAAATTCACAATTTATTCCCCGGTCTCCTCCACTCACTTCTGTCTACATAGGCGGTGGCAGTGGCACAAATCCTTAGGATCTCAGGACCACCCAGTACACCTGGTCTCTTCTTATATCTCTGAAGAGCAGAGAACTAAACCAGGAAATAATGGGCATTACTGTACTACTTGTAAAGATTTCAAGGAAGTCTTTTTAGCTTGGAGGAAAGGTGAGTCAAGAAGTAAAATTTCCTGATAAACATACCTCATAGCAGAGGTTTTCAAACTTGGGAAGGTGTCAGACTCGCATGAGGAGTTGTTAAGCCCATGTTCACGGACCCTCTCATGGAGACTGATTCAATGTGGGATTCAGCCACGTGAATTTTTATTAAGCTTTGAAGGTGATTCTGATGCAACTAGATAAGGTTAAAGAAAAGCTGTCCCAGAGACTCTCTGGAAGGTAACAGCAGAAGAGACAGTTGTTCTGAAAACATTTCCATGGTATTGTCAAAGTCCTCCCATAAATTCTTACATTCCAAAGTTTAAATTCAAGGCTGATGTACCCATATTCCTTCTTACCTTCTTTCTCTACTTGGCTATCTCCTAGTTATCTTATATGTAATAGCCAAATATAGAACTTTTTATTTTTTCCCCTGAATGTTATCCTCCTTCATATGTTCCCCATTCCAATAAATAGCATTACCAACCACCTGGTTATTAAAATAGTAAATCGGGGCATCATTCTTATCTACTCCCTTCCTGCTCATACTTTCACTTTCCTACTTTCATTCCCTTCCTCTAACTTCTAATCGATTACAAAACCCTTTTGTTCTACCTCCAAAATATCTTTTTTTCTTTCCTTTTCTTTTTTCTTTCTTTTCTCCATTGCCGCTACCATCATCTTAGTTCAAGGCAACACCAAATCTCACCTGAATTTCTGAAGTAGTCTTCTCGCTGCTTCTGATTTGACCCCGCCAATTGATCTTCCACAGAGCAGCCAGTGATTTTTAAAATGTATTCGTCACGTCTCACTTGAAACACTCTAATGGCCTTTTATTGCAAATGGAATAAAATTCACACTTCTTACCATGCTCTGCAAGTCCACACCAGGCTACATCCTGCCTAGCTCCAGACACATCAGCTTTCTGGGAGTGTGTAGGTTGAGCTTTCCCCCTGACAAGGGCTGTTGTGCTCACAGTCATCTGCCTACAAGGTTTTCCTTCTGAATCACTCCTTCTGTTCCTCTAGATCACAGTTAAATTGTTACTACATGAGAGAGGCAGTCCCTGACTTCTTAGACACTTCCTACCTCATTTGTCTCATCCACAAAGCTATTTGCATTTCCCTCATAGCATGTATCACTATTAAAATGATTTATTTGTTAATTTCCTGCTTCTCCTAATAGAATGTAAGCTCCCTGGAGTTAGCGACTTCATCTGCCTTGGTCTCCTTTGTACCTCAATGCCTAGCTACACACCTTGGCAATTAACAAAGACCTCATAAATATTTGTTGCATTTAAATCAGATATTAATAAGTTGTTTGAACATTTCCTTCTTTGCAAAATGGAGTTATTATGGATATAGGTATCATTCTTCTGGAAGTTATAATTGATCTGGAAAAAGAAAATGGTCAATTTGTGTGTGGGGTATCACCTTTGTTCCTGAAAGTTCCACATAGAAGAATCTTTTAAACTAAGAGAGCCCACTCATATTGACACCATCCATGCTGATTATGTCTGATCAGAGAGTATTTCCTAACTCATGGCTTTCTCTTCTCAGACAAAAGACAGCTGTTTCCTGATTCATGGCCCAACCCGCTGTGCTCATGGCGGCCCTCCCAGCATGGCTATGGAGGGTCCATTGAACATAATGAAAGGCGCTCAGCTCCAAACAATTACAAAAACAAATGATGATGAACTGCTTCCCTCTGCTGTGTAACTCCTCATCTGCTGTTAGCTTGAAAAGCATCCTGTGGTAGAAATGTGATTGCACTTTGAACAGTCAGACAAAGAAACCACAAGTGGCTTCCTCCAAAGGCTACAAAGAGGGTAATTCTCTTTGTTTAAGTGTTAGACACAAATTAAGTTCAAATTCTCTCAAACAATAAAATGCTACTTTTTTTTTTCTAGAGCTCATATTTTAAGATTTGCTTAAATATAAATCTCTTTGAAGGTTTATATTTAACCGCTTTGCATTTTGAGAGAGAGCTAACTAAATATGCTCTGCCTCTAAGCCAAACAGGTTGAGTCAAAAAATAGCAATTAAGAATAGTCTTTATGTTTGGAATTACTTTTTGGTTGTTGTTATTTTGACCCAATGCATTTTTTTCTTCATCTGCTAGAACATCTTGATTTTGCTTTGGCAAATAATTCTTCCAAAACTCTTAGTCCAAGTGATTTAGCTGGGATAAATCCACCCTGGGTACAAGAATGGAAACAATTCGTAAGCTGCATCTATCAGATTGTCTCTCTCTGGAATTTTCATCTTGTTTGGAGTAACTCAAACGCTGAAACAGTGTGATGATGAGTCCAAAAGAGATTGTCCATTTGTTTCTGCTACTAAAGCTCCCAGAGGCCCCAGTTTCATGTGCTTTCAGAGACCTACTTCTTAAGCCTCTCTTTCAATTGTATGAGCTATTTGTGTTCTTAAAATTCTTTTAATTATCTATTGATACATAACATACCACTTCTGAGTTTAGTGGCAATGATTTTATTAAACTTTTGGTTCTATAAGTCAGAAATTGGGACACAGCACAGAGGGGATGGCAGGTCTTACTGGATGGCTTGATGAGTTTAAGTTCTGGCTATTAGCTGGATTCCTCACTTCTTCTCTACATCACATCTATTGGGTCTAGAATATATAAGATGGTTTTTTAATTCACATAACTGGCATCTTGGCAGGGTTGGCTGGAATAGCTGGGGCTGTCTGGCCAACTATTTTTCTCCATATGCCCCCTCACATGATGAGTTTGCCTTCCCCACAGCACATCAATTCACAGAATAGTCCAACTTCTTACATGGTGGTTGACTTTCATTCAAGCAGGTGTACCAAAAGTCCAAGGTGCAAAATCTCTTTTAAGTATGCCTCAGCAGTCAAATAGCATTTATTTTGTTGAATTGCATTAGTTACAAGTGAGCCACAGAATGAGTCCAGGTTAAAGGGGAAATAACTTCACAAGAACATGAGTAGTTGGCAACGTGTTTCTTTCAGGTGTCTTTGGAGACTATCTAACACATCAGTAAATTCCTTTGGAACTTGAGTTTTGTTTCTTACAACTACATAACCCCAATTTTCCCAATCCATATCATGTTTTGGGGAATCTGTGATAGTGTTTCTCAGATTTTAAATTTCACATAACAAAACTAAAAATATTGCATCCTTACATTGGGTTATCACTTTTGAATTTTGCAAGTAAAAATATTAAAATATATATAATCTATTATCATTTAGTAAACAAAAGGAGATTTAATACTAAAATATAGGGGAACCTAAACTCATAAGGAGGAATAATCTGTTCATTTCTTTCTTTTAGGAAAAATGAACAATAAACAATAATCAGCTCATTTATTTCTTTTAGAAACAATTCTTGTATTGTATTGTACTGTATTGTACTGTATTGTACTGTATTGTATTGTATTGTATTGTATTGTATTGTATTGTATTGTATTGTATTTTTTGAGACAGGGTCTTGCTCTATCACCTAGGCTGGAGTGCAGTGGTGAGATGTTAGCTCTCTGCAATGTTCGCCTCGGGTATTCAAGCAATTCTCGTGCCTCAGTCACCCAAGTAGCCAGGATTACAGGCATGTGCCACCAAGCTCAGCTAATTTTTGTATTTTTAATAGAGACGGTGTTTTGTGATGTAATTCATGTATTTTAAATGGAAAAAACAAACTTTCTGAAAAAACTCATATTTTCTTATTTTGTTTGGAACAGTGGAAACTTTTTCTCTGGTTGGCAATAGTCTGCTAAAGTACTTTGGAAAACTAGAAGTGAAATGCCAAAGTGCATGATCCTTACAGGTTACCACAAGATAAAGATACAGATAAAGGCACAAGGATACAGATAAAAGCACTAGATACAGATAAAGGTAGAAGGAGAATGGTGGTGTGGGAAAGCCATAATGGAGAAGGCAGGGAGGCAGAAGAGGCAGGAACTCATTAAGGGTGGGAGAACAAAGAAGATGACAGAAAGGAAAAAGGACAGATGTTTGTTGAAATTTGCTAATGCCAGAAGTTTTCGATGTATTTAATTTAATCTTCATCACAGTACTCTGAGGTAAGAATACATGCCCCATTTAAAGATAAGGAAGTAAGTTCAGGAAGGTTGAACAAAGTCCTCAAGCTGTTAAGTGGCTGAATTAGGAAGTGGATCCGGTTTGGTCTGAGGCCAAGGATTATTCCGCTGTAATGAAGAATCCTGGAAGTGAGTTAAGCATCCAGATGTACAATGAATATGTAAGACATGTGAACTGAGCATCTATTGTGGTCTAGGGACAGAGGCTACAATAATGAAAAAGACAGACATGTTTACCTCCAGGAAATGTGTAGTTTAGCACTGGATGGTAGACAATATAGTAGTAGTTACATGGCATTGTGATGATTGCCATTGGGGATGTGGAATCGGAATTCAAGAAGCTTCTAGAGCTAATCAGTGGTCCTCAGTCTAATCAGGAGAGTCAAGAAAGGCTTCTCAGAGGAAAAAAAGTATATATAGAGGTTACCTAGGTGAAGAAGGAGTGTGTTTGGTCAGGCTGCAGGAGTCATAGGAAGGGGCTCTTCTGGAAAAATGGAGAAATCTGGAGCTAAGAAGCGGCAAGATAACTTTGAGGAGCTCCATGCAATTCAGTATGGCGAGAGTTAAGTGCCCGAGAGCCTGGGCTGGTAGAAATGGAGAGTTAGGCAGGTACTAGCTCAAGACAGGCTAGGGAACCATGATTGTTTTCCATTCTGTCTAATGCTGAAAGTGGGAGGTGTGCTGTTTTTTGCTTTTGCTGCGAGGACTCCTTTTGACATCCCATAAAGCAATGATGGATGTCAAAAATAATACTTCTCAGCTTTTGTCACCTCGCTATATATTTTCCATACATTCTTAAGGGAAAATTTGAATCACCAGCCATTAATAAACCTATAAGTATACTTGAGTGGTTCTGAGAAGAGCTGGTCATCTCTATTTCTTTGTCTCAGATTTTTGGTGAAATATTTTAATGTTTGCATGACCTTTAATCAAACATTCTGCACATTTTTAGATCTCAGTAAATTACTGCCTTCCTGTAAGTACTGTGGGCAGTGGCAAGGGGGGAGGGGAGGAACATCAAAGTACCATTAAAAAAAATAAATGTCATCTTCTTATTTTTTTTCTCCATGCAGTTTTTATTCCTGCCAGTCAAGAGTTTCTTTTCTTTTTTTTTTTTCCTCTCCAGTTGTGCCTATGGAAATTAGGCAGGCTTTTATTAGCAATAAAAAACTTCCAAGTTATCTTCTTTCTGGGTCTAATGTATTTCCTACAGCCCTTCTCAGGTTATAAAAGGATTAAGTTCCTTGAAATCTCTAGTTCTTAATCATCACCAGCTCATTAACATCACCCTTCTCTGATGGGCAGTGACACTGACCCAAAAACCAGGGTATATCTTCAATTAAGTTTCTAAGTGAAGAAAACTAAACACTTTTTTACTAGATGCTGGTCAATCTAACTTTAAAGAATAAGAATTGCATTCCTCTATTAGCTAGGACTCTTTTGGTTTCAAGTGATAGAAATCAACTCAATCTGGCTTAAGCAAAAAATATAAATAAAAAAATAAGGATATTTATTGGTTTTGACAATGAGGGAGTCCAGGAGTGCTCTGGCTTCAGGTCTGATTGGGTCCAGGCCCTCAAATTATTACACTAGAGCTTATATCCCTATCTTCTAGGTCTGCTTTGCTCTGTGTGTGCTTCAGTTTTAGCATGTTCTAACCATGTGATGGTTGTATTGTGGTCTATGGACACAATATTCTTACTTGCTGGCAGAGAGCTTGTGAAGGTAGAATTTTCATCCACTGTCTTAGAAATTATACAGACTAAGAGGTAGTAGGAATATCTTGGGAAATCCAGATTTTATTACCAGAATAAAGGGGAATAGACAACAGAGAGGAGGAAATGACAGATTTCCCTATACAATTACTTTTTAAAAGTAGTTTTAGGATTTATGATATGTAAAATACAATAAAACCATCATTTCACAGACAAGACAAGGCCTCATAATTCAGCCATTGGACTTTTGAGGTCCCAGGATTACAGATGCTATGATAGATTGATGTGTAGAGTTCTACAGGTTTCACAGGAGAATTTTCTCTAAATAGAGTAAGGTTATTAAATAATGCGGTAATTACTTTGTCTCATTTTTCTCAGCCACATTGCTAATATTTTCATAAGGATGATATAGTTCTGATTTGGGAAGGACAAAAGCCCAATAAATCTCAACTTTCCAGCCTGATTTCATTTCCTTTAGCAGCTTTTCTGTGCCTAAAAGGAATCCATTATCTTTTGCCTCATTAAGCATGTCTACATATAACACAAGAGCATTTTCTGGTAAGTGTACCTAAAACTCCACAGGATGTCCATCAAGACCTGAGGTTCTGCCTGTGGAGGGATCCATAATGGTTCATTTTAGCTTTCCTGGGGTGACAGGCACTTTATTGTCATCATTACTCATTGAAAGACTGAACACTCAAAATATTGACATTTCTGCAACTTAAGCAATACCAAGGGGAAGTTGGATTCTTCTTATTAAAAAAAACATAACGCCTTCATTATAGTCTTTGATTTAAATCCGTATCTGTATCCTATGGCATAATACAATTGATGCTTTGAGGTCTTCACTTACAGGAAGCAAAGAGCATCCCCCTATACTTCCCTAAATTTAGGATGATTTAAAATCATTTGCCTTGGCCCATTTTCTACCTTAACATTTGCTTGAGTTCTTGCTTCTTTGCAGCAAGCCGTTGAATGCTTGTCTCACTTTTTCCTTAATCAAACTTGCTTTTGAAGATGTGATTTTCATTTCCTGACTGAATGCCTTTGGTCCTGTTCTTTTTAGGTAAAGTGAAAATAGCTAATTAGCATCTCTTTTCTTCATAATCTTAGAATTTTCCATATGGGTTATGGAGAGGATTCAGAATTATTATTATTTTTGAGGTAATTATCCAAGTTGAATAGAGAAGTCTTTTTTTATTTTTAATACTCTCTCCCTGTTTATTACCAATGAGTGTTCAGATGCCATCTGGAGCTGTTGAGAGAGATGAATTAAGTGTGATTCCGTGCTATGATTAGGTCATATGATTGGCCACCAGAACTGATAATCACATCATTAACAGCACATGGACAGAGGAAATTACCTGCAGTGAGAGGAGTGAATGGTGAATATAGAGTATGACCCTTTTCCACTCTGACCTTTAGCACACAATGTCTCAAACACAAAGTGAGAAAGTGCAGATGCAAAAAGAAGACCTCAACGTTGTGTCACACACTATAAATGGATCCATAGCTCCAGGGTTGGCTTCTCACTGTGGCTAAACAAATACACATAATACTTGACCATTGGGGAAAATACAGGAACAACTACCATCTGCTGTGAGTTTACTCAGTCATCTGCTGTGAGTTTACTCAGTCAAAGGTGTTATGCAATATATATGTATATTTTAAAACTCTCACAACCACTGTATCAGGCATTACTATTCTGCTCATTGTATAGATGACAAACTGAGTCTAAAAGATGTTAAGTACCTTGAAGGTCACACAACTGATGAGTGGTAGAACCAAGCTTCAAATCCAAGCCCACTCAATGTCCATCAGATTTGCTAATTCCAAGTTGCAACTGGTAGATGGAACCATGAGAAGGGCAGAGAGAAAGCTTGAAATTTTCGGGGTTTTGGTCCACTTATTTTTCCTTCATCAGAAACAGTGCTGGCTTTCTCAGGGACTATCAGCTGAGTAAACAAATAATAATAAAACTACCAAACCGAGTATTTATAGTTTACCTATAAATACTTATAAATACACATATAAGATGTCATCATTTGATCCTCCTACTTACCCTTTTAGGAAAAAAGAGTTTTATTAAGTAATTCAGGAAGGGCTACCTTTGGCCTAATACTGTCTTACCCATTGAGCACAAAGAAGAATGGAAACAAGCTACAAATGTGGATGGGGCAGAGTCAGATGTCAATTGTATGGTGATAATACAGCAGAAACAATAAGAAGGATAATATTCCTTTGATATTTCACTTTGAGCCAAGCTCAGAGCTCAGCACTTTACTTAATTTTTTATTTTATTTTATTATTTTAAGTCAACTTGGCTGAAGTATAATTCACTTCAAATGTTTTGCATACATCTGTAGTGTACCACTCAGTGAGTCGTGACAGATATACACACCTGTGAAACCACTACCTTGATCAAAACACAACATTTCCATCATCCCCAAAGGATGCTCATACACACCTTCACAGTCCACTCCATCCTGCATTCTTCTCAGGCAACCATCAATCTGCTTTTTGTCACTGTAATTAGTTTGCATATTTACTAATTTTATGTAAAGGGAATAATACACTATGTGCTCTTTTGTACATGTTTTTTTTAACTCAATAATGATTTTGAGTTCACCCATTTTGTTACGTGTATTGATAAATTCTTCTCTTTTTATAGATGAGTAGTATTTCATTTTATGGGTATGCCACATTTCGTTTATCCATTTTTCACCTACTGATGAACATTTGAGTTATTTCCAGTATTTGGCTGTTCTGAATAAAGCTTCAGTGAACTTTCACGTACATGTCCTTGTGTGCTTTTATTTTTCTTGGGATAGATAGCTAGAAGTGGAATGGCTGACACTTATAGTAGGATTATATTTAACTTTTTAAGAAACTGATAACTTTTTTTCAGAGCTGTTATATTTTATAATCCCATAAGCAGTGTATAAGAGTTTCAGTTGCTCCACATCCTCATCAACACTTTTTATTTTCTGTCCTTATTATAGACATTCTAGTGAGTGTAAAGTTGTATCTCATTGTGGTGTTAACTAGATGACTAGTGCAAAATAAGTTCCAGACATCATGTTCACATGCAATATCTTGATGGCTAATGATGCTGAGCACCTTTTTAGGTGATTTTTGGCAATGCATATATTGTCTTTTGTGAAGTATACTAAAATCTTTTGCTAATTTTTATTAGATTATTTTTATTATCATTGATTTGTAAGAGCACTTTGTACATTCTGAATAAAACTGTGTTGTCAGGTAATGTATTTCAATTATTTTTTCCATTCCGTATCTTGTCTTTTCTTAATAATGTCTTTGAAAGAGAAAAATGTCAAATTTTTATAAAATCTAATTGATTCATTTTTTCTTTTATGGTTTGTATCATTTTATTTACTTTAGCATATTTAGCTCTCTCATAGCCTAATATGGAACTATAATTGTCTGTATTCCTCAAAGGATTAGACCTAAATCTTCCAGAGACTATGTCCTAGGGACTAGGAATAGGAATTAGACCTATTCCTCCCAGAGGAATGCAATCAGAGTTTAGAGCGGGGGAACTGAATTTAAGATCCATAAAAATTTGTGTGGGCAAATGTAAAAGACAGAAAGTAGGACAATATTTTGGATTCTGTCACAGAGGTGATGATTCATTTTCTAAAAGGAGTTATGATATTAAGATAAATTCAGCATCTATTCTTGGGTAAAACTTTTCCAGGCTGAAGGAATCAGTGTTCTATGTCTGGTGCCTGATGCCCAGTTTATAATCACAAAAACCAAGATAAAATCAGTATGATTTATTTTGAGTCCAGTGCTCTGTCTACCCCTCTGAGGCAAAATCCTTGTCACAGAAATAAAAATAAACAGAATTAACATGATTTTGAATTTTTAAAAAATGTATAATTAGCTTATGTAGTAGGATAGAGGGACAAGTCTGTATTTTATTCTTAGAGAAAATACAAATAGGACACGATTTTTCTTTTGAAATATAAATGGCAAAATAGTTTTTCTGACTTCATAAGAATAAAAAAGGATTGAATAGTCACTGTTAAGCTTCATCTTCTCACAACTCTTCTCAGAGAAAAGAAAATACAAAATCTTCTTTTCCTCTCCATTTCCTATTATGCAGGCAGGCACCATTAATTGCAATTGATTACTTCTTCAGACTGCATCCTGCTATTTCTCCTGCCACATTTCTCTGGCCAACTCACTGCTCAGATCTATTTTGGCAGATGTGAGTTTTATATTTCTCTTGCCCCTGGCTACCTTTGAATTACCACAGCTCTGCAGCATTGCAGGTCCATCACCTGAAGGTATGACAAAAGAATATTGTACAACTACCACTGATATCAACTTTAAATGGAAATTAGATTTCTTTCCTTCTTATTTTTATGTTCCACTTTAATTTGGGCAAACTAAAGTTCCAGACATCATGTTCACTGCAACCATCTTTCTTTTAGAGAGTGCAGTAGTAGTCCTGCTTGCTTAAGTACCTTTCATTTTTTATGTCTCTCTCTCTCTCTCTCCTCTCTTTCTCTTTAGTAGCGTACCTCTGCCACAGGGAAGGGCATAATGTGTCTATATGAAGCTGGCTGCCCATTCAAGCAATAGGAAACAGGAGAGTCACTTACCAAGCTGATGAAATGTGCTGCAGTGGTCCAGGGGCCTTTAACTCTTAAGTTCTATTTCCAAAGCAAAATGCATTTTCAGGAGCAATGTCTGGTAGCCCAGATGGATCTTTGGAAGGCTGAATTGCAATCCTTATAATATCACTTGAAAATGTGAGAGAGTAACAGTATCTACAGGAACATCAAAAAGGTACCAGTAAACAACCATTAAATCCCTTGAAATCAAGTAGCCAATTACCTTTTTGAATAAACCAAATGCTCAATTCCGCTAAAGTGGTACATATAACCCAGTGTGAACGTCTCAGTCTGTCTTCATTTAACAGACATTTTTTTTTATTTATTGGGGGAACAAGATCTTTTGGTCAATCTAATTTTTGCAGAGCTTATAGACAAAAAGAATGGTTGGTGGCTTTGCAGGTTATTCTTGGTTTGTCTCTACCAAATATATCTTGCCCTTCCCTCTCCTGCTTTTTGGCCCAGGAAGGCTGACCTCTATGGACTGTGTATCAAGCACTTTTTTTCTCAGATCTTTAGTTGAGTTGAACCAATGGGAGATACTGGTAGGATATTGGAGAGTGGGAGGAGAAAGAGGGTGGGGTATTTCTTCTTCCCTGGATAGCCTTTCTGCTTTGCTCTGCTACTGGCAGGAACTGTGCTCATTGCAGCCCCTACCTCCACAGTCAGCCACCCATCCATGGCCCCAGCTCTTCTGGGCCTGGTAACACTTTTTCACTTCCTTCTCTTTCTAGCTTGAGGGTGAACACATCATTGCCACCCTCAGAATGACTTACATCTCTGGTTTTCTTAACCCAGTCTATACTCATATAGAAGAAACCATTCATAAAATTATTTTAAATTAGACTTTTTTTTGGCATCTGTTTCCGGAAATAATTTGACCTGATAGAGTTTTCTTATTAGGAATTTTTTTCTTTTTTAACAGATTGTCTTTTATCTTATTGTGATTACTTAGCAAACTACAAATGTTTATAGTTAATGGTATTTTAAGTATGTTCTGAGTAAAAGTACATATATATTAATAATAGGCACAAATTGAATAATCATATATATGTATATATTATTATTATTATTATTATTATTATTATTATTATTATTATTATTTTTGAGACTGAGTCTTGCTGTCGCCCAGGCTGGAGTGCAGTGGCGTGATCTCAGCTCACTACAAGCTCCGCCTCCTGGGTTCACGCCATTCTCCTGCCTCAGCCTCCCAAATAGCCGGGACTACAGGCGCCCGCCACAACGCCCGGTTAATTTTTTTTTATTTTTAGTAGAGACGGGGTTTCACCGTGTTAGCCAGGATGGTCTCCATCTCCTGACTTCGTGATACGCCCACCTTGGCCTCCCAAAGTGCTGGGATTACAGGCATGAGCCACTGCGCCCGGCCATAAATTATTTTTATTTATACCAAACTGCTTATCTGCAGAGCCTCTTTAAGTATTTGAGTTTGTAACCTGATGTGTTGCATCCCTGGCTTTGAAATTTCCCAGAAAAGACACAGATGAGACAGTTAACAAACTGCTTGAAAGAAATTTCATTTCCCTTTAGGAAGTCTTGTGCTGCAGGTGAGCTAGTATTCAAAGAACCTTCCCTCTGGTGCCTGGCAGGCATGATGCAAATTACTTCTCCCTGTCTCTCTTCCCAGAAAGTCATTCTAAGGCCTAGACAATTAGACCACCATAGAGATTGCCTCTAAAACTCACTTACTGTTTAAGGGCTTAATCTATACATTAACATATACTTTTTTCCACCCCCAAGGGATTAGGGCCAGCACTTCAGCCCATTAAAAAGTTTAAAAAGGCAGGGGAAGACCTTAAACTGTAATGAGCTTTTGGAAAACTGACCCAATTTGCTGTTTTTACATTTTACTTTGTTTTAGGTGAAATAAAGCTAACCAGGTTTGCTTTTCCATTTTCCAATTCTGCTGAAACACGTTTTTTGTTTGTTTGTTTGTTTTTTGTTTTTTCCCCCAGTAAAGAAGATACTTGCTTGCAGTAAATTAATACTTGGAAACTACAGCAATTCCTTGAGGATGATTATTGCTACCTTTGCTAATTTTTCTCTATTTTTTTTTTCTTTTTCCTCTCGTTATCAAAGAAGTTCCTGATTCAGTGGAATCTTCCTTCTGAGTATATTTTGTATACTCTGGTAGACATACTCTCTAAACAAAAAATACTATCAATTACAAAAGTAGGTTTTAGAAATGCTAATAGTTATAATTGCATATATATGATATATAATTATATATATAATTGCATATATATTATATATACATATATAATTGCACATATATATATATAAACACACTATATATATAAAATTGCATATATACATCTGAGACCGGCTTAAAGAATAAGTTGGCTAGGATCACAGTTAAATTCATAGCACAGGGGGAGGTAGAGTAGGATGGCTCACTAGAGAAGCCTAAGGCCCATATCCCCCACAATAAATGACCAAAACAGTGAACAAACATCTATATTTAAACTGGAGTATTTGAAGGAGAGCACTGGGGTACAGGAGGAAGAGAAGAAAAAAACCTGTGCAACTAAGGGTGACATATAGAAGAAAAAAAAATAACCTGCCTCTACCACAATGTCTTCTCAGATGACATTAACTCAGAACAAGAAGACACTTCACTCAGTGGGGAAAAAGTAAGCTGAAGGCCCCAGCAGTTCTCGTTAATGTTGTGGACATTTGCAGTCTTTGCTACTGGAGAATCTTGCAGTCCCGAGAATCCCTGAGCCCAGTTTAAAAAACTTCCCTGTGCCCGTGCAACTGGACTGCCCCAGTGAAGGAACCCACATTGTCCTCCCTTTCCCCCATGACCCAAGCTGCAACTGTACAGCACTATCTCGAAACTAGAGTCACAGCTAGAACACATCCTGCTCTGGGAGCCAGTAGCTACTGCATCTCATTCTAGATGCTATGCTGCCATTATAACAAGTTCACACATGATAATGCATCATTCTTCTGCTAAACTGCTACAGCTTCCTACACCCTCAGAGCAAACTGCCTACAAGGTCCTCTGCCTTACATATCCTAGTGAATGCATCACCTTGATCCTAAGTCCTAAGTCCAGAGCCTAAGTCCAGCATCCCAGCACTGGAGCCCATATGGCACCCTGTCCCCAAAGGAACAGGTGGTCCTGCTCCATAGAGAAGCCAAATCTGACCTAGCTGCAGACACAGTTGGTAGGTTCATCAGTGAAGTGCACTGCTCCCAAGGGAGCCACAACCTGA
Organism: Hylobates moloch; assembly: GCF_009828535.3. Classification (NCBI taxonomy): domain Eukaryota; kingdom Metazoa; phylum Chordata; class Mammalia; order Primates; family Hylobatidae; genus Hylobates; species Hylobates moloch. Next base: position 122,255,252 of record NW_026652281.1, on the reverse strand, counting down.
GCCAGTGAATCAGTTGCTGTCACCACAGTATCATTCACCTGCTGGGTGAACCACTTTCAAGGAACCCCAAACTCTTTGTAGACCAGACCTAATGTACTTAAACTCACCAGCCAGGTATGCCAATTCCAGAGGTGCCCCATCCTGAGCCTGTGGACTGGCTCCCATGTGCCACCAGTGCACCCACCAGCCAGGCATGCTGCTTCCAGCTGGTCCCTGCCCAAAGCAATGGGACCAGCCACACTAACTCTTATAGTCTAGATCACTAAGGCACTCACAGGTCTCACTGAGTTGACTACAGCTGAAAAAACTACATGGAAATTACACTATTAAATCCAGCTGGACCCAAAGCCAACATACCATACCAAACTGATACTCTAGACACATCTGTAGGTAAAAGTCTTTTTCTTTGAAAGCCCCTGTATATAATGAAAAGGTGACCAGTTAACCAGATGCAAAGATATCAACACAGGGACACAAGAAACATTAAAAGGCAAAGAAATATGACACTACTTAACAAGCAAAATAATTCTCCAGTAACTGATCTCAAATAAAGGTTGTGAATTTCCTGAAAAAGAATTCAAAAATAATTATAATTATCTTAAGAAAACTCAGAAAGATGCCAGAGAATGCAGACAGACAATTCAAAAATGCCAGAAAAAGAATTAATGACCTAAAATAAATTCAAAAATGAGATAGATTTAAAAAATTGGAATGGAAGAAATCAACAAATGAAGTAAAATATAATAGCTTCAACAGCAGACTAGATCAAATAAAAGAAATGATTTCTGAACCTGAAGATAGTTCTTTTAAAATAACTCACTCAAAGGAAAAGAGGAAAAAAAAAGGAATGAAAGAATAAGTAAAGCTTAAGCAAACAAATGTTGGCAGTATAGGAGTTTCAGAGGGAGGAGACAGAAAAAGGAGAAAGGCATGGAAAGCTTATTTAACAAAATAAGCTAAAAGCTCCCCAACTACTGGGAGAGATAGCAATATCTGGATCCATGAGTCTCAAAGGACCCATTATAGATTCAACCCAAAGAGGTTCTCTTTAGGCATATTATAATAAAACTGTCAAAAGTGAGAGACAAAGAGAATTCTGAAAGTAGTAACAGAAAACCATCAAGTCTCATGTAAGGGAATTCCCAGCAGACCATTAGCAGATCTCTCAGCAGAAACCTTGTAGGCTATAAGAGAGTATAATATATTCAAAGAACTGAAACAAGAAGAAGAAGAAAAAAACTTTCAGCCAAGAATACTATGCCAAGGAAAGCCATCCTTCAGTAACTAAGGAGAAATTAAGTCTTTCCCAAACATAAGCTGAGGAAATTTATCACCACAAAACTGCTCTTACAAGAAATACCTAAGAGAGAATTTCAGTCTGAAGCAAAAGAATAGTAACCACTAACATGAAAACATATGAAAGTATGATCCTCACTATTAGAGATAAACTCATAATCAAATTCAACACTAATTAATAAAATGGTGGCAAATCTTTTTAATCTTCAGTTTGAAGGTTAAAAGTCAAAATGATCAACAATGATTATATCTACAATAAGTTTTTAAGGGACACACACAATATAAATCTAAATTAAGGCAACAAAATTATAAATTTGGGGAAAGGGAAAAATCTAACTGTATACAACCAAAGTTAAGTTGTTATTAGTTTAGGATACTCATTATAATCTTAAGGTTTTTATTTAAGCCCCAGTGTATCTACAAAAAAAATAACACATATACAATGAAAAAAAGAAAAAAAAATCAAATCTTATTACCATAGGAAACCACCAAACCAAAAAGAGAAATAATAGGAAGAATGAAACAAATGATCTCCAAAACAACCAGGAAACAGATAGGAGTAAGTTGTTGATTATTAATAATAACGTTGAATGTTAGTGAATTAAATTCTCCAATTAAAAGATATTTAGAGTGGGTGGAGCCAAGATGGCCGAATAGGAACAGCTCCGGTCTCCAGCTCCCAGCCCCAGCGACACAGAAGACGGGTGATTTCTGCATTTCTGCTTGAGGTACCGGTTTCATCTCACTAGGGAGTGCCTAACAGCGGGTGCAGGACAGTCGGTGAAGCGCACTGTGCACGAGCCGAAGCAGGGCGAGGCATTGCCTCACTTGGGAAGCGCAAGGGGTCAGGGAGTTCCCTTTCCTAGTCAAAGAAAGGGGAAACAGACGGCACCTGGAATATCGGGTCAGTTCCATCCTAATACTGTGCTTTTCCAACGGGCCTGGAAAACGGCACACTAGGAGATTGTGTCCCGCACCTGGCTCGGAGGGTCCTATGCCCACGGAGTCTCGCTGATTGCTAGCACAGCAGTCTGAGATCAAGCTGCAAGGCGGCAGCGAGGCTGGGGGAGGGGCGCCCGCCATTGCCCAGGCTAGCTTAGGTAAACAAAGCAGCCAGGAAGCTCAAACTGGGTGGAGCCCACCACAGCTCAAGGAGGCCTGCCTGCCTCTGTAGGCTCCACCTCTGGGGGTAGGGCACAGACAAACAAAAACTCAGCAAGAACCTCCACAGACTTAAATGTCCCTGTCTGACTGACAGTTTTGAAGAGAGTAGTGGTTCTCCCAGCACGCAGCTGGAGATCTGAGAACGGACAGACTGCCTCCTAAAGTGGGTCCCTCACCCCTGAGCAGCCTAACTGGGAGGCACCCCCCCAGTAGGGACAGACTGACACCTCATTCAACCGGGTACTCCTCTGAGACAAAACTTTCAAAGGAACTATCAGACAGCTGAATTTGTGGTCTCACGAAAATCCGCTGTTCTGCAGCCACTGCTGCTGACACCCAGCCAAACAGGGTCTGGAGTGGACCTCTAGTAAACTCCAACAGACCTGCAGTTGAGGGTCCTGTCTGGTAGAAGGAAAACTAACAAACAGAAAGGACATCCACACCAAAAACCCATCTGTACATCACCATCATCAAAGAC